>NW_024882285.1:0-342199 GCF_019059575.1 Amphibalanus amphitrite | reverse complement strand
TACGGGGATGCAGGTGAAAATCTGTGACGTGCGTACTTCAAGAGATCCTTAGTTCTAGTTTTCCTTTCGTTTTTCTGTAATTGATGGCAGGCCGCGACTGGCTTCATCACTTACTGGCAAACACAAAAACAAAAGTTGTGGCATCGTAGCTTCCTGTTTTACAGGGAACAACAGCTGCGCCATCACGTCTTTTCCACACCGAAGTAATATCCCTCAGATCTAAAACTTAATAATTTGTTCAACAGCAGAGACTTAGCACGTCGGTGCAAAAACACCAGCTCTCTGTTAACGAGCCCCGAGCTCCGCCTGTGGGCGTGGCAAAAACACAGACGCCGCAGGACGCCATTGGCGGATAAAGCAGCGTCTTTGTGGCACTAAGCTGGTCAGCAAAAAGTCGTCCCAGGAGGCAGGACCGTACGAGAGATGGATACAAAATACGAAATACGGAACAGTGTGTGACCGTCCGACTGCCAAATCGGGTCAAGTACACATCAACCACGTTGTGCTGAGCGCCGACTTTGGGAAAACACAAAAACAACGACGGTCTAGGTCGGATCGAAGAAGCCATTCGCAGCTTCACATCCAAGCTGTTTATACCAACTTCAGTAGCATTGATCTCATTTTCCTGTATTGATAGCCCTTAGCAACGAATCAGACGTTGCATAAAGTTTGCGGTCGTGAAGGCAGGAGTTCCTTGTTGTCGGACGTTACGCAATGTGCACTGTGCAGGCATGTGGACAATGGATTTAAGAATGGCGCTGACGTCATCGATACGGGATCCTGTCAGTGGATGGCTCGGCGGCCAACTGGTGACGCCCGCGGTCACGCAGGCCGCCAATACAATTTTGAGCAATTCAGACCGGCTAATATCGCACTCTTTTACCGATGCATTCAGCCTTGAGAGCAAAGCATAACAAAGCAAATCGCTGTACGTACATGGACTGTTGAAACAAATATTTGGAAAGGAAACAATCATTGCAGAAAGTCTTGTTAGGGCTGCTCAAGTGCTCATGGCCATCACTGGCTCAAATGTCTCATGGCCATTTCGACCTAGAAACTGGCCAGACAACACCACAGCTACCTCCGGATGGGCTCTCTATTTTTATGTTGTGCATGTTTGTTTGTTCACGGCACTCGACACGGAATGTGACGAGCCTGTCTGACGGGTCAGCTGATGCCAAAACGAACATATAAACCTTCAGAGAACCAGAGCGGGCATGGATGCCACAGACGGGCGAGTTATCATTGGCTACGGGATACGCGAAGCTACAGTGCGAGGCTAAAAGGAAGGACACAACGAGCTTTATGACAACTAATCATGCAAGAGCCAGAACAATATTGACAGACAGACAGACAGACAGACAGACAGACAGACAGACAGACAGACAGACAGACAGACAGACAGACAGACAGACAGACAGACAGACAGACAGACAGACAGACAGACAGACAGACAGACAGACAGACAGACAGACAGACAGACAGACAGACAGACAGACAGACAGACAGACAGACAGACAGACAGACAGACAGACAGACAGACAGACAGACAGACAGACAGACAGACAGACAGACAGACAGACAGACAGACAGACAGACAGACAGACAGACAGACAGACAGACAGACAGACAGACAGACAGACAGACAGACAGACAGACAGACAGACAGACAGACAGACAGACAGACAGACAGACAGACAGACAGACAGACAGACAGACAGACAGACAGACAGACAGACAGACAGACAGACAGACAGACAGACAGACAGACAGACAGAGAGCGAGAGAGAGAGAGAGAGAGAGAGAGAGAGAGAGAGAGAGAGAGAGAGAGAGAAAGAGAGAGAAAGAGGGAGAGTAAGAGTGAGGGAGAGGGAGAGAGAGGGTGGGATGGAGGGAGGGAGAGTGGAGGGAGAGGGAGAGGGAGAGAGAGGGAGAGGGAGAGGGAGAGGGAGAGGGAAAGAGACTCTCCTCTGGACTCACGAACCAGGTTCCCAGAGAACCCCGGACCACCTATTTCCATAGTTCTCGGCGGCCGTGCGCCGGCCGGACCACTCTCCGACCCGAGTCGACCCCCGCCGTGTCGCGCGCGGCTCTGAGTGGCCTGGACAGCGGCAGGGGAGGCGCCCGGCCGCCAGACGCGCCACTTTCACCCTCCGCTGCACAGCGGGGCACGGCGGCCGGCCGCCGACCCACAGACACACAGACAGTCGGCCTACCGAGGGCCGGCAGCGAGATACAGCCGGGCACCCGAGGCGTGGGCTTCAATAATTCACAGTCACACAAGCGAGGTGGCTATTGTTATCCCGGACTTCGGTAGGTAATGACGGGGTATGACGGGAACCCCAGATTCTTTACATCCACACAATATGTTTTACTGAAGTTATCATTACAGCACCCACTTGTTAACTAACGGATTGTTGTAATGCTCATGACGACAACCGAAAATGAAAGTGGATGGCAGGAGAAGATTACACTCGGGGCAGGCGAACCCCTCTCCTTTTCATTCGTACTGGGCCATTTTTCGTACAGAGACAAACGGAGGTACAGCGGCTGCTGCTCGTAAATCGTACCGTTTTCCAATTGGTTCTGCTACCCACCTCAATGTATAATGGTAAGACAGACTGACACGGAACCTATATCCCCAAACCGTCCGACAGGAGCTCGCACACACTCCGTCGAAAACAGCCAGTGATCCTTCCAACTTGCCCAATCTGATCGATCCCCGATAACCGATCGACAGACTGCGCACGTGACGGAGGCTGGCCACTTTTTGCCGCGGCCGGCGCGTGTCTAAGAAATTAGGCATGACCGGTCGATGGGAGCGCAGCGGGCGGCGGTGTTATTCACCACGCAACCGTCTGCATTCAGCCGCCTTCGAATCAATGGGTCCCATTGATTCGATTGGGAATTCAACAGCTGGCCGCAACAGACTGCTTATACAGTTGGTGAAGCGTAATAAATGTCACACAAATAACAAGCCTCTTGTTCACTTCGGCAATATCAGCTTGTTACAGCACCTCTTGCTCCCAATGTAGGAGGCTCCCAGCCAGAGAGAGTACCTATATAGAACAACCTCCCAGCAACTTGCAGCTTCTCAATCTCCTAGATCAACATAGAGATTCCTGTTCAGCCCACCTCGCGCCTCCACTTTCCTCTCCACTAAGCCGACCAGACCAGAGGTAGTGGTGCAGGCGGCGGAGGACGAGGTAGTTTCCGCCTACCCCGCCCGGCCGGCAGCGGCGGCGCGTGCTGGTTGGTCACGCACAGCGTGCTCCAGCTCAGTAGACGCACATAACACCCGCACGGCAGCCGGGCGAGGCCGGACATTCGTGGTCCGCCAGTGCCTATACGCTGGTTCCAAGTCCAACTGATCGTGTCTATCGCGGATTCTAAGCCGCCCTGCACGGTTGCTGTCTTCGTGCAGGCTCCTGTGGAGGCGCCAAGCCGGGCTCGATGGAGAACGAATCTGACATCATCAGGCAGGCGGCGACGGCGAGTGTATTCGTCAAAACTGCCCAAATCATGCCCTGCCAAACGCAGAAGGCTGCCGGGCCGGTACACTGCAGTCAGCAGGAACTTCATGACTTCAAGATATAACCAGTAAGCGGTCACTTCCCCAGTTCATTGTAACAACTAACGGCTATCGTCAGACCGGGTATCGGCAAGCACCAGCCCTCGGTATTGGCCCAGAATCCACACAATGCAGATTGCACAGTGCTCGTCAGAGGCTGATAAACAGCGCACACAACGCGGCAGACGCGCTGGTGCCTGTCAGCAGACAGCAAACGCCAGCTGTCCTTATCGGAGTAGTGCTGCGACACTGGCAGCTCAAGCTCAGCGTCACACCGCACTCAAACCAATATCAGAGAACCTGTGAGTCATTCGACGTGACACCACGTCATCACTGCGCAACACAGATGATACAGTCCAAAGGCAGGAGACAGACAGGCTACAGCTCAGGCAAATAATCCGTAATAAGGTTTGGTGACTGGTGAGGTTCTAGTCAAAGACGCCTTTTCGCAGCTCCCTAGCCAAACAGCTCACAAGGCTTTACCCTCCGCCGGGTTCCGGTTAGCCGATAACGCGATGACGATCCAGCTTCACCATGGCGGTCAACATAAGGCGCGTTTGTTTGACATGAGATAGTGACGGCGACCCTGACATTCCGACCGATCAGAGCACGTCATGTGTAAACAGTGACGGCATACAGCGTCGGTCGAACACGTGACCCTTCCGCCCGGCGGGACAGTGGTGGAGGCGGCCATCACGTGACTGGAGGACTGCCGCAGTACTGCCGTGGGTGGGAGCGATAAAATATGTTACAAACAGCCGAGTACGGTGATATGGCTATCGTAGAACAAGTAAATGGTGCTTGGTCCGTATAGGGAGCCTGCAGAACAAGAAAAAAGCCAGTCCATACGGGTGCTGGCTGCGACTGAGGGCGATGGCCGGCGGACGGCGGACGCAGTTCAACGACACCCGGAGACAGCCGAGAGACAGACTGAGCGCCGATAAAAACCCGATTACTGTCCGAGTCCATCTGAGACGGCGCCAGTGGCGGCGGCGGTGGCCGGCGGTTTGACAGATGTCTCTCCCACGCCAAACCAACTCGTCTCACCACTCCGAGCATAACAGCTGGCGCCTTTCCCTTCCTATGAATGGAACTTCGCAGTGACTGAATCCACTACCACCTCCCACACCCATGGATGTTAGGATCCTCTTCCCGCCTAGCCAGATAAAATAAGCCACATTCCGCCAGTTCAACAGATTAGGGCGACTTTCCATCCAACGTAGACACCTAGCTACAGCCCTGAAGAGAGTTCCCAGCGCCCCCAGCCCCCATATGGTACGTATGTACACAGGCGGCAGTTAGCTCCGCGCGGTACCAGCGGCTGACACCGATAGCCCTATCGCCGTGTCACTCCGGCACCCCTGTGACACTCCGGTGGGCGGTGACACGAGTCACCTGTCAGCGGCAAAACCAGCGGGACTGTCGTGTCATCTCGACCCCTCCGCCCCCCGCCCGTTCAGCCAGCTCCCCCTCCCGTACCCTACATCAGCGCCCACTGCGATTTACCAACCCAGAGATTCGCCAGCGTCACCCCTTGACGGCCATCTCGGTCACGTTTAACGGCCGCTGAAGACAAGTTTGGTCATCACCGACAGTTGGAATAATCACGGGACACAACTCATACGTGGCGAGTGGGGCGGCCATTCGACGCCCGCGGCCGTCGTCATAAGTTCTGTCACGATGACTTTGATGTGACCATGACCTTGACACGTCCTCTGATGCAGGTCACGCGGCGATCGGTCAGCGGAGGGGTCAGAGAGGTCACCGAGGGGAAGGGTACCGTGACCGTTATGGTTACCGGGCCGGTCTAGGCGGGGCGACTGATTCTATCAGGTGACGCGCACTCTGCCGTGACCCCACTGCAGGGGCTAGCGGTGCGTGCGACGCTGCGACCGGCGCGGATCCATGTGATGCACGGGCGCGCAGAGGCAGAGCAAGACCGTCGACCTCGAGACAGCCTGTCATGTATTTATAACCGCCAATGTCCATCATAAATCCCCATCGTCCATCGCCATCGTCCGCTCCCCATCACACCGTCCACCGTCTATCGTCTAAGGGTCTGTTCCAGTCGCACTTCCAAACACCTCTTAACTCCTCCAAGATTGCTTCCCTGTTCAAGTGGCAGCTCTAGCCCCTAAAAAGCCAAGGAGGACCCTGCTCTTACCTCCTCTATCTCGCTCTTGGAGGAGTTTAGAGGTGTTAGGAAGTGCGACTGGAACAGACCCTGCCTATCTCTCACCGTCCAGTTCCGTCATCCATCGCCCATCACCCACAGCCTACCGCCTCTGTCCACATCATTCATCATCTGTCGTCCACGGCCGCAATCTGTCCCGAAACTGGCCCTGCCATCGTCGCCCCGTTCGATGGTTAGGGAAGGCTCAATATGTCGGTTATATGATTCACCCGCACTGTCCTCAAAAATTTATAATTGCCCGACCCGTATGCGACTGCACGCACGTTGTGATGCATTGAGATCGTGGAGCAGAGGCGATCATCAATAGCAGATTATAGGTTTGATAGTGCTGCTGGAGGGGTGTGTAAGCGCGGCCTGAAGTAAACTGAGGTTTTTGGGATAGTCCGACGAAAACTCCTTCAACCGAGCATTACATCCGATCTGAGTGCACACTGCACACAGGATGGAGATAGCTGTACTTACCTTTAACGACAGCGGCAGGATTACAGAGATGGAGGAGGCAGCAGATCAGCGGCAGACGCCGCTCCCTGGTGACGAAACCGATACAGCCCAGGCCAGATGCACCGGCACGGCCAGCGGCCAGCAGCCGAACGCTGCACATGCACGGGAACGTCCGGCCCGCGGCGGCTGGCACTGAGCTTCCCCATTCCCGTTCCAGCTGATCCCCATCCCCTCCCCAAGCGAACTCTACTCCACTCAGCCTCCACAGCTGCGCGTAGGAAGCACCACTAAAGCGGATCACTCATATAGCGACATGCCTTGGAGTTGACTGGCCAAATGCGCCTTGCTATCAGACCACTCTTCAATATTGTCAAAACAGCATCCTGTCTCGAACGGTCTCAGCAATCAACAACGTCTCTATTTGGGCCGCGGCATTGGATCGAACCGGCCCCCCGTTATCAATCCCCACATTATAGCCCGCTACCTACAAAAGGTGCGTCCACGGCGGACAGAAGGTCGTCCCGGGCTGCCCGGCTGGCGTCATTCTGGGTTAACGACGGGCGTGTCCTGGCGGACGTTTGAAGGGTGGTGGTCCGCATGTGATAATGTCACCGCGAGCACAGCCCACTGGGCACGGCCCGCCCGCTGCCCACAATGACACCGCACCACGCCGGGGTGAGCGAGATTCAGCCAGATCAGCTGAGCGATACTGGGTTGACAGCGGCACAGTTCTCAGTTGGTTAAACCAACACAAGCGGTAGCCCAGTGGATCTTGTATCAGTAATATCAGTGAGGTCAGTCCCGGGGTAGCATTGAACAGCGATCCCAAAAGGCGGTCATCAGTCAATGCTGTGACCGATCGCTGACTTGTCGGGAGCCACGCGGCCACGGTAACGCGCGAGCTCCACAGCCCAACCACCGCCGTCTAACGTTCAAAGACTTTCTGACACGTCAGTGATTGATACGAAAAAAAGCCGACATGGCCGATCCAGCGACCAGGATCTGTGACGGATTCAACGTTTGTGCTGATGCCAGACAAGATGCCATTCCGCTCAGCCGACCCAATCGCACGGCAGACGACCCCTCCCCACCCTCGCCGCGAGTTCGAAGTCTCTCAGGTCGTGGGGGCGACGATGATGGCGGATCGTTAGCGAACTGGCCCGGGAAATATATCGGCCGGCGATAGCATCAATCCGTCGCCGGTGCCGCCCTCGCCGAGAGAACGCCGATATTGGGGGTCGTTTATCTCGCCAGAGAATACCGTGCTTCATTTCCGCTGCCGGAACCTGTCGGTTAGACGCGCTCAACTCCGCAATCGCTAAGAGCCGCGCTGATGGACGGTCCCGGCCGCCGCCCGGGCGAGACCCGGAGCTCGCAGTGAGGTGAGAGCATGGCGGAGCGGTTGGCCGGCACTCCATAGCAGTGGGGACTCGGCGGGCACGATATACCAGTCCAGCTAATTTTTAGTCCTTACTCCAATTTGTGTTCCTAGATCGAATTAAAATATTATGTTGCAATTACAATACAGGCACCCATAAAAAAATATTCGCCATTTAGGCCTGATCAGTGATCACTGATCGATTACCTATCGATTCCTACCTCTGATAGTGATCAAGCCTGTCCCAACAACACAATTACTAGCCAATGATGTCCATTGACCAGCCGGCGATACCAATCACTCTACCTGACCCTGATCACGGACCAAAGTCTGGTCAGCGACCTATCTACCTCTGCCCTTCCAGTGACAAGCGTCCGAGCATGCTCGATCGTAAGTAGGCCTTCGCTGCTTTGTCCGAGACTCCAAGCAGCAAAAGCAAGTAGCAACTGTTGTGTATGCAGCCTGAGCCGTCAAAAACGAACTCTCTAGCTGTCAGAGAACGATCCAGCCGCCGGAGATGGTCCATCTGGCGGTTAGAGACCTTTCAAGTGCTCATAGACAGTCCTCCATCAGAGATACAGTCCTCCCTCCTGCCCGGCCGAGCCGTGCTGCACGGAGGGTCGCGGGCCGCCAATGACCAGCTATAAACACGTCCGAGCCGCCGCGCCGGTGACTCACGTGCTCAGCACGGTGCAGCCGCCCGAGGCCAGGCCAGCCTGCAGGCCGGTCACCGGCCCCAGCCATCGCTGACGGCATCCGACCCCAGCGGCGACAATGTGACAGCAAGGCCAGCAGGGCTCGTCCGTCATAGGTATCCACGTGGTCGTATATAATCCGGCTACAGTCTAAAGCGGGTAGGACACTGTCAGGAAGGAAACTGTCAGACTAACCCACTGACCTTAGCCAGTAATATGTTCTACTTCTAAATGGACTGCAAACAGCAGGCGAAGCTGAAATGCAGCTGTCGAGAAGTTAGTGCAGCAGATGCCACAGCCGCGCCAGTCCTATCTCATACTCTCACACCGCATTCGTCACCGAACCGCGATGGGCGACCTTTCCGCCTCGAGAGGGGGAGGGAACGGACGGGACGGCGACGGAAATTTATGAAACGGTCACCAATTACACCTCTCGCGCCCGGCCCTGATCTCATGTCAGTGTCGCCGTTTTTTCACATACGGGCAGGCGGCGGGCGGGCTTCAGAAAGAGGACATCAAACAGCAAGGGAAGGGTGTCCAGAAGATTGAGAAAGACAGCTGGGTCGAAGGGGGCGGACAGGAGCTGGAAAAGGGTAGGAGCGACTAATATAGCCAGATGTTAGAAAAAAAACTCAGGCGGTATAGGGCGAGGCGCAGCTACCCATGAGGGATCGGATTCGGGCAAGGCCACATCAAGTGGGCGTGACTCGGGCGGGCTAGGGCGCTCGAAACGTTGGGGCAGTGTGGGTCACAGGAGGCGGGACGGAGGGAAGGACAGAGAGGGAGACGGGGAGGACAGAGTGGGAGAGGGAAGGACACCGAGAGAAGCGGATGAATCACCATGCAGCAGCGGCGGCGGCAGCGGCGAGATGCAAACAGGGCGCAGCAGGACGGCCAAGGCCGCCCGCTCGCGCCACATGGGACCATTACGGTCCGATGCCGTCCGTCATCCGGCCCACCATTACACAGCCCAACAAGGCACCTGTAAACAACGGAGAAACGCAGACGAGACAACCGGGGTCGCTTTCTACCCATTTTGAGACATGTTCTGAAGCCCACAGGACACGACAAACGCCGATATTTCAAGAGCATAGGCTACGGTAGCCGATAGCCATTACACGCAAGACGCGGGAGGACTCCGCGATAGGCGACATCCATTTATCAAAGAGCACCCCTCGAGTAGATGGTGAGAGCTCGTGTTTGTGTTTGTGTTTGGACTTAAAAGAACCGTTTCAGTTCCGAGGGTGCTTCAGCAAACGTCCATACAGCCCACGAGTCTGGTCACCCCTCCTTCCTGAGGCACATATTAATGGTGCTGATTAATGAAGCCATTGGGCATGAAGGTGCCGGGTGTTCACGGGCACCGCACACTGCTGCGTGCGGTGTGTGCGGTGCGTCCAGCAGGCGTGGGGGTAGGGGATGGGTAGGCGGCTCTGACGTCACGGCTGCGTGCGGTGGACGGTCTGCTGTGGCCAGTCCCGACCGGCCACAGCGATCGCTGTGTGCGGTGACGGAAGGCTGACGTAGGGACGCAGTGGGCGGAGTTTCGAGGCTGTGTGCGGTCCGACCGCACACCGGGCCCGTGAACAGCCCTGGGTCAAATGTCTAGAGAGATTGTCATAAACAAGCATGGCAATGTGAGTTCACATAGGCTGAATAATAAGGTAAATGACCATAAAGACATGGCAATAAAATGACAGGCCTCTGGTAACCAGATTTTTTATGACTCCTGACCTGATCCTTTGACCAACAAGTAATAACAAAAAATAAATGCAAATGAATATTAATGCTTTTTGTTTCAAAATTATAAATTTCAGAATCAAAAACAAATCAAAAGATTCATGCCAATGAGTCAGCATTCCAAGCATCTCACAGCACAGCTCTGTAACAAACATCTCAATCTGCAAACAAGAGCTTATAGCTGAAACCCATAAGACACACACTAATGCTAATTGCTACACATATATGATGACAATGCCAGTAATATCACATAATGTTTAAGAAAGAACTCTTAAATACAGAGAGGGCACAGCCAAGGCACCATGGGTAACACTTACCATGAGACCCAGAAGTTGCACATTGACATGACAGCTGTGACCATGGTGCTACAAGATGGTGCAGCAGCAGCCCGATCCACCTTCATCTTCTAGGCTGTCGTTCATTTCCCGTACAATCTCAGTGAAAACTTGATTTACGTTGGTTTTACTTTTGGCACTCGTTTCAAGAAATGGACCACTCCACATCTGAGCAAGAGCCATTCCTTCTACCGTTGACACTTCACGTTGATGCTCTAGGTCAACCTTGTTGCCAACGAGCATGATAGGTACCCTGTCAGTTCCTTTCACCCTAGCAATCTGTTCCTTCATATTTTTAATGTCTTGAAAGGTTTGATGATTGGTAAGGCTGTAAACAACCAGGAAGCCCTGTCCATTCTTGATGTACAAATCACGCATGCTGGCAAACTGTTCGGTACCAGCAGTGTCCAAAATCTCGAGCACACATGGAGAACCATCCACCTCTATTTCTTTCCTGTAGAAATCTTCAATCGTCGGGTCATATTTTTCCATAAAGTGTCCGGTTACAAATTGGACGGTCAAAGCACTCTTGCCCACACCGCCAGAGCCCAAAACGACAACTTTTAATTCACGCATTTTCAAGCTTGATGGTCCTTCACAATGATACTAAAACAGTCTTAAAAATTTCTCTTAATCGACTGACACACTGGCGCAACGCCCACCTACACACCACTCAGAATTAGGGAGCGCGAAATCACACAACCGCACCACACCCCCTCCATCGCGGATGTGCAACAGGCGGTCAAGGACTCAGGTGATCTGAAACTCTTCGAAGTTGAACGATAACGTGACGTCATTAGTTCCGCAGCTCTGATTGGTTGTCGTTTCTGGCACCTGCAGAATAGTGATTGAAAATTTTTCAAAGAATGATAATATCCATGAGCTACATACTGCTTACTCTTTACTTTTGGCCAGTTCCTCTTCCTGAGTGTCACCTTTTGTTTCCTTTCAAATATCAAAAATATACATATACCAATTTCGTAAACTTCAATCTTTTTTCATGAGAACGGACTAGTGACGTAAGAAATATAACATGTCTAACACAAATGATGAGACAAAACAGGTGTGCAATAACGACGCATGCGGCAAAAATGACGCCGTCCGTTCAAGGCTATGAAATGGGTATGAAATCGCCAAGATTCTTACGGAAATGGCTACATTTTAGTCCAGGTGACAACTGACAAGGAGATAACTAGATAAAGTCCTGCAGTTTCTATTGAGCTGGTTCCGATTACTCAGGTTCCAGGATGATGTCAGCGACCGCAGATGCCCTGAACGCCCTCAGTGCGAGAGCTAGCGCAATGCCAATGCCAATGACACTAAGGACTAGATGGCGCTCGTGAATAGCAGAGGGCGCTAGAGTAGCATTAGAGATGGCGCTAGTGCAGCAGGGAGGGCGCTGGTGTAGCAGGGGAGAGCAAGATTAGAGGACTAATGTGGCTCTACCCAAGACCCTAAAGCTCTACCAACTTGGCTCTACCATAGAAATGGCTCTACAATGATTCCCTCCCCCCTGAATGTGGCTATGATGGTGAGGGTGCCATTTAATTTGTAGACTAAGCGAGTATCCGGACTCCGATACATTGACAGACAGACAGACAAAAACTTTATTCCAGACCATATTGGTCCATAAAAAACCCTTCACATCATAAAAAACACACACACAAACACACATGCTAAAAAGACACACACTGCAGCCTAAACACAGGGGAGTTAGGACATACAGCTAGTGCTGGACGGAATCCTGTCGGCTGTCAGCTTCACACGGGATGGGACGCCACTCCTCATGAGCGGGATGCGACAGAGGAGGTATGTACCAACTTGTCAATTATCCGTGTGGAATAGTAAATGAATGAGTACCGATCAGGAGCCATGTAGGAGTCTCGACTGCAGGGGGGGGGGAGTCTCGACTGACAGCCCTTCCCCCGACTGGACCGATACAACTGCTTACTAACTATAAATGCAGTGCAGCTGCTTTATCGCTCAACAGCCAGCTGTGGTACCTAATAGGATCGAGATCAGCAGAAACAGGGAAGGAACTGAATGTTCTTCAGAGTTCCTAACACATCGGAGTCCACTCAGCTTGTGAGGAATTGTATGTATGTATAAACCAACATTCCCTTGCAAAAGTTCACCCGACGTACGTACCTACTGATCTGAGATACACACTACATACTGTATAATCGTCATATTATGCCGTGCCGCGACCCATGAGGACAACGCTGAGAAAAACCGAGGACGTGAGGACAGCTCAGCCCATCCGCCGTCCGGTGGCGCTGGTGTCGGTCGACAGTGCCGTCCAAAATCACTCATTAGCTGCACTCGGATCGGGCGGACAGACGCAGACCAGAGCGCCCGCTGGACAGGCTCCCCGGGTCGACTCGCTAGCGACAGACGACCGGGTACAGCGAGCGACTCTGGCTCTCGCCGACTGACGACTCTGACTCGCCGACTCGACTCCGCTGGTATGGAGGTGCGCTGGGCGCGACTGGTCGTGGCTGCGGCGGTGGCAGCGGTGGCCCGGCCCTCTCCGGCTCCGCTGGGTACCGGGGTTGACTGCGAGCTACCTGCCAGAGTCCGAGACAACATCCTCCGGTACCGGCCGCAGGTGGACCGCATCATTGAGGTGAGCGGATCGTGTGAACCAGTCAGCAGCCAACTCGATAATTCTGCCTCACGGGCCAGAATGGAAGCATTGCGCGAGAATATCGACTTATTGGGCTTACACACTGTGCAATCCTGTTTCAGCCCATGAGCGATTTCGCATCACCCAACAATCTTCAGTCTCATACGCTTCAGATTTATAATGGAGTAGCCTCGTTCATAAATTACGAAAAGTTAATTACTGCACAAAGCAGATAACTAGCGCTGGCCTCCTCAGCCCTTTGAAAGTAATCGACGCATGTTTACGTTATAGTGCGGCCTTCAACGTCTAAGCAGTCCAAGCGGCTGCCGGCTGTCCTCAGCGCCAACGGTGCGGCAGGCATTCCACAAAGCACACATGCTAGACCGAACAGAAGTCAGCCCTGGAGGGCCGTGCACTTAACACATGACAAACATGGCCAAGGCCACATGACAAGTAGGTAGGTATTACATACCCGGAAGGATTTTTTAACAATTAGCCCTCGCCGAGCTTTTGAGGTCTTATGTTAACCAATGACAATTAAGATCGTTAAATGGAACAAGGTAGAGTGAAGACCCAAATTGAATGAGAAGCTAGGTAGGTATCCGAGCGTCTGTTTCTTTCTCTTTGCGTCCCGGGCAATCGTCAGAAAACCGTCAAGAGGCTCATCGGGGGTAGGGGAGAGTGGGGTAATTTGGCCGGTGGTGTAAATTGGCCGCCCCCACCTGTACCATGTCTAATAAAAGTGAGTGAAATAACTCTAGTCTCTAGTATTCATTTGTCATGGGTAGAAATAACTGGAGGACAAATGTCTAAACTTTGGCCCTCGTAGTTTTATTCAAAATTAATACAACGTTAATTTCATTAGGAAGTGGTAACTTTTGCTTCTGTTTACAAAATTGTATAACATGTAGTATTTGGGCTAAAAACGAATTCAGACATTATAGCGCCATTCTTGGGGGTGTTCAGCGGTTCCAAGAGCAATTTCATCTAATTCCGTATAGCCGTGATGACTTTATAGACAAAAATTTTCAGAATGGCAATATGGGGTAATTTGACCGGGACTAGCGAGGCAACTTGGCCGGTGCGCTGATGGTCACTATGCTAGGACGGCCGAGTTTTCATTGTCAATTGTACCATAAATGACATGATTCATGACCAACTTTGACTACTTTGATGCCTTACTTCCGATTGGTCAACTGTAAGAGCATGTGACGTCATCAAAGGTTACCAAACGTTTTTTGCTAATAAATCCTTACATAAAAATGGTACAGCCACACAAATGGTCTCATTCTGTTCAGTTCGCCAAGGCGCATCGAATGATATGCATGATGACCTTGAAATCACGTGACCTTGAGGTCTAGCGACGTGAGGTAACGTGACCTGAGGTAAACCTTTGACCTTGACTTCTCGAGGTCAACACATATATGTTTCGATGCGGACTGACGAGAGAATTACGATGGTACTCGAAGCTTTGGCCTAGCTTGATTACTTCAAAAGTTATTCGTAAAAAACTGTCTTCGCATCTAGAGCCGCTAATTTGGCTATTTTGACCCCTGTGACCCCTGAGTTAACCTCCAAAATGCGGCAAATGCGTCATAGGACACACGTCATTGCTGAATCTGAAGCTGACTCGCAATATAACAGAAAATCCCGGCCGCAAACTTAAACCGGCCAAATTGCCCCACACCCCCGGCCAAATAACCCTGCTAGTGGGGCAATTTGGCCGCCTTGCAGACCTTTGTAATACGTCACAATTTCAATATAAGTAATTACTCTATCATTTCAAGTTCACTGTCCAGTAAAGTAAAATGAATGCGACACCTGCCAGCGTTGAGAAAATGCAGAAATGTGTCGTCAATTTTAACCCGCGCGGGGCTGGGGTCTCCAGCCGAACGCGCGGGGCTGGGGGGGGGGTAAATTTTACCCCCCCCCCCTGTTATCTCCCGAACTAATGGTCCGATTTGGAAAATTCAAACGCCAATCGAAAGCTCTCATCACGAACTACTAAAAACATGTACTTAATTTAAAGTTTGAGGTCAAGGTCAAGGTCAGGTCAAGGGTACAAATTGCAAGTTTCTACAGTATCGGCCTTGCACCGTAGTTGCCGAAGAATAGAGTCATGGACTGAGACTGATCGCCCAAAACGTGTTCTTAGGCTACCAAGACAATATTCGTTGCATACAATATCATTCAGAGGTCAAGGTCAAGGTCAGGTCAGGTCAGGTCAGGTCACCAAAAAACAAAATATAGAAACCCAGCCGGCAATTCGCTTGGGCTAAACTATGGCAAACGTCGGGCAGCTTGGGCTTAGCCTGGGTTTGCCCACTTCGATCAAAACCAATGCATTTTTTACTTGGGCTGAGCTTGGGCATGCCGCAGCTATGCCCGAGTGTTACCAGCTGCAGCTCAGCCCGACATCCGCCCGCGCAATCAAAGCAGGCTCAACTTGGGCGGAGCGCGGGCTGATCAAGCTGGTTGTCTCCTTTGGCTAACTGGAGTAAAGCCGAAGTTGAGCCATACTTGATCGGCTGTTCACGCATGCGCATTTCTGCGCCAGTCACGTTTTGCTCGGGCTTACATCGGGCTACCGCCAATCGTCGCACAACTAGGGCTAAGCTACGGCTGTCCGGAGCTCGCAGAGCGGGCATACCTCCGGCGGAGCATGGGCTTTAGTCGGCGTTTTTGTGTCATACGCCGACTTTAGCCCAAGCCCTAGCCGACTTTAGCCCGACTAAAATCTCGGGCAAGCCGCACTTTAGCCTGCTTGGGCCCGGAGTAAAATTGCTGGCTGGGAAAGGGCATGTGCGACACATGTTTTATGGGTCATTTTACTCATAGAATTCAATAGACACACTCAATAAGTGATATGGACCACCTCTGGATGAATTTCAGGTCGAGGTCAGGTCAAGGTCAGGTCAAGTGAGGTCAAATTTTGAAGTTGCTTGTTAAGGCCTAAAAAGGTGTCTATCTGATGCAGTTTTTCACGGCGAATCGAATGTTGCTATTTTTGTTTCCGTACGAGGTCTAGAACTTCCAAAAAAGTCATTTTTCAAAAATTTGTGTGTCGTGACGTCATAACATTTTGAATAACTCCCACATTTTTGAACCGATTCTTCTAAAATTTGGTATGTAGGTGCACATAGACCACTTCTCTGACATATATTCCGGTTTTTTTGCTAGACTCAAAATTTTGGATTTTATAATGATTTTCCCAAAAAAGTCAGTTTTTTGAAAAAAATTAGGCCAAAATCCAAAAGTTTCAAAAATCCGAGATAGCCATTTGATAGACAAAGTAAAATTACGTATAACCTTTTTTTTTTGTTACGTCTTGATTCCTTTAAAAATGAAGATGTTAGCGGCGTTTGAACTTTTGCCGTTTTTGAGGCGAAAATGGCGAACATGACGTCACGAAAACGTCAATTTCTCAAAAATTTCCGACGGATTTCACTCAAATTTTCAGGGGACGTGTCAAATTGATGTAAGAAAAGGTACTGAAAGTTTGGCGGCGCTGCGCGCCGCCGTTTTTGAGATATCGCAAAAATTCGCGAGGGGGGGTAAAATTTACCCCCCCAGCCCCGCGCGGGTTAAGCTACATCGTTTTCTAAAAAAAGCGGCCAAATTACCCCACTCTCCCCTACTCCTTTTTCGGCCGGGGAAGGATCATTATTTTTTACACAAAATGTCATTTTAATTTTGTCCTTGTCCTTAAATTTAAAAACGTTTTAAACGTCTGTCTGTAGCATGGAGACGTTTAAAATGTTCAATTTTGAAGAGACCTGTCCCGAACGTTCTGCTGATCGTGTTGCCCCAGTAGGTACACACCTAGGCATTATAAGAGGCCGATTTATTCGTGTATTTTTTTTTGGCGATTCCCAACCACAGTCATACAACTTTTACCGAATACCTAGAACAGGACTTCACTGAAACGCGTACAGCACTTAGTTCGGCGTGCGTAGCTTTGCAGATGTCCCGCGCGTTCCGAGTAGGAATGGGCATATGCACCACTTAACCATCGCGGAAATCCTTGAATAGGTATGCCAAACATATCGTCACATCGGGAAGCGTGTCTCAGTCTGTCGCGCCTGCGGATCGTCAGTACCGGATGACAGCGTAAACACGGCAGAACTGACGCCCCGCCCCCGCCTCGTGACCTTGACATACCCCAGGGAGCCCGGGCGACTGAGCTCCGCCTCGTGCCCTGCCGTGCCCCGGGCGCGTATTCGCCAATTGTATTACACGAATCGGCCCATCAACTAGCGACATCTCTAGTGCGACGTCATAGCCATGCGCCGCGACAATGCATGCATTGAGGCTAGATTTGAGTTGAGACTTTTTTGAAATTGTATATGGCTATCAACGATGTATGTGTCGCAGTAGCCGAGTGGTTAGAGTCTCGGTGTGGTGGACGAAAGGTCAGTGGATCGATTCTTGCTTTAGCGGTTCTTTTCTCTTAAAGGAAGACTGCCACCTTCAAAAAGTTTTCTTAGATCGGCCTATGATTTATTCCCTGGACAAAACAAAATTTTAGAATTCACCTGACAAAGTATCATCACGTGAATCGCGAAAAAAAATGTCGATTATCATACAATTATCAATCGGTTAATGTCTAGCGACAATGTTTACACATCACTAGACTTCAAGGTCATAAGATTATTACATTTTATTTGAAAAAGTAAGGTATTTTATGATTTACTAATATATGATTTCATAAGAAATTGGCCATGTTTAATTCATTTTGCATTTAAGTTCTTAAAACATTTAAAAATCATGGCTCATTTGGAATGGGTCTGGCCCATGTTAAACACCATTTCCCACGCTTTTTTTTGGAAAAAATGAACTACTGAATATATGTTTAACTTTTATTTTGACACTCCAAAATTCTTCTCTGATCTCGAAACAATCAAAGTTTTGACATATATTTACCAAAAGATAAGAAAATTAATGTTTCAAAGTTATCGATAAACAGTAGAGATGTCGGTTTTCTTGGACTAAAAAAATGGCATCAAACTGAACTTTGGTCTCCGATTTCTCGCAAACGGGTTCGAATTTCGGAAAACCGTCTTCAGTCTGGGACATAGGTGGCTCAGCTCTAGTGAAAACCGTTTTGTGGAAAAAAGGTGGCAGTCTACCTTTAAAAAGAAGTCGGTCGTAGACGCGCATTTTTGGCCCCTACGTTCGCACGCCAATATCGTACGCCCAATAAATCTCTGACAAGTATTCATCTGATTAAGGAGTAAGTTGCAAAAGAACTGCAGTTGCAGTCTATACCTGAACTACCAATTTTGTTACGGCACTGTCGATATTCGTCAAAGTCGGAAGAGCTTTTATGAAACACACTCGAATGACAACGGATTCCTGTATTATTTCATCGATCAGATAAGACATGTATAGAGATAAATTGATAACAGCCCGCCGTGAGCATGCAACTTAACAACCAGTCCCAAGTTATCTTCATAAAGGTCTAATATAAATCTTTTGACTTTAACTATGTAGATTCCAAGGGGACTTAGGTATCCCCCTGGCGGCTGAAATGTAAGAGCTATAGTTAGGGCATAGCTCCTATAGATGACGCTCTGACGGCTGGAAACTGATAATCTCGTCCCGTGATTGTATCCCCCTGGCGGCTGAAATGTAAGAGCTATAGTTAGGGCATAGCTCCTATAGATGACGCTCTGACGGCTGGAAACTGATAATCTCGTCCCGTGATTACGCTAACAGCTATGCCGAACTTTTTTGTGCATGGTGATTCTTACACGAAAAGCTATGCTTACTAGCGTGCGATTTTTACTTTTCATCTTAGTTTTCGCTACTTTTTGGTAGGGGAGAGTGGGGCAAAGCGGCCACCCGGGGCAAAGCGGCCATCCATCGTTTTAGCCCTTCACAGCTGGCGTCAGTTCCAATTTATGATTTCCAATTATACTTCTCTTTGCGGTCGTTCGAATGAGCCAGACCGGGGTTTCAGGCCCATCGCCATTGTTCTGTGAAACACGGAAAAGCATTTCTTGCCAGGTTACCAATTATGTTTACAATTTTTAAATTTTATTTCATTCCATAACCGTTTGGAATTTTTATAAGCGTTCTTATCCATGCATTGCGTGGTTATCGTACATGCCTTCTACCAATTTTAATGCTTTTTACCCCACTAATAGCTGAGCTGGAATATTTTTGTCTCGGACGGTAGCGCGGGGCAAAGCGGCCGGGGCAAAGTGGCCAGCCCCCAATTGGCCATAAGTTGTTTCCATCTGGATAAAAACATTATTTATATTCAAATGTGTCGTCATGCATTCATCTTGGCCACTTTTCGGTTACATGAGTTACCAAATTATGCAATTAAATGTTTTTCCAAGAAAATTGTTTCTTTGTTTAGCAATAGGTGGGAAGATAACAAAGTAAACATCCATCTTCCCTTAAACCTTGTCACCATCAAATACCCTAGTCGTGCATGAGGCAACTATTCTGTTTCTCATATCGGGACTTGAGAAGTCGCCAGTGGCCGCTTTGCCTCAGGGATGGGGCAAAGTGGCCAATATGCTATAGGTTTAAAGTTTTGTCAATATCTCCCATATGTGAACGCCTTTGGAAATGAAACGCAGTTGGAATAAAAGACGATTTAATAGGGATCACATTGGTATAGAAAGAATCTTTCCAAGTTTAAAAATCAAGCGTCGGCATCGTTAGAAACGTTAGGGTGGCCGCTTTGCCCCACTCTCCCCTACTTTACCTTGCCAAGTGCCCACCTACTTTCAAAAGGTCAGCGCCGCCGCTGTCAACGCTGCGTGCTATCACCCATTAGTAGCGAGAAATATTGATCAATGAATGGCCATCGCCCAGCACCATTTGTCTTTCCATTGGCTACGTTCGCATAGTATGCAGTATGCACTATGCATTAGTGATGTCAATCACAGAAAATCAGAACACCGCTACCAAACCAAATACAAACAAAGACCATTGGAAAATACCGAAACCGAACCAATCGGTTGGACTGCAAATATCTATCTTATGCAACATATTCATTAGAAGAATGCCTACGTCTGATTTCTTAGGTGCACGCCGTTGCAAATGTATAAAAAACGCACAATGACACGAAAATCGCAGTCGCCGAGTGGATTCGAACCACCTACCTCTGAATCATCAGTCCGATACTCTAACCACTTCGCCACGGCTTCAACATGTTCCCAAGAGCTTAAATGTCATTAAGTTAAAACCTAGCTTCAATAGACGCCACCAAGGGCGAGGACCGAAAGTATGACGCCACGCTGACGTCACTCAGGAGGCACGCTATTGGTCGGCCGATTCGTGTAATACAATTCGCGAATACGCGCCCCGGGCGGCAGACATGGCGCCTGAGGGCCTGCTGTGACCCGCGACCCGTGCCCCGGGGCGGTAGGACTGACACCCCGCCTGTGCCCGAAGGCGGCGCTCGGCGACCGGCACCGTCACGCCGCCTACAATGGCCTGGAGGACTTTGTGGAGCGGTTCGGAGCCAGGCCGTCCGGCTCTGACGAACTGGAGGCCGCCATCGACTTCATGAAGAAAAAGGCCGAGGGCGATGGATTCAAGGTAGGTAAAGGCCGCCCCACACTGGACCTCGCATGCGGGTTGCGAGTTTTCGGTTTTTCAGGTTTTTTTTCCAAATTAAAGAATTCACTCTATGTTGAGTAGCACATACCACCATGCAACAAGCGAGTCTGCATGTTTTTAGCATGCAAGCTAACTTACATCGCATTCCAAAAGTTGATTTTGAGTCAACTGTCGATTTTCCTCGCTGCGAGGTCTGCGAGTTCTGCGAGGTTTGCGGGTTTTTCGTTGAAGTCGAATTTTGGTTCGTTACGCTGGTATTGCGACTATATGTAAGTTTCTGAAGGTGAACCGGCTTCACTGCATTCATGAAGTTACCCTAAGGGAACGGTCTAATCACTCTATGAATAAGTATTATGCTCGCAAAATCAAAACCCGCAAACCCGCAACCCGCATGCGAGTTCCAGTGTGGGGCGGCCTTAAGAGCTAACCAGCTCGCAAGGCATATCGGAGGGTCGCTGACTCATCAAGTTTATGGGTTAATAACTTACTTGATAACTCAAATGTAAAGTACGATTTAACAAGTAAAACGAAGATTCAGATCATCGACCTACCATAGCATCGAACGAGAGCATAAGTTGACTGTTGGTGGAAAGATAGGTAAGTACCACCAATGGCGAATCAAATTAGTCACAGAGTGGTAACAATCAGCATTATACCTTAAAACGTGCATCAAGCCTGTAATTAAACGATACAAAGAAATATCTTCAGATGCTTATCATAATTATATTACCATAGTATGGTAACACCAGTACCACCGTTCACCACCAACCGTGATGGAACAGCTAAGTCAGGGAAAGGCACTGTTGGCAGCTACGCCTTCAGTGATAAAGCAGATTATCAATTATTTTGCTCTTCGCTTCTCTACATATTTGATTTCTGCGGATCGTTGCCATCAAATAATAAATATGCAGTGCCATCTATAAGTAAAGTAATCTTGGTGCCATCAACGTCTCGTGATTTCTGGTCAGTCTCCGGTCATTCGCACTTGGCTCGTAGTTTTGCTAGCACAGCTACAGTAGCCGTCGCTACAAATCGGCATATCCTGTCTTCACTACACTCGCAACCGGGCCATTATTCACACACAGTAATTTTCAATTCGTTACTCCATTACGGCAGTGGACATGGCCCGGTTTTGGGTTTGTCGCGATCCTACCTCTCTTCATTCTCAAGCACCATGGGATCTTCCCTCTCTTCATTCTCAAGCACCATGGGATCCTCCCTCTCTTCATTCTCAAGCACCGTGGGATGCTCCCTCTCTTCATTCTCAAGCACCACGGCTACATCGCTTCGATCGCTGGTCTTCACAGCTGGCTGGTCAGAGCTGTCAGCGCGCGTAGAATCACTGACAAAATCAGGAATCACATTTTCATGGTCACTCGTAACGGCACGAGATTCATTGTTACTCCTGCCTTTGCTGCTCCTCGACTTGGGTGGGTGTTTTGCACATGGTCTTTTGAATCCACTCCCTGATATCCGATGTACCAAACTTTGTGGCACAACATACTGCATGTCTTGTGCATGCAGTAAGCAGCTTGGGCTTGCACTTGAATAAGCGGGGAATGTGCTCATGTTGTCGCCATCCTCAAAGTCTTGCTGCACTTCACGTCCACCTTGTTTCTTGTCCGACATTCTAATAATTACAGAACTAGAAAATGTATATCAAATTGTTCCTAAGTTTCTTGTCTATTTATCCCGTCACAATCTATAGTCTCGAAACACCAGGGAGTACCAACAGCCGCAAGAAGTGCGCCGCAGTCAGCTCGTGCGACGTGCGTTTTCTTACTGGCGTGTCCACGAACCGTTTATACACAGAGCCTACCCCGACGGGCAGGCTGATGCAGTTCAAATGGAAGTTATCTTTAGTGCTGATAAGAAAGTTAAACGAGTTAGGTACACATGAGCTTGTCAACCATGTTGCGATGGCCGATGCTGATAAAGGTAGGCGACAGGCGTGCATGGTGTTCGCTAATAAAGGGGTGGCGGGGAGCACGAAAAATCTATGGGTGACTGTCGTCTGTCACTATTCACCGGCTCATCTTCCCTCGCCCAGAGCGAGGCACCGCCGCTACCGGGGAACCACACATCATCATATGTACACCACACTCGTCCGTTTACCACGCTCGAAACCGAGACCACGCTTCACACACGGGTTATCCAAATCGCCACTCGCATTACGTTGGGCCATGAACCTCAAGGCAAAAAGAAGCTAAACGCCAGACGGGAGCATGGTGTCGACTTGTCGAGGACATTGCTATTCAAGACGAGTGGGTACGCACCATAAATGCAAATGCCTAATGATCCCGTAGAACTCGCAGCACGGTCATATTCAACATTGGCATCTTTACGATATACCAGCGTTCACTACTTTTTCACTTCTTTTCACTACTTCACTAATTCACTACTTTTCCGAGATTCTGTTATCAGTGGTGGCCCCAACCGGCGTCGAGAGGCGGTCAAACGTCAAAGAAAATAGTTTGGAGATCGTCTCTGCAGGTGCAATGCCATAGGCAGAATGCTAAAATGCTCGTCTATCTCCTCTTGTACAGGCTGTACATAGTCGTGCTAAGGGACGTGCTCCTCCACGAACCTCGGCAGGTACAGCGCGGACGACTGTGACAGGGTTTGTTTTGTCCCAGTCACATATCGTTCCCGTTTTTCCACGAACTGTACCCGCTCACCTCAAACAGCGGTTCGATAAGATATTGCGCAGTGTGTGCAGTTTGACAGCATTGTTTACACTGAGCACACCACAGCATTAATCAATGTAGCGAGCGACTGAGAGCAGGCCGAGACGGCAGTGAATGCAACGTCACTCGCCATTATGTGATGTCTGCTGAAACAAACGTTACGGTACCTACCAGAATGATCTGGCCCAGTCGGACGATCAAGGTCTATCGGTAGACGGCAAACAATATTGTCCGACCAGGGAACATAAGACCTAGCGTCTAGCGAGCTCTACATACGAACTCATTACTCGTACTATTCAACATTCATCAAATCACAGAGGGCAGTACACGTTTCATACCCATTTGTTTCAGCTGAAGCACAGATGTATGTATTCCATATATTTCAGGTCACCCTATATTTCAGCTCTAGCACAGATGTACTACTGTTATCTGTGGCTGAAGGTATTACGAGGAAAACAATTTTGTCGACAGGTGCACACGGAGGAAGTGATGGTGCCACGCTGGGTCCGCGGGGAGGAGACGCTCATGATGCTCAGTCCCCGGCAGAAGAGCATGTCGATCCTGGGTCTGGGCACCACCATCGGCACCCAGCAGTACCCGGGCGGCGTGCTCAGAGCCGAGGCCGTCGTCTGTGACAGCTTTGAGGAGATGGAGAAACTCGGCGAGGCGAAGGTGAGAAATACCTACTAATTACAGCAGCTGCTAGCGGTGAGTTTCAGAAGTGAGGGACGACGGATGTAAATTAATGCACATTGGGGCCATGGATTGACGATTGTAGGATCCAGAGACATACTGATTCCAAACCAACGTCCATGCCTTTCATTTCAGATTGCCGGCAAGATCGTCGTGTTCAACGACGACTTCGGGGACGCGTCTGACGCGCCGCTGACGCGGTACCGGTCCTCCAACGCGTACCGGACGCGGAGCGCGGCACGCGCGGCCTGCTTGGGCGCCGTGGCCGTACTGGTCCGCTCCCGCACAGACTACAGCCTGTACACGCCGCACGCCGGGATCCAGTACTACGGCAACAGCACGCAGATCCCCGCGGCGGCTATCACCGTTGAGGACGCGCACAGCATCGCCAGACACTATGCCAGAGGTACGTCTCATTCATTTGAGAGCCAGAAAGAACACAGGAGAGGGCGAAGGCGGAGGATGCTTAGGTTTCCAAATAGTGGCATGGTAGGGTAGAGATATACTAAGGCTTTGCTACCGGGTATTGACACTCAGTATAGTGTTGCGCTGAAAATTAGATAAACCAATGTCACATCAGCCGTTGTTTGCTACTGCCGCGCGAGTTCAACGATCCTCACGGCGCATCGTTTGCCATCGATGTTTCAGGAAGGACCGTGGAACTGCTTCTGAAGATGTCTGCAACCACCCTGCCGATGCGCAAATCTCGCAACCTCATCATCGACTACGGTCGTCCAGAGTCAACCGAGCTGGTCATCCTGAGCGCGCACATCGACAGCTGGGACGTCGGCGAGGGTGCCCTGGACAACGGTGACGGCGTCTTCATCAACTACCAGGCCGTGAAATTGCTGAAGGAGCTCGGTCTGATGCCTCACCGCACGATCCGGTTGGCCTACTGGACTGGCGAGGAGCACGGCCACATCGGCGGCAAGCAGTACGTCCGACAGCATGAGGGCGACATGGACCGGCTGCAGATGGTGATCGAGAACGACTTCGGTCCGTTCCGGCCGATGGGCCTGCGGGTGAACGGCTCAGAGGGCGCCGCCTGCTTCGTCCGCCACCTGACGTCCATGCTGGGGGCGGCCAACGCCACCAGCACCGGAGGCAGCCCTGCACTTTCGGAGGCTCGGCACTTCAGTCAGCGCGGTGTGCCGGCCGCTGCGCTGGACGTGGACCAGAGCCGCTACTACTGGTACCACCACACCGAGGCCGACACCATGGACGCGCTCGACCCGCACAATCTGGACCTCTGCGTGGCCACCATGGCCGCATCGGTGTATGTTGTTGCTGATGTGGCAGACCGTGTGCCCAGATAGGTGGGGGTGGAAAAGACTACCAAGATGAGGAATAGTGAGTGATGTGGGGATGTGTTCACTTATCGGCTGTGGGACGTGCGGGCTGGTACCTTGCAGCATCAACAATAGATGCAATGACAAATATGAACCATTTCGTATCTTCATTCGTAGCGGTATAGCCCACGGTCATGAGTCCAATAGCATTCAATTTCTGTGAAGCATGATCAAGACAGGCGGATTACAAACTTTCCAATGTTTCATCTTCAATTCCTCATCGTTGGCTGAAGCTAATCGTTACAGGCGATTTACAGACACGCGAGACGTGTCTATTTGCCCAATCGATTGGTAAAGTTTGCATGCAGTGATCGTCCTAGATGTGACGGAAAGTCGTGAAAATACATAACTGAATAACGAAGGGTCGTATTTGCTTGGCCAGCAACGAACTGGCCGAATGGTCCATCAATACACGAACGTTTCGCAACTTTTTGTTGATTTCCGCGAAAAAGGAGCATCCAAATCCAAACTTTCCAACGCCTCCCAGCTAACTGTTCCTTTCTTTTACCGGCTACCGCCATCCTACCGTCACGCTAGGATATCACGCAAGGAAAACTTCGTCCCGGCCGGGCCAGAGCAGACCAAGCCGGCGGCCATTCATCCACTGACCTCTGTCGACCGCGGTCCTCGACACTCGCAGTTCAGATGCCTTGGCTACCCGCAGTGCGAAACAAAGCGTCTCAAGACAAAGCGGCGCCCGCTAGTCACCAGTTCGGGGCGACTCCCGCGCCTCCGCGCGACGCCGAGCAGGACACATCCGGCAGTAGTGAGGATGATGACGAGGAGAGCAGCAGTCCCCCTCGGGTGGTCGCTTGGGCCCGGCCGGCGCGTCTCCTGCGGCCTGTGCGACGTCTGATGGAGATTCGTCAACTCTGCCCCCACATGCAGCTGATGCAGAGCTTTGTCGGAGGCAACGTCGACGACGACAGCGACGAGGAGCATCTGGAGCGGGCGAAGCAGCTTCCGGCAGCGGCGGCAGGTCGGCAGGGCGGCGAAGCAGCTGCCGCGGCCACACCGTATTGGCCGCCAGCGTCCTGGGCTGCGCTCGAACGGCAGTCGCCGGCACCGCCGTCCCCAGCCCGAAGAGGCCGCAGCATCGGCAGTGAGAGCGGCGGTCCCAGGCGGTTGGGCGTGCGGCGGCGCGGGGGCCAAGCGCACTTCGTGGACCAGAGCCGGGCTGCAGCGTTCTCGACCGTGCGAGACATCAAGATCACCCTGCAGCGGCGCACCTTGGCCGGCAAGTGGCCAGTCACAGAGGGTGCAGACTGGCGCACGCTAGCTTCCGAGGCGGAGACGGCGTACAGAAGACAACGCTTCCGCTATGCTGCCAGTCTGTTCTCCAAGGTAAGCGAAAATTTATCATGGGGGGGGGGGGTAGACATGTAATAATTTTAGTCCTTTGTGCTTCAAGTGCTTGGGACTTTTAAGGACCGTTGCCCACCGACTTTTCAGAAGTTATCCTGCATTTAAATACTAAGTGCCAAAGGTTTTTCACTTTCAGGCCTTGCTGAAGATGCCCCCACAGCAAGGCGAAATTCGCCTACGATTGGGTCGGGCCGAGAGTCTCGCACGGCTGAGGAGGTTCAGCAAGGCTGGAGAGGACGCCCGGTGGGTGCGCCAAAAGGAGCCCGACAATGCCACAGGTGAGATGTTAGTAGCAGCACACGGACAAATTCAGATGAAGTCTGAAGATCAACATCACGTCACAACCAGATCGCGGCTCAAAATAGAACTGGTTCCAATTATCAGTCAGCAAGAAAAGCCGTATCAGCGCTTAGTCTTGCACAGTAAAACTTTTTTTATAAGTGCCAAGATGATGTCTGAATGATTTTGTCCTCGACTGATTTCAGCGCAGCTTCTCGAGGCCGATGCTTTGCTGGAGTCGGGGGAGCCCGAACTGGCCTTGGTGCGGTACCACTGCGGCAGCCGCAGTGCGCCCGGACACCCGCGCTTTGCCGCCGGTGTCAGACGCTGCGAGGGCATCATCAAACGACTCATGTCCAAGGTCGTGCTACGGAAGATGCAGGCACACGCCAAGTGTCCCGAGATGTGCTGGAAGACGTAGAGCGAACAGCTGACAAGGCATCGCCGATATAGACGCATAATAGATATAGCCTTAGGCGCACCTGACGGGGTTACGGGCTTGGGGTTCATAGTATAAGTGTAATAGAGGTAAGCGCATGCCCCGTAGCGGAATTGTACACGAAGACAGCCTTTAAAACGGCAGCATTACAAGCTTGGACTGCGCACTTCTGGTGTGAAACGATGGTGCCAATTGAAACTATCCCATTTTATAGCTCGTGGGGTTCCTTGCTGATTTTCACGACTCCTATGAGTCACTTTGTGTAGCTTTGTAGACTTACTGCAAGCTACTAAGGTAGAGATGCAAGGTACACCTGCGGGGCACCGGAGTTGCGCTTGAAGACTAGCAACTTCAGTCATAGCATAGTACAGCTTCTCTGATATCAATAAATGTATGTATTTAAGGCAAATACGTGGATATGATATAAGGCCCTCATACAAAACACCAACTATCAAGCACAATGACGATGCATCATCAAAAATACATTGATTAGTAAGCGTAGTGCAAAACCGACGATTGCATAACAAAAACGACTAGCACGACTTTGAGTGAGCTTCACCAGAGGTCACCTACACAGAAGCCGAAGATCACAGTGCGGCGGCGTGGCTCCTGATGCTGCTCCTCCGCCACGGAGGGATCGAGCACCCACCCACCAGTTCCACCTCGATGCCGGCCTGTCGCCAGTCGCGGAACCAGCGCGTCCACAGGTCCGATCGGATCATCAGCTCGACCAGCTGAAGGCACTTCAGGCCCGGCAACGCGGCCAGCAGCCAGTGGACGACGCGCGGCCAGCACGTGCCGCCGCGCAGCCGCAGCAGGCGCACCGACGGCAGCTGCAGCCCCGACGGCACAGACACGTCGCTGAAGCCCTCCAGCTCGAGCTCCGACAGCCGCGAGCACCGCGACAGTGTGCCCAGCGTCAGCGGCGCGCCGTCGTCGAACTGGTACTTGAGCGAGAGCTTTTCAAGCTGGGAGAGCGGTGCTGACGCCAGCACTTTCTCGGCGAGCACAGAGCTGGTGTAACAGTAGTGAAACTCGCGTAGTGCCAAAAAGTCGGCACCCGGAGACTGAGTGCGCACATCTCCAGCCAGAGCAATGCGGCGCAAACGCGGAAACATTCTCCCGCTTAAGGGAAGATTCGCTTCGAGACGCTCGCTTATGGTAGTCACATGAAGCGTCTCTATGTTTACGACTGACTGAGAGCCTAGTCTAGATCCCCGAAAATACACAGCACACTGCACACTTCTCAAAACGTTAAGATGTGACTGGTTGGCGACATCTTCAAGATAGTACTTACAGCTCTCCATTGAAAGCTTCGTTAGTGCCTTCAGAGGCCTCTGTAACATTGTACAGTTTTCGCAAACTCTCAGCGACAATTCTTTCAGTTCACTGAACCAAGAATCTGCCTCCAAGAGTTCGGACTCTGCTTCCCTCACACGCCAGCCGGACCTTGGTTTGTCAGGGTGCACAGACAACTTTTCTAGCGCCGGAAACACCCTGCACAGAGCTGCCAGGTCCAAACACGCATCGTGACCCATCAACAAAGCGAGGTCGACCATCCGACGACTGGTCACGCCCTGTTCAGCCAGCGCCGCCACACAGCCCGCCTCCTGCAGTTTGAGCACACGCAGCGACGAACACTGCTGCAGCAGTCTGCAGACGTTGGCCGGCTCTACCGCCTCCTCGGTGATAAGCGTGGTCAACGACGCCAGCCCGATCAGGTGGTCCAGCAGCCGCTGCGACATCGGCGGGCTCGTCCAGGTCAGCTCCGTCAGGTGGCACACGCGCGCCTCGAGCAGGCCCTCCAGATCGGCGGCCGCCACCTGGGTGAGCGGCTCGCGCAGGCACAGACACCGCGTGTACGGCGAGATGACGCAGTAGAGTGGCGCCGAGCTGGTCTCCGGCTCCCGCAGGCTCAGCATCAGGTCACAGACCAGGTCACAGAGCGGCGGCGGCAGGGAGTCGAACGGGCCCGGCGGTAGCGAGCTCAGCAGCTGATCGGTGCTGCTGCTCGAGTATGGCCCAAACAGCACACTGCTGCGACGCAGCATCCACTTGATGCAGAGCGTTTGCAATGAAGGCACGCTACTGTCGGGGAACTTGTAGAACTCATCATCCAATGATATGATGCTATCCAGCAGGGACAAATAACGTATGTTCTCTGGAAAAACAGGTTCTTCAAAGTTCCTGTACCGAAAATTTCGTAGCACTCTTGCCATGGCCTGAAACCATATAAAAATATAAGCTTGGCATTGAAACAATCAGCTGCCTGCGGTGGAGCCACAAGCAAATGACCGCAACAGTGTGAGAAGCCCAGCTGACTTATGCTGCAGCTCACCCTTATAACCAGCCTCAACCAAGATAACTTTGCGAAAAGCTTCAACCAGTTTTGAGCACAATTAATACAGGAGTTTTGAGATGAAGAAGCCACTCCTAAATACACACTTGCCAAAGAGTGACTGCTAGTAAGTTGTAATAACAGCTCAACCAGCCAGGTGATATTTTTTCCCCTGCAAGATTTTCCTGTACCTACTTATGAAATGTAAAATGTACAAATGCTCATATATATTTAAAGGGACCCTCCCACCTTAAAAAAGTTAATGAATTGGCATGAAAGTGATGTCGCTCGGTTCAGAAAGAGCAAAAACGAATATCTACCAAATTTCATCGAAAAATATTCACTGGTTTTCAAGATATTAGACTTTTACTTTTGTTTACTTATTGGGATCTCCGCTGTTCCTAGCGACTTTATTTGAAAATGCGGCATTTGTTGCGCGCAAAGCAGCATATACCACCGCGTGCTACAAAACGTTTTAGTCAAACATTTAAAAATCGTTAGATATCTGCGCTGACGTCACACATTCAGAGGGGTATTCTTATGCATTAGCCCCTCTGAATCAAAATGCTGCAATTTTGAAATTTAATATTTCCCATTTAAAGGAAATAGTTCACTTTTTAACATGGGTTTTGAACTGGAATAGCAGTTCCGTAGCTTGGGCTGAGACGAGCATAAATCAGGAGCTTTTACAGCCCAACGATCACCCTAGGCAAAGATATTCTATTTCTCGTCCCAGGATGTGTGCCTTGCATATATTCGCATCCAGTATGAAAAGAGCATGGGTCCCGAAAATTCTTCAGAAACTAGTGAAATTATCTACGAGAACTCAAGAGAAATTCTCGTACTGATCAATAAGGACATTCAGCAGCAGCAGATCGCCCAAATGCCGGTGGCCGCGATAATTTCTCTAGTTTCTGAAGAATTTTCGGAACCCATGCTCTTTTCATACTGGATCGGGCTCTCTCTATCGTCTGGAGGTTTCGAAAGATGCTCTCCAGAGATGGCGCTAGTAAATTTGGCTGACATGACGTCATGCTAAAAAGTGATGGGTTTTGTGAGAGCAAATGTAATAATAGTTGAAAATTTTGTAATTTTGCTTAATTTAGAAAAATAAATATATAGTTGTTCAAAACAGCGTTTTCCTCATTCATCCTTCATTGCTTTAAGAGGAATATAGACAGTTTAAATCTTTTTTCTTGACCGCAATTCGCACACGCACTAAATTAAAAGCTGGAGTTTTGTGCGTTCGTAAATTGTGATTTGAGAAAATAAGTTGACAATAATCTTTTGCACTTTTGCTTTACAATCATTTTCAATGCAGATAAATGCATTGATTATTCGAAAATAGGCATATCTTTGAAATATTATGATTTTCCACAAGCAAATTTTCCCAAAAACTTGAACTACTTACAACTGACGAACGCATCCAATAATCTGGATGTCTTAGGATGAGTTCGTCATTTTTTTCCAAGGAAATACGATACAGTTCAAGCTACTTTACCGATTTATTAGGGTATTTTTGCCAATGAATTAATAAATAAATGACAACAATTAATCTCATTATCAACCATACTCGGAAGAATTTTCTTCGCATAAGCGCGAACACATCCGCGCTTTCATGAAAAGTCACGCCTGTAGATGTCAGGACTGCTGCTTTATGTTTCGCAAGGTGGCGCAGCGCGCAGGGTACCGACTACCGAGGCTGAGGTCTCCAGACTCTCCACCACGATTTAGCTTGGAAATGGCCGATGGGGAAGGTCTCACCCAAAAAACGGACGCCCTTTTACACAGCTGCATAAAGAGAATGAATTATTGGCATAGCTGACCACACGTCCCCTCCCCCTCTCCGCCCCAGCTCAATTGGAAATATCGCATATTTTCCTTAGTCAGTTATGTTCTGACTAATTTCTCACTCTTCCCAGTAAACCTTAACATGCATGATGCAGATGTCCACTGCGTAAGTCGTGTGCTTCCGTAAGTGTCCCAACTATATAGTGTTGCCTACACTCTACAGTGCCTACTGCTTCCCCATTGTCGTTATAATTGGTGATTCTCAGGTCAAAAGTTACACAGTGGTCTCAGAGAACAATCGTTTCAACAAATTAACGATTCAAGCCGTTGCATTCTACTTATATTCCGGTCAGTTCTGCTACTAAACGATTCCGGCAAAACACTCTTTAGGTTATGTATTAGCGAACCACCACACAAAATTCGCCCAATCAATGGTCAGTTATTACTGCTGGGCTGAACCGTCATACGCTATATAGCCTATTGCAGTCAATATTTTCAGAACGATACTGACTGACGAAACACAACGTATTCGCGGATTCGCACATACGTTGGCACCCAGGTGGCCTGTCAGCAGCCGCACAAATTGAGATGGTACACCGTAAAGCATGCCTTTCCACACAGGCACAAGCACAGGGACACAAATTCTCAAAATCCAAACTTATTCCAATACTGGTCAAATACGAATAGGCATAAAGTTTTGAGGTTTTCTCATGTTCATTCTTCTTTCAACACACGCGGCAGACTGCAGCAGAACATCTCATAGAGCTGCGCTGGATGCAGTCATGAGCTGGGACACGGTTTGTGACCAATGACCGATCGGGGGTGCCAGCCTCCTCCCGGCACGCGATGCACTGGCCGCCGCGCAGTCGATGTCGGGGCACCGCCGGCATTCGCCGACAGGGTTCCATCCGATTCGGTGTATTGGTGGCAGCCCGAACAGTGACCCACGCGAAGCTGGTGGACGTCGATGGCCGATGAGCGATGCCCTTCCGCGACCGGCGCGGCGGTGGCAGTCGGTCCCACATCAAGAACAGATACCAGTCATGCGGTCAGTCGGCGACGGCGCTGTCGCGAGCCGATCTGATGGTCGCGCGGTGGGCGTTGCCGACGTCCACCGGGACCGTCGACTGGGGGAGCGCGGCCGCCTCTTGGCCGCCGCCTCTGGTCGGCGCGCTCGTTGCGCTGTGGGACGGCATCCACTGCAAGTCGTTCACTGTGAAGCGGTCGTTTGACCGGGCCTGGCAGGCGAGGAAAGGGGGCCTCAGATGAAGTAAAACCATCCCTCAGGCCAGCTGCCTCTCCACCTCACCATGGCAGATAAGCGGACACCCTCGTGATCATCGCAGCGATGATTGCCATTTGGTGTGTCATTATGGGAGAGGATGCCAGCCTCCTTTGCAAGATAGTCTGCCTTTAATATAGTGCAGCCCGACCCATTGCCTGTGGTGCAGACTGGGCTTGATAATGCAGTGCAGGACACACCAAACGTAAGCGGCCATCTGTACCCCCTGTGCAGTAGGGCTGACTCAAGAGCCCAGAGTTGCCCTCCCCCCACCATTCTGTGCACGTGATAACTGGATGGGACATGCCATGGTCAGCATCTGTTCAAAAGCTGCCCTAAGCATGTAAAGCTCCACTGGCATGCTCAAGCATGGTCACAGTCAGTTCTCACTTCTCAGTTGAACCTCCAATGGAAACCCATCACAAAGTAGAGATCAGGGCGCCTCTCACACTGCAGCGCACTCAACGACTGAGGCACCATCTCATCACTTGCAGGTGGTTCTTGCCAGGAGCAATGCCAGCCACGCACATCAGGTGATAACAGCAGTGTACAACTGCAATCTACAAGCATCCATGTTCTTTCTGGTTTTCTCCTGTTGAGATCCACTGCCATGCATGAACTTGATGGGCTTTTGTTGCGCTCCTCCCATGTGCAGACAGGTTTCTGCTGAAACAAAGCAAAGCAAATGTGATTAATAATGGCCCTGTTTCACCATCCAGACACTGTGTGCACTGGTAACTACGGTATACCATAGCATCACTCAAATGACGTTGCATGTGATCTCTTAGTTTATGATGAATCGCGTTTGGAACAGAGTGAGAGGTTCTGAAAAACCGTACCAAGAACAGAGTGAGAGGTTTGAGTTCAAATACTGCTAGCATGCTGCTGGTGCTGGTACCGCAGCGTGCTAGCGTTCTGGGATGCTGTCATAGCTTAGCGTCACAGTGAAGTTTGTTGACACTGCCATGGAAACCCAATTGCAATGCTCCGACACACGCATGACGCAGCGCACTGCAGTGCTCTGCCGTGAAACACCACCCATGAACGTCGGTTGCATGACCAGGATCGGAGCAGTGTGGCAGACAGTGATTTTAATTTTAATTGCACTTCCTAGAGATTAAAATGTTGTTGGTGAAATTGCTATTCATTATTCCTATTACCATTGTCTAAATTTCACATTTCAAGACAGCATCAGCATTGACATGTTATATAAAATAAGGTTTAGACTTCAGGTGGTCCCGGGTTCAGCTATTAAGTAAAACAAGGGCAAAAAATAGTCAAAAAAATATTTTTAAAAAATACCTGCCTTCATCAACACCTCATCTAATCTAACCTCATCCTCATCTAACAAGGCCCTAAAAGCAAAAACCGTTTGATAAGAATGTAATATTTTGCAACCGCTGCACCATTACTGTCACGTACGCTATCCCTAGATTGGTTGCTGGTAAGTAGTAGTTGTCGTCATCAACTCGTCATGCAGCAGCTGATTGGGATGGGCGGGGCCTATTTTTATCCAGACGATAGAGAGAGCCCTGGATCGCCTGTGCCTTACAGAAACTGAAAAGTTCTTCTTATATCAAAATATAGAAAATAATCTTTTGTTATAAATAGGTTTTATTTTCTTTGCTGATCATTTTGAACATAAAAAATCATAAATCCATTGCAAAAAAAATAATTTCGTGAAAGTGAACTATTTCCTTTAAGGCATTTCTCGATGTTGTGAGTGCCGAAAACGGTAATTGTGAGCCAGGGACCCCATTTTGGCTATCTCAACTCAAATCTAATGTTAAGGTGGGAGGGTCCCTTTAAACATTGCAAGCTCAGAACCTTCAGATTGTGATATGTATGAGATTTGGTGACCTTTCCTGAATATTTGTACAGAATATTATACAAAGATTTTGAATAAATAACTACCTATATTGGAGTTTCTCGGCAGTGTTTTCATCAAAAACTTCTTTTCAAAAATATTTCCAACAAATCGTCAGCTTTTTTGTTATTTACGTTATTTACAACAGCACAATATAGGATTGCAACGCGTTATTTTTGTATTACTTGCGTCATAAAGAGGACAAGCTGTGCTACCAACTCGTTGCTACCATATGCAGGGTATTCCCTATTCTTGGTTTTTTATATGACAGGTGCAGTCAATAGTCATCATATCAACGGCACAAACCTTGGCACGACGACATTAGCACCATTTTTGCTTTAACGTATGCGATTCATAGGCGCGGGAGCCGGGGGGGGGGGGGGCAGTGGGGGCAGCTTGCCCCCCCCAACTCTGGGGCCGTGGGGGCGGTGCCCCCACAGCTTTGAGACGGAATACCACACTTTTTTGCAAATGTTTTCTTTTTTTGTTGAAAAAGCCGAGGGGTGAAAAATAAGTGGCCTAAAACCGGTGGGAAAACTAGATTTGGGGGTACCCTAGGTTAATCTCTATTATGGTGTGCCCCCCCCCCCCCCCCCCAGTCGGAAAGTAGTTCCCGCGCCCCTGATGCGATTTCATTAGCTACCACTTACCAGGAAAATGGTGACCTCAGGTTGATGCTGATTATAGGCTTGTTGTCAAGGGCAAAAACGCTGGGTTGACCCAACGCTTGACCCAAGTTTTACCAGCCATGCAAATTCTCTACTACCGAATTAGGGGGCAGCTTTACCTTTTCCACTAGACATCTCGACCATTTCGACTAAATCTCGAAGGGCCGATTTTATGCTTTTGTCGAAGAAATCCGCAGATCACAAGTCAACAACCCTGCGCGAAAAACCCAGACGAAATTCAAATAGCCTGCGGATCACTACTCATTTTCGCCATTGGATCAGTAGCATAGTGACCGATAGAGGTAAATGGGTTGTGTGCTGCAGCACTAGCAGAATATCAAGTCTTTATGGGACAATATCCTACCAACAGACATTTATTTGGAAAAATAGGCACAGCAAGACACCATCATACGTTCTGTGCGAAAAAATGCAGTGGGTGGGCCGAGAAACACTCCTAAGAGGGCGACTCATCCCTGGATTGTTTTACGCCCGGTACCGTTTTCACGATACATCAGTAGTACACGGTCGGCTCCGTGGCATCACTGTGTGAAGCGTCCCCAGGGGCGGTAAAGTGCTCGCGCAGTTTGTTTAGCGCCCGCCTTCGGTGTGAGATGCTGTTCTTCACCTCCTTGTCCATCTCGGCATATGTCTGAGAGTAACCATCCGGCTGGAAACACGGGTCCCAGCCGAAGTCGCGCGGACCACGGGGCTCGACTATAGCGCCATCTGTGCGACCTTTGAACAGCACAACTTCGTCGTGTTCACCGCCAGGGGAGAAAGCGAAGGTGCACAGGGCATAGGCGGACTTGTCTTCCCAGGCTGACAGCATTTTGGCTAAACCCTCAGGTTGAAGATTTTTCAAGAACCATTTGATGTAAGGCCCTGAAAAGGGCAGGTGGCAATGAGACAAACACAGCTTTGAATGAATGAATGTTTTTTTTTGTTCTATTGAAACTTGAAAGTTTCTCTCAGTCACAAAGGGTGAAAATTAACAGTGCATAATTATAACTACTTAGTTCACTGAATTAAATGAAACTTACCTGGCAGTCCACCAAATGCATTGAAGCATAAACAGGTGTCTTCTACAATGACAGGTGACCTTAGGAGGCTAGCTGCTGTTTTACATTTCTTAATTGATACTTCCTCTGGTGTTCCCTGGTACTCTGGGAGATCAAGATCGTTATTGATGATCTGAAAAATGAGGGTTCATCAAACTACAATAAGGTACTTATCGCTGCAGACCGCAACTCATCAACACCACTTGGCCTAATGAGCCCAGTACCATCAAAGAAATTGTCCATGTATCTGTCTCCAGTCATTAACCCGCGCCCCGTAGGGCTATCGGCGGACCCTACCACCCGTAGGGGGGGGGGGGGGCGTTTCAGCCCCCCTGAGATCTCGGAAATTTACCGGCCGATTTTCACAATTCAAATAGCGTTCGATAGCCCCACCGGGGAACTACCTTGTGACCAAATTTCATTGACCTAGGTCAAACCGATGACGTCACAGGTCAGGTCAAAGGTCCGATTTTCACCGTTCACAGGCATTTCAAGAAATGTGTTGTGAAATCGAGTAAATTAGTAAGTTATTGAAAACCATCGATGGTACATTGTTCGTCAAACACATACTTTGCTATCTGAGGTCACTGATACCAGGTCAGGTCACAGAGGTCAGGTCACTGGGGGTCACAATATGAAAGTGTCGTGTGATACATGTTTTATGGTCCATTTTACATGACAAATGCGATTATGTGGGTCAGGCAGCCTTTGGGGCCAGCTTAGGTCACGTTTTGGTCAAGGTCAGGTCAAGGTCAGCCGTCAGGTCAAATTAGGTCAAATTTCAAAGTTGATATTTTTGCATAAAATGGGTATCGATTCGATGCAGCTCGTCACGGGGAGTCTAATGGCGGTCTTTGTTTTGCCCTACGTGGTCTAGAATTGCCAAAAATTGAGTTTGAAAATTTGACGTCATCATTTTTGAAGTTTTTTTTTCGCTATAACTTGGCCAAAAAACGAGACATTGATCTGAAATTTGGTATGTATATAGGAGACGGTAGGTACTATCACATATATTCCGGTTTTTCGAAACTCAAACTTTTTGGATTTTTTGGCTGATATATCAAAAAAATGTTTTTTTTTATTTTTGGGGTCAAAACTCAAAAAAATTCAAAAATCCGAGATAACAGTTTTGTAGCCCTGTCAATTCTACACCTTTTATGTCTTGATTATTTTTCTGCATCTTCAAAGCTGTAGGCCTGACAGCTCTTCTCGCGAAGGTTTTTTTCGGTCGAAAAAGGCAGAGCATGACGTTATTCTGACGTCATTTGTGGCCAACCTATCATAGTCCCTGGAACAATTCTTGGTAACAATGTGTAAAATTGATGCTCGGAGGGGTCCTGAAAGTTTGGTGGCAATATATCCAGCCGTTTATGAGATATCGACGGAAAAGGACAGGGGAGGGCCGTTTCGGCCCCCCCCCCCCCCCCCCTGGGGCACGGGTTAATGAAGTGATTTGACAATTTGACATGTGCTTGGTGCTGCTCTAGCCATCCTTTGAAAACATGTAGGCAGAGGGGCAGAATATGAAGAAGATAGGGTATTTCACTCCACGATGACTTGGATACCCAGTAAACATGCCGACGTCGGCCGACGTCGGGGTGACGTCGGCAACTCGGCATCGGCATGCCGACGTCGGCCCGACGTCGGTCCAACCTCGGCACGACATCGGCTGGACGTCGGATATGCCCGCATGTTCCGACGTTCAGCCGAGTCGGACCGAGATCAATTGCTGAGGTCCAGCCGACGTCGGGCCGACGTCGGGGCGACGTCGGACCGACATCGGCCGCTGTTTTGACCGTTAAAATAATATAAAATACATGTTTCTGTTTCATAAAGAGCTTCTTTATTCAAAATATCCTCAGGAAACTCAAATCTTCCTCCACACCGCAACCCCCTGATCCGGACTGGACGGGAAACTTTATCCCATTTGGGATTGCCTGTAAGCCGAGCTCGCCCGTAGCCGGGTGCGGTGAGTGCCTGGGGGCTGCTCGGCCTATCCTTTGGTCAGGCTCAGCCCCGGCAACTCACCAGGGCCGGGCCCAGTTCATATAGAAAGGCCAGTCGGCAAGCGTCACTTTGCCAAAGTGCCACTTATCAAAGGGACACTTCGTTGGTGCAGGTGTGTAAGAGTGGCTATATGAATCCATTGTGGGGTCGCCCTTTCCAATAAGTGTCACGTAACAGCAATGGGATCAGGGACTCTATATGAACTGGACCCGGGGTGCTCGCCAAGATGACCAATGTCTCCATCCTATCATCCTTCCGGCTCTGAAATGGTCTTGTCAGAACGAAAGGGCATAACCCAACAAAACAAACTAAACTCGTCATCTGGCTGCGTGGTGTAGTGGTTAGCGCACTAACCTCGCGTTCAAATGACACTGGGTTCGAATCCCATCGCCGGCTGATGCTTTAGACGTGTTGTCCCAGTAAACATGCCGACGTCGGCGACTGGGGGGCTCGAATCCCGCCGCTGGTTGATATTTTTGGCGCGTTGTCCCAATAAACATGCCGACGTCGGCCCCGTCGGTCCAACGACAAACGATCTCGTCAACCTCGGCAAACGACCTCGGCCCGACGTCGGCTCGACGTCGGCTGGACTTCGGCTGGACGTCGGAACATGCGGGCATATCCGACGTCCAGCCGATGTCGGGCCGAGGTTGAACCGACGTTGGGCCGACGTCGGGCCGAGCCTCGGCCCGACGTCGGGCCGACGTCGGCATGTTTACTGGGTACTGTGGAATGTGGATATTCTTATTTATACACTGTGGATATTCTTACATACTTTCTTAGTTATATATTACAGGAAATCTTCAAACCTTTAAAAGAAATTGTAACAAACTAGCAAACAATGATAACCTAAACAAAACAGCACCAAAATGGCAATGACATATCAGCTATGACACACATCATGACACCCTAAAAACAGTAAGTGAATATCATTTGTGTGAATTTTGCAGTCAGTGCAGGGTAGGATCACATGCTTATTTACCAGACAACATTCAGAATCATGCATGAATTGAGCCTCCTTGTTGGTTCACAATTTCTAATATGTTTTTAATTTAAAAATTGATGTTGAACGGCATACCTGAATTGGAAAACTGTTTCCCAGAATGGCTTTGACCTCTTCTAGCTTCTTCATGTTTCCAGTGACAAATGTGAGTGGCTGCCCATACAGAGCTCTTGCTGCCATTTTATGGGCTGCAAATGGTTACCTGTGCAGGACGGCATAACATCAATATCTTCATATAAAATAATAAACAATCACAAAGAAGTGGAGTCAATTCTAAGATCCCTATATCAGTAGGCGGAACTATGGTCATGAGTACCCAAATATAGGAACGTTCCCATTTTTGGGAACGGAGTTCCCAAATATGGGAACGGGCGTTCCCATTTATGAGAACGGAAGGCAATTTTTCGGCCGTTCTCCCACTAAAACTCAAAAGTGCATCACGTCTCAAAAAAGTGCACGCTGATTTAAGTGTCTACTAAATCTCCATAAAGTTATCTTTAATCTGACCGTGGAACAAGGAAATTGACCGTGGAATGATATTTTTAATGATTTTTTGAAAATGACAGAATGGTGGAAATATGGGTTATACGACATTTAACATGCAATTTTAAGGAAAATGAAGCATTTTTCAGTTTGAGGTAAAGTATAATAATTTTCGCCTGGTTATGAACTTTCATACTATCGACACCAGATGCTGACAAATGCAAGCGAAGACGCGGACGGTCCCGAGGTAATATTGTTGACTTTTGTGTCGGGGCGGACGACCGCGTGGAACGTGAGTGAATTTACCGAGCTACTGTTGTAAACTCAGTTTAAGCGGTTGAAAATTATCCAGCTGTATTTTATCATCCCGGAAAGACATATTTTATTTGGATGCTAGCTGTTTAGAGTTGTTTTATAAGGAGCGTCATGAGCGTGGTTTTTGTCTTCCGTGTTTCTAAGCGTGATCGTTTTGGGGGAATTTCTCTTATATAGCTCGCTCTGTGTGGCTTATTTATAATTTTTATGCTGATTTCGATAATTCCTCGTGCCCATCCTACCAGGCCTGTTGCCACTTACACTCATCAAGAAAGGAAAAAACTAGATTTTCATTGGGACTAGGTGTTTTGAGGGTGTAACATATTCAGCGTTCCCATTTTTGGATACTTCCTTGTACTCGTCAACTATCGGTGATAAACAGACAGGTGCTTGACATGTCTCCACCCTCAGCGCGGACGGTGGATATAGGTATGGAAGACCTTGTTGAACATCGCTGAGCGTTGTGAATTACGTAATCCTGCAGAGGGGGGCGTGCCCGCTGCGAGATCGACGGGAATAAAAGCGCAGAAGACCGGGCGAAACATGCGACGGTCTTGCCGGAAAGGTCATCTGATGATTGTTGCGTTAACAATAATTTGCGGCGTTGGACGTGATGCTTGTTAATGAAAAGAGCCCCTGAAAGGCGTCGGTGAAATCGTTCCCAATTTTGGGTACGCCGTTCCCATAATAAGGAACGCTTGCAGCGCCAGTGTACGAGAGCGTTCCCAAATTTGGGCTCGCGGCCCGGATGATGGACTGCTTTAGAAAAAGGGGAACGATTTGAAACTACGATGGGCCTTACAATATCAAACTCTTTCCCAACAATATTGAGACAAATATCAGGCGGTTCACGATCGTTTTATATTTTTTGGACGTCATTTAACGGTTCTTTTTCTTGTTTTAAATAATGCCTACATGGCGTTCCCATATTTGGGTTTATCGTTCCCAAACATGGGAACGAAAATGCGTTCCCGAAAATGGGTACGCTTGACCATAGTTCCGCCTACTGATATAAGCAAATGTGATGCAGCCGCACTGCAGGACACATTTTTCCAATTTACAGGAACTTTGCAATCTGCAGTTGATGTGAAATTTTTAATAGTTTTAGTCAGACCATTTTTATACATCTAGCTCAAATGCTGGAATGAACAGATCAACAGAGTCAGAGCCCACACTAAGCAGGGCTTATTGCATAGGCCCCTTCTGCTCCGTCCAACCCCAATGCTGGGTAACAGGGGCATTTAGATATGGGCATTTCAGTTTAGGGGCATTAAACGTGCCCATGAAAGCCGGGCAATGCAGGACCCACTCAGCTTTCAAAAGGCCCAGTGAACTCAAACTGAACTTGAACTCTTGAACTCAAACTGAGCTACCTACTGCAACGGGACAGGCATCATTTAGAGTCATTTAATGGAATTGGAATTGCAATTGATTTGCAATCGATACGCAAATAACAATTCATTAACGACTTATTTCAAATAGCTTTGAATTATCTTTTATCTAATTATTAATATTTTATCGTTGTCTTTTGTGTTAACCACACCAAGCTTGGACTCATAAAGTGCCTCCTGAGAGTCCGCACTCCGCCGCATGTCACATGTGTGCACGGCCATAGAATACTACATGTGTGCGGTGCGCGTACTAAAATAAGAATCACGGTCGTCAAGTTAGATGTAAGTGAATCCTAATCTATAATCTAAGATTCGGAATCAGGTGAGCCCCTACGATTTGGACCAAACTTAGTCAGTGGATAGTACGTAACGTCCTGATTACGATGCACCCAAAATCTAAGCTCGGCCCGCCATATTTACGAAGTTACGGATGTTTGAATTTCAAGGTCATTCGGGAGAGCCCCTGCGATTTCCGTCAAAATTTGTGTACGGACACTCTAGATGCTCCTCATTACGAATATCACAAAATTTTAGCTCGGCCCGCCATATTTACGAAGTTACGGAGGTTTGAATTTCAAGGTCATTTGGGTGAGCCCCTGCGATTTCCGTCAAAATTGGTATACGGACATATTACATCCTCCTCATTACAAATATCATAAAAGTTAAGCTCGGCCCGCCATATTTTTCAAGTTACGGAGTCACAAAGTTACGGAATTTCAAGGTCATTCGGAGAGCCCCTCCGATTTTCGTCAAAATTTGTATGCGGACACATTACATGCTCCTCATTACGAATATCGTAAAAGCTAAGCTCGGCCCGCACTATTTCAAAAGTTACTGACGTTTGAAACTCACTGAAATTCAAAACATCTCTAACTTTTGAAATAGTGCGGGCCGAGCTTAGCTTTTACGATATTCGTAATGAGGAGCATGTAATGTGTCCGCATACAAATTTTGACGAAAATCGGAGGGGCTCTCCGAATGACCTTGAAATTCCGTAACTTTGTGACTCCGTAACTTGAAAAATATGGCGGGCCGAGCTTAACTTTTATGATATTTGTAATGAGGAGGATGTAATATGTCCGTATACCAATTTTGACGGAAATCGCAGGGGCTCACCCAAATGACCTTGAAATTCAAACCTCCGTAACTTCGTAAATATGGCGAGCCGAGCTAAAATTTTGTGATATTCGTAATGAGGGGCATCTAGAGTGTCCGTACACAAATTTTGACGGAAATCGTAGGGGCTCTCCCGAATGACCTTGAAATTCAAACATCCGTAACTTCGTAAATATGGCGGGCCGAGCTTAGATTTTGGGTGCATCGTAATCAGGACGTTACGTACTATCCACTGACCAAGTTTGGTCCAAATCGTAGGGGCTCACCTGATTCCGAATCTTAGATTATAGATTAGGATTCACTTACATCTAACTTGACGACCGTATAAGAATCTTCAAATCATATCATTCAAAAAAATTATCTGCAAAATTTGTGAACGGCTAGTAGGGAAACAAAAGCCAATCATAGAGCAGCTGTCACTGCTAGTCCTGCTAATAAAAGATACTTCAACCATTGAATACAATTTTGAACAGAAAATCTGTGAACCGCAAATGTCACATTTGCTCCGTAGTTGTAGAAAATCTGTTACACCAAATGCTTCCAAATTTCCTTCAATACAAGCTTCTTAGTATGCTGAATGCAAGGCTATGGCTGAATGGTAAAATAATCTTGAGTATCAGTATGCTACCACCATTTCCGTCCTTTTTCCAACATTTTTTATCATCAGGCCACTGCCTTTTTCATCCACGCCTCAAAGGTAGTGTGCCAGCTTTCCTGGACCGTATGGAGTTAATGGCCCAGATAAGGAGAACCGGATTTTTAGAACTTATCCATACCTTCAAAACTCATGGAAACGTCTTAAATTCTTCAAATTTTGAGTACCCCAGTGCGAAATTCGCCCCGACGGGTTGTCGGTCGTACCCCAACCACATTTCACACCACTATGAACAATAAATGCACACACTGAAATCGCTATTACCGATATGCTCATCCAATCAAGTTTCGATAAACCCGTTCATCATCAGCTCCTGCGGTTTCGAACACGCCTGTTAGGTGGTGCGGTAGACCACGCCCAAAGCCAGGGCCCCGGTAACGTGAGGTAGCCGAGTCAGGGCAGCGTGCGCTGACCCAAGCCGGAGCCGCGCGTCCTCCCGGTGTCATGTGATAGCCCGGGGCTGCCCGCGGGGATGCGGTAGACCGCGCCCAAAGCTGCGGCCCCGGCTTGGGTCAGCGCACGCTGCCCCGACTCGGCTACCTCACGTTACCGGGGCCCTGGCTTTGGGCGCGGCTTCTGCTCATACTTTGTGGTGCGGTGGTGGTGCGTCCGGCTGCGCGCTCTGACTTCGGCCAAGAAAAATGCGTCAGCTGATCATTGTCATTTCTGCCACTTGCGTGTGGTGAAATGGGGTCATAACTTATGAGACGGCTTTTTCATATCAATTATTTTACATAAAATCATATTTCAAACCATAAATAATGTTCGACAGCCAAATAAAAGAAACAATACCAATACGGGCTTACAGTTTAAGGCTCGACATTGTGTTGTCTACGATTAGACAGCTGATAACTCATTCCCGTACGTCGTATGGTCGTAACACTATAATGACCTTTGCTTATTGTCACAAGTGCGCCGCATTCGCGATTGTTGCCGACGCCTGTTTGCAGGTGAGCCCACTACAGTTGTTATACATATCTAAAAACCGAAAAACTTTTAGGCGAAAAAGGCACTATTCCAGGCCCATTTTTGATTTTTTTTTGCGATATAAGGTAAAAACAGAAGCTTCTTATCCTAGGAAAAATAAAATGGGAAATCTTTCAAAGGTGGCACACTACCTTTAATGAGCCCCCTGCATTCTGATCCAGGCTGCACGTTCACCTTCATCCGACGTAGGTAGCTCCAAGATTCCAGTAGTACATACCTACTAAGGAATCTTGCCTGCCTCAGTCCTCAGGACAGGAGCAGTCTCATCGTGCGATGGCCGATGGGTGACTGTTCGTGCGGGGCTGTTCGGCAAATACGTGATTATACATACGATGGCATAATTGTGCAATGCTATCATGCTATTCAGCGTTCAGTCATTTTCGATTCTCAGGACAGTCAAAGCCTTTTCCTTGACGCGCCAATAAGCCCGGGTTGGACGGTCACCTTATTCGACGTGAGCAGAGTAGTTCCTCAGAGTGCGAACATTCTTCGGAGCAGGTTCACATGCGGTCCGCGGAGAGGCTACCGTTTAGGGGACTCAGTTAGTAGTTTACTCTATCCATCGTGACGGGCTCATCAGCCTCGGCAGCGCACCAGGGTGACCGCCCAGGCCTCTCCGTAATTCCCATCATTCTTTCGGCTCTGAAAATCATTAGATAGAACGACCTGACCCTACATTAGTAGCGGCGGAACATCTTCAATTAATGGGGGGGGGGGGGCACTGCCGACTTTTGGTCCCATTCTTTCCATGCAACGCCCATGTTAAAGGGGCTAATGTTAAAATGGCACTAAATCAAGGGGACACGGTGCCCCGGTGCCCCCCCCCGTTTCGCTGCCTATGCCCTACATACAAAACAAACAAAAAATAACTGGTCTTGTTGTGTGGTGGGAATGATGACGCCCATTACGCTGCATTGGCATAGGCGGACATTTGGCAGGGACATGAAATCAATTAGAGACGTAGTGTAGGCTGTAGCCTAGTAACTAGTCATTGTATTATGGTTGAAGCTCAAGTAGGTACGTACCCAAAACAGCTAGGCACGAAAAAGTTTTTGTTGTCCATATACGACACAACTGTTAATTGCAAGGCTATATGCTATGCATAGGTATACCTAACCGTTTACCGACTGACTGAGTGCGACCAGCCTTCTAGGTAAGTACCTATAGCCTTCACGGTAGGGAAGACTGCAGGGCATCTAAGTCTTCAACATTCTCTTCTCTGTACCTATTGTGACTTTTATTGACCAAGATTCCTTTCCAGTCGGGTCTTCTTCCTATTTACCGTGTTTGTGACTACTAAATATGTATAGGTATGCTCATATTTGGCCGTCAGCTAGAGCTGAGCAGATCGAGCAATGTCACACGAAGAGAGACTGACTATGTTGCAAAGTGACTGTTGGATCTAGCAATGCATTGTAACTAGCTGACGGACCGTGACCTAAATAGGTGTACCCCTTGGCGCCTATCGCGTTGTAGAAACACATGTCATTAATTCCGCCCTGTGCTCCCCTGTGGTGTAATCTCACGCTCCGGGCACAGGCGGTGAGTGGATCCTCCCCCGCGCGGCTGCAGTTGATCGGACGGACGGCCGACCGCAGTCGGTCGGACGGCCGACCGCAGTCGGTTGGACGGCCGACCGCAGTCGGTCGGACGAACGGTCGCAGTCGGTTGGACGGCCGACCGCAGTCGGTCGGACGAACGGTCGCAGTCGGTCGGACGGCCGACCGACCGCAGTTGGTTGGACGGGCGGCTGCAGTCGGTCGGACGGCCGACCGCAGTTGGTCGGACGGGCGGCTGCAGTTGGTCGGACGGGAGGTCGCAAATGGTCGCAAGGCCGGCCGAGAGTTGCACCTTTCGGACGTTAGTTGCACCATTCAATCTTCAGGGATGCCGGGGAGCAGTGCCGTTGCACCGGTGATCTGTCTGTCGGAGATGCGATCTCCGGCAGGCAAGTCGACCGGGGCAATATTGAATCATTCAAATAGGTAGGGGAAGCGGGGGGGAGCACCGCCACCTTAAGCATTTCTGCTCACCGAGCTGATATGCGTAGTAAAAACGAAGCTCTTTTGCATTCATGTGAAAGTAGGAATGTTTTCCTACATGTTGGCATAGTTTCCAGCGCTCCGATATAAAATTTCGCTACTTTACAGACGTCGAAAACAAGTCCTGCATTTTTCGTCCTCCAAAAAATGTGCGGGTAGCACCGCCACTGATGGCGATGTTATCCACAGATCGGCCTTACGGTGACAGCCACCCTTGGAAGCGTTACTGCTGTCTGAAATAGTAACTCAAACTCATATAAGACACACAAGAATTGGTTGTTAGTTTGTCACAGATCAGACTGTTTGTTGCGGACAATATGCATACAAAGCATGACAAATTCACGTTTATTTCGAAACATCCAGTGAAGTCAAACGTGAGGTTAAAAAACAGACGACGTTTGCGGCCTAACTAAAGCTCTTCTCCGAGCTGAGTGAATCATCATTGCGGCTTTATCCATTTTGCCACCCCTTGGGGTAGCACCGCCGAGCATGGCGGTGTTACCCCACTCACAGTCATGGACCGACAACGCCCCGACAGCAAAACAAGCCGGGACGCGATTCTTCTGTAATTCCTTTCTCAACAAAGAGCACTTCATGCCCTCAAATTTAACGTAAAAATCAAGGCATTTTGACTTGAAATGACCACTTACTTGCTGCTCAAACATGCCAAATGATTACAACGATGGTTTGAAATTCACAAAATGGGCAATTGCGATCTCAAAATCAAATAAATCTTAGCGAAACCTACCTCACGCGGCGTCCCGTTTCCGTTCGGACACCGAAATGGCATGTGTTTACATTTACAATTCAGAGTTTTGCCGATAGAGAGGATGGCGGTGTTTCCCACATGGCGGTGCTACCCCCGCTTCCCCTATGAGTATTCACGCCAGGTCCAAAAATGCAAAAAATAGGCGTTGAACTATAACAGAGTTGAATGCTTGAGATGCAGTTTGTCAGAGCTCGAAGTGACAGCTGATCGATGGACGACCTCCTTATACCACTAGGATAACCTTACCGGCGCGACTATGAGCCGTGACATGCCCCTGCAGTCCCGTTACGTCCTTGGTCTGCACTGCAGTGTAAGCACGAAGACGATGTACACTCTCAGGGAGGCCAGGCCAGTACGAGGCCAGGGAGATCGGTGCCGGGTCGGAACAGGCGCTTATTGGTTCGGATAACGCTAATTCACGTGTGCATAATACAAGGTCTTAGCGTGCTTGGGAGATTCTGGGGAGCGTTACCGGACGATTCCCCCAGCTCGTTGCATCAATTGTGGTCGTGTGTGTTTGAGGTCGCCAAAGCAGGCCCTGGGCCTGGCCCCTGTTTATAGTGTTCGGAATGAAAACGAGACTAAGAGGTACACGTGTGTTGGGCAGGAAGGGGGCTTTGCAGGTTTCTCTAAACGCGTACGTGGTCCTAGCAGAAGAAAGTTGTGCCTACCGTGCTACGAGTCATTATGGCGATGCTGTTTAGGTCTTAAAACGTAGCGCCATTGACTGCAACCTGCATACAGCACCACATTTAGCATTTGATTAGTAAAACGTGAGCAATTGGCTCATGAAATTATGCAAATTGAGGGTCATCTCACCGGTCTGCAAGCGATCATATAACTTCCCAATGTAACTGGACTGAAAGACGTCAAAAACCGTGCCAATGTCAGGGTTGTTCGGCACAGGGCACCGTATATAACCCCGCGAATACCAAACGAACGCCATCAGTGTTCAACGGCACATCACAGAAACTCAGTGCAGCTAGTACATCCAACTAAACCAGCCATGAAAATAGTGAGCATCTGGCCGGCGAAGACGCTACCAAAAGAGCGTCTTCTTTTCCATTATCAAAACAGTTCTTCTTAAAATCATTTAGATAGTTTTTGATAGTTACCTACACGATAAAAAAGTCAGCTAATGTCGACGTCATCAGGAGGATACGGCGACTGTTGCCTCATGCCTGGACCAGATCTGATAGGCTGATAACCAGTTCCTTTCTCAGGTGTTGGCGCTTTCTGTTCTGGCGGTGGCTGCGGCGGCGCCTCAGGGCTACGGAGCCCCTCCCCAGGGCTACGGAGCCCCGGTGGGCGGCGCAGCGGCCTCGCAGCTGCCAGTCTATGGCGCCTCACAGGGGTCTGCCGGAGCCCAGAGCCAAGACGCTCAGGCCAGAACCATCAGCGAGGAGAACATCAACAATGGTGACGGCACCTACCGCTTCAGGTAAGACTGCTTACTGATAAAGAAGGGAATATGCGGTTATCGCCAGCCTTCTACGTGTCTATTGTAGCTAATTAAATTTTTCGTGTGATGTAAAACGAAGTTGTTTTCCACTTTTTCCAGTTTCGAGACGGACAACGGCATCCTGCGAGAGGAGGAGGGTGACGGCACCCAGGTGAGGGGCAGCTACAGCTACACCGCCGACGACGGCACGCCCGTGGAGATCACCTTTGTGGCCGACGAGAACGGCTTCCAGCCTGAGGGCGACGCGCTGCCGACGCCGGTGCCCACAGAGTACCCGACACCCGAGGTGCCGGCCACGGAGGCGGCAGCGGGCTCCTACTCGGCTCCTGCGGCTGCAGCGGCCTCCTACTCGGCTCCTGCGGCTGCAGCGGCCTCCTACTCTGCCCCCTCGGCGGCAGCGGCCTCCTACTCGGCCCCCTCGGCTGCAGTGGCCTCCTACTCGGCCCCCAGCCGCTCATACGGCGGCGCCTTCTAAAGATAAGATTGAATCGATGACTCCCCCGAAAGACAGCCAGCCTTTGACCGGCGACAACTATCGCCCATTTGAACTTCATGATGAGAATGGTGGCGTAGATTTAATATCTGATAAGTGTAAAAGAGATTGAAGAGCGATTAAGATGATGTCTGATTGTCGTCACGTATGCCTGTGTTTGTGTGTCCATTGTCTGTATTTATAATTACCCTTGAATGCGATAATGTCGCGTGTGATACGTCTCCATGTAGGTATGTTAATAGTTTTATTTATTTATTAGTCGTCTGTCATCCGTCTATGTTTTATAAATAAAACTACAAATAGCAAACATGTTTATAACCCGCACATTGCTATGTACCGGAGTTCCAGATCCAGTCTACAGAGCGCTTAGTAAACAAAAAGGCAGACGCACTTTCCCCGCCTTTTTAATTGTACTCCACCGCATCCCCGCAGTCGGGCAAGATCATGGCCGGCTCAAAGGCGCGATCGCTCTACCGACCCTTCAGAGTCCAGTGAAACCCCCCAGACGGTGCTATGATGACCGGTCCACCCGCGCTGGCCGGACAGTAAAGGACCACGTAATAACCTGCCGGTCCCCCTCGCGGCTCTCACGGCAGCGCGGCCGGGAACGGTGTCAGTCTCAGAGTGTATGTCCGTGTCACGGTCATCCTGTCGGGCCTGTGGGTATAGTAGGTCGGACAGAAATGTGTTATGTAGATAGGAGGGAGCGGCACATCACACACTTGGCCTACAGCTGCGATGCCGATAAAAAGTTGTTGCTGCTAATTTGCTGCGTTACAATGGGAACCGTTGATAAAAAAATAAAGAGCACGGAATAAAAATGTAAAGTATATTGTGAATGGAATCAACCTCTTCATCTCACCAACGAACAACAGCACAAAAATGCATTACAGAAAAGAGTAGCATCGTGTAAAGCCTCAGCTTACAACTAACAATACTACAGGATCAACGAAACACAACGCTTGAGGACCACTATGAGGGATATTGTATAAAACACAGAACACCAGAAAAGCTACCAAAACTCGTGGTAGTAAAACATAGAAACACGAGAAGGGGTTACACATCGTCGCTGTAGAGTATTAAAACCAGTATTAACAACAAATGTTACGTGAAACATGACTGGATATGAAAAGAAAGGCTCATATAACGGGCTTTTCTAACTGACTATGAAACATACTAAATAAAGATGACATTTATCCAGCACGTGATGAAAATACGATACCGGGACGATAGCATCTTTGCTCGAAGAAAGCAGCAGACCATACACGCAATAATATCCATATTGAGATACGGACCGGACAAACAACTCTCACAGCCGGTGTAATAAAAACTTCGAGATTGTGAATATGAAAAGGGAAGGGGCAGCCCGCTCCTCATTCCTCACCCAACACCGCTGCAGGATCAGCGGAATAACACGCTACACTGCCTCGCTCAGAGAGGTCGGTACGTCTCCATCGGCACGGGTAGCAGCTCGTGAAGGGAGCGATCGTACGGCGGCGGTGCTCCGTGCGCCCCGCGCGCTGTCGACGGAGGCTGGTGATGGTGGTGATGGTGGTGGTGGTGGTGTGTCACAACAAACTCGGGCCCAGTCACATCAAAACCCGCCGGCTGCAGAAGGTCGAACCGCGGCGGCGGCGGCGGTGGTTGAGGGGGCTGGGTCACCGTCTGAGCATCGCTCACTGGAGGCGGCGACGGCGGCCGAGGAGGCGGTGGATTGGTACGACCAGAGACCGTGCTCGCCCCCTCCGCCGCCGCCTTAGCACCCGCACCGTGCTGGCTCTGTCCGTGCCGCGCCAGGTTCGAGCTGGTGCGGAACCGGGCGCCACATACGCCGCACTGGTGCGGCCGCTCGCCGCTGTGGATCCGGCCGTGGTACACCAGGCCCGAGGGGTTCTTGAACGTCTTACCGCAGACGGCGCAGGCGTGCGGCCGGCGCTGCGAGTGCACGGCAGCGTGCTCGCGCAGCTGCGACGCCCGGTGGAACGTCTTGCCGCAGTCAGCGCAGCGGTGCGCCGCCGGCTGCCGGTGCCGGCGTAGGTGCTGGCGCAGGCTGGAGGCGTGTAACAGCGTCTGGCCGCACAACTCGCAACTGAACTGGGCGCCGCTCGTGTGCGCGCTTCGTTCGTGTTCAGACAGCGCTGACGATGAGCGGAACGTGCGCGAGCAGGAGGAGCACGCGTGCGGCCGGGCGCCCGTGTGGATACGCACGTGCGTGTACATGTAGGTGCGTTGTGTAAACTTCTTGTCGCACAACGTGCATTGGTAGGTTTTCCCATCAGCAGAGACAGTCCAGAGGCGAGATTGAGACTTGTGTCGTTCTGTCAACACAGACGTTGACGCCTGTAATAAATATCGGTAAAGAAAAATGATTTCGAATGGTTTGAACAGAGGATCGACAAACTAGAGCCTGTGCTAGGCTGAGCTTGCTGGGCCTTCAACGTGCAATTAGAAACACATTCGACCTCTTCGCTGACAACCGGACCACCCCGGTCCATTAAAATGTTTGGAGGCCCGCCAATCTATCATCTGTCACTGCCGTCCCTCAATAAAACAGAATTGGCAAAATATAACGGAAGTTTTATTTTAGACACTAAATATTGGAAGCTCTCACGATTGTTTGCACGTTTAGAATATGTAGGGATCACTTAGAAACTCCAATGTTTGAGAAGTGTTCACGATGGGTGCATCGGGTACCAAGCCAGCAGCGGCCTGCGGGACCTGTTTAGCCCCAGAGCCTCGCCAGCCTCGCTTACGACTTGCGCGTGCCAGGCGGATCACCGGTATGAATTAAGTTCGATCTTCGATTTTCGATTTTTTTATGGGCAGGAAGCAGAACGGTCCTCTCGAACGTAATGGGCCTCTCTCGCCAAGTCCAAATCAGCTCGATACCTAAATAACAGTGTCAACAGTCTGCTGTTTCCCAGTGAAGAGCTGGCAATGAACTGTCAGTTAACAGGTGCTTTAGCCATTACCTAGGTGATGCAGAGGAAATCCATGTGTAACTGGGAAAACTTTTATTTAGAAATGTTTGAGCTTCAAAATTGTCACTTACTGCTATTAGTTAAAAAAAAAAACACCAGTAAGCCCTGCTAATTTCAAGAATCATAGTACAATATAAAATATGCATTATAAATTTCACAATATCCAACAAGGAAAAAGCGAAACACGTTGCAAATATTTAGTAGGAAGTAAAACAGGTGATTTGTTTTTACAATAATTTTCATGTAGGTGATGAAATTTGAGAGGGGCTTTGGGCTAATCCAAACAAGACATAAAGTAATAAAAAGCACAAAGTGGTGGTTTACTCACCTGTAGTTCAGTGGTCTGGTCTTTAGCAGCAGGTTTGTGTTGTCCTTGCCCAAGATCTTGCCAACCTGAGGCCATAACAAGATCAGTTGATTTTATGTTTTCACAATTTCAGATAAAAATATAGGTAGCTTGAGTGTTGGATTGTTTAAAGGTAGTGTGCCACCTTTGAAAGATTTCCCATTTTATTTTTCCTAGGATAAGAAGCTTCTGTTTTTACCTAATATCGCAAAAAAAATCAAAAATGGGCCTGGAATAGTGCCTTTTTCGCCTAAAAGTTTTTCGGTTTTTAGATATGTATAACAACTGTAGTGGGCTCACCTGCAAACAGGCGTCGGGCAACAATCGCGAATGCGGCGCACTTGTGACAATAAGCAAAGGTCATAATAGTGTTACGACCATACGACGTACGGGAATGAGTTATCAGCTGTCTAATCGTAGACAACACAATGTCGAGCCTTAAACTGTAAGCCCGTATTGGTATTGTTTCTTTTATTTGGCTGTCGAACATTATTTATGGTTTGAAATATGATTTTATGTAAAATAATTGATATGAAAAAGCCGTCTTATAAGTTATGACCCCATTTCACCCATTGACCTATAATAAGTATAGACAGACTACACTGGCTTAATCAGCGCCTGAAGGCCGTTCCCGCTGAGCGACACTAGCGCCACCGTACGTGTAAGGGCACGAACTAATGACACAATGCTTTGTCTATGGGAAAAACGCAAAAGTTTATCAACTTCTTTCGCGTAAATGACACGACGGAACGGAACGAGACTGCATCTACAATGAAGAAGCGTCCAAGCTTAATCACTTGAACATAGCACAAAGTCATAGGGTGAGGGACACGGCACGCGCCACGTGCCAACTAAGTGGTGACAAATTTGTTCAATCAACAATAACTTTACAACGGCTGGGTTGATTGAGCTGAAACTTGGCATGTCGTTGGACATGCAAATGATGATGCATTTCCACGTGTCACGGTTTGGGTGCTGGTGCACGTGCGCACGTGCAGGGTACGCTTCCAGATCTCGAGAACGGCTAGGCCGATTGCGCTCAAATTTGGTACGTCGTTAGGGACCGTTTGACAGGGTGCCGTGCACAAGTCAGTTTGGGTCCAGCTTGCACGTGCGCACGTGCAGGGGTCGCTTCCACATCTCGAGAGTGGCTGGGCAGATTGTGCTCAAATTTGGTACACCGTTAGGGACTGTTTGGCAGGGTGCCGTGCACAAGTCAGTTTGGGTTCAGCTTGCACGTGCGCACGCGCGAGGGGTCGCTTCCACATCTCGAGAACGGCTGGGGAGATTGCGCTCAAATTTGGTACACCGGTAGCGACCGACTTTTCCGAGTGGGGCCACTTTCACATCTCGAAAGAGCGGCTTTGCCATTGCGCTCAGAATCATCATTTCTAGATCCGTTAAAGGAGCTTCACTATCACGTAGTTTTGCAGGTCCCATGCGCGTTTCTCTTCATGATTGCGAATTCGATTAATACAGGTTGTTAGTTGATTTAACATTATGTATTGTGCATTTAAGATGAAGCTCAGCAGTAACATTCATGACATCATCAAAGCATCGTCAAAGCATATGAAGACATAAAAATAATGTTCATGGTAGTAGAGACTGTAGGATGAGTGGCGATATACTCATACCAATCTGAGTGCACATAATGATGCATCATTTTATTCACCCATGAGCCTCTTTAACCCGCGTCCGGGTGGGCCTTTCAGCCAACTTCGCCATAGTGATGGGAGGAGGGGGGACGTATTTGTCAACGCCATATTATCTCGCAAAGGAAGAAAGATAGAAAGATGCGGAAAGGGCAGTAGGTAGCTCGCTATAAGAACTCTGAGAATCATCTTGACAATTTTTCAATCAGGTCATCGCTAAAGGTCACTGGTGATCACCAAAAGTTCACGAATTCTGGTTTTCGATTAACGTTCCACAAATCAGCGCACACACAAGTACCTAAATGAGGGGCCTTCTGCTCTTGAGCACTTATGTTGAGACACGCAAGAAATAATTAAGCCAGTCATTAGCAGGTCACACTTGGTAGGCATTTCGACTGTTGCAGTCTTGCTGAGCTTCCATTCAGTTTTCTTGACGGCTCCAGCCTCCATCGTGTTTAATTGCAGTAGCAACTTACAACTTAAGTTCTTCAATCTTTTTTACTTTATATGTTGGCCATAAGTCGGGCTATGTCTGGTTCAGTTGGCAGATGAATTTCAGCACACATCAGAAGCCTTCCAGCAACAGGAACATAGGCCTGTGCCTTCTTAGGTAGACCTTGGGTAGACCTCTTCCAAGCCGTTTCTTATGACATTTGTTAAGATTGCAAGTGTCTTCAATGTCCCAAAATTTGTCGATTTGGGTGGGAAACGACATCCAAATGAAATTAATTTTCCACTCTCACCACCAATTTTTAAGAACAATTTTCCACTCCCAACCAAGAAAACATAGATTTTTTACCTATAGAAAGAGCAGTTGTGTGGATGCCCGGTTTAGCATCTTAACATTCTACACCCTAGAATAAAATGCATGCTTTTTGTCATTTCTCACTGCTGTTGGATCGAATCAAATCAGCAGTTTCCACTCTCTCCCCTCTTTTTTGGTGGGTAATTTTCCCCTCTGACACCCAAGACAAAACTCAATTTTGGGACACTGAGTGTCTTTCAGTTTTTTCTTCTCTTGACTCTAGCCATTAGGATAAAAATATCAGTGTCTGACTGATCTAGCAGATAAACAGGATAAATTTAAAGAAAATGAAATAGAATGCTTTAATTACATAAATACCAAAAATCTCAGATCACACTGCTTGAAATGCTTGCTGTAATAACATAAGTTAATTTTATCGCCTTGAAATGATTCACTTATCACGTGCAATATGTGCTTGATATTTGTTTTGTGCTCTTTATTGGTGACAAACTATCTTTTCTTGTTTAATATGCACAGGACTGTCAACACACCTTACGCAATTTGCAATGCGGCAACAATAAATGATGCCGAGGACTTTGTTTATTCCGTTACCATGGAGACGATTTCGTGAGGCTTGACTTCAAACCTTAAACGTTTAAATAAATGTTTTGTAGTAAATGTTAGCGTTCTGATACACATTTTAAAATAAATTAACGTTAAATATTTAACAAACTTTTATTTCTACGTCCGTACTTAAAGGTTAGGATTGCCCTTATCCTGCGCTGTAATTTCAGAAAACAATTTGCTTCTTTGGTCGACGAGGAACGCCGCAAAGACGCGAGTAGTTCGTCTATACTTATTATAGGTCAATGATTTCACCACACGCAAGTGGCAGAAATGACAATGATCAGCTGACGCATTTTTCTTGGCCGAAGTCAGAGCGCGCGGCCCGACGCACCACGCGTATTTGGAAATTCCGACCTCGACGAGCATCAGAAGCCACCTAACAGGCGTGTTCGAAACCGCAGGAGATGATGATGAACGGGTTTATCGAAACTTGATTGGATGAGCATATCGGTAATAGCGATTTCAGTGTGTGCATTTATTGTTCATAGTGGTGTGAAATGTGGTTGGGGTACGACCGACAACCCGTTGGGGCGAATTTCGCACTGGGGTACTCAAAATTTGAAGAATTTAAGACGTTTCCATGAGTTTTGAAGGTATGGATAAGTTCTAAAAATCCGGTTCTCCTTATCTGGGCCATTAACTCCATACGGTCCAAGAAAGCTGGCACACTACCTTTAAGTGAGCACCTTCTGTAAAGTTGAGCATGGCACTGAGGCTCACAAAGTCAATAAAAAGGAAGATGCTATCATTCATAAATCATACAATCACATCTGATTAAAGAAACAAAAATACAAAATAATGAAATATCACCCACAAAGTTAGGTAGCACCCAATCCGATGTCAGTTGTGACTACGTCACAGACTGGCAACAAGGCCTTGTCACAAAGAAGTAAGAACAATGGGACACAAAGCAGGCTGATTTGAATTTTGAGGTAGGTAGTGTTCCAGTCAGAAAAATGATTCGTGGATAGCTGGAATGGTGAAATATCAGGTACCTACCTACCTGAGTAAGAAGGATGACCAGCTTGAGCTCCTTTTTCCATAACTTGAGCTTGAGCTGGCAGGATGAACGAGGAGCTGCTGCAATCTGTAGCCTTTTTGCTTTCTGTGAGAAGCTGAGCAGTATGTGCATTTTTGTACTTGACAATCACATTATCCTTAATGGTTCTTACTTGTACCTCATGATGACTTATATCATCAACCAATTTCTGGCATGCCTTGCATAAATAACAAAGCTCAGAACCATGCTGAACTTTAGCGCTACTTAGAATAACATTTAAAATGTTTCGGTAACTCTTATCACTTGAATCGCACATATTATCCAGCATAGAGGAATTATCAGCATTTAGTATATCACTGAGGCACACATAACACTTCAGTTTTGATGTTGGCATTTTCAATTAATCCTTCGTGCTTTTAAAAATTGCATTGTTTTGAATTTTCATGTGCTCATGTACAGAAAATACGCAGCTGAGACATTTCCAGCACAAAACAAAACCTACTAAACTGCTGCAAAGAAAATAAGGTGAACGACTATCAAGCACGGCGCAACTGCACACATCATCCATCGGACCTCATTGGCATAGCTTTTTGAAAATTTAGGCATAAAAAAGCTATTTCTTCCATAAAATCCCACATATGCTGCTGAAACACCGATATTTTTGGTGAGACTCGAGCTCTTTTGGGCCTATATCACTGAACTCTGTAATGCCTATATAGAACGGCGTAGATCTGGTAGCCGTCGATAATAAAAATATTCCGAATCCTAGCACCAATACCTACCTATCGTTTAAAAAGTAAGTAAATCATTGGGAACCAATTTTGAGTCAGAAGTCACTCACCTGGTTCACTCACCTGGTGGGGTTCCCAATCTCACGTCTGCAGACAGGAAGGAGTAGGCAGGGATACAGTAGGAACCCGCAGACACAAGGCGCATGGGCGTAACCACCGCGCTGGAACGCTGGAAATTCCAGCCCATTTTTGGGATGCTGAAATGCCGCCCCCGGTAGAGGAAAACTGCAATTGCGGGACTCGCGGACTTCAAAACCAAGAAAAAAGAAACGGCACTGCTCGGTCCACTATACGCCTGACCTCAACGTGCCGCTCCTCACTAAAATAACTAGGTGCCCTCTGCATGCCGCCCCCTCCCAGATGTCCTTCCGCCCCTCCGCACCGACTTCCCCTCAAGTTCCTCGGAGCTCTCATGTGCCGCCCCTCACAGAACCCCGCCGCACTCCATGTGCCGCCCCTCCGCATATAGCTCTATCGCCGTCTGTGCCGCCCTCCCCAGAGTACCTCGGCGCTCTCTATGTGCTGCCCTCGCCACAACTTCGCGCCGCCCTCAATAAGCCGCCCTATGCTCTATCGCCATATGTGCGCCCACCCCCCGAAGTGCCTTGGCGCCCTCTATGTGGCGCCCCTCACCACAAACCCCGCCGCCCCCAATGTGCCGCCCCTCCCCACAACGCTTTACCACCGTCTGTGCCGCCCTCCATAAACGCCTTGCCGCCCTCCCCAGAGTATCTTGGCGCCCACTATGTGCCGCCCCTCGCCACAACACCCCGCCGCCCTCAACAAGCCGCCCACTCCCCACAATGCTCTATCGCAGTCGGCGCCACCCTCCCAAGGCACCTTGCCGCCGATACGTGCCGCCCCTCCCCAGACGCCTTTCTGCCCTTACGCGCCTCCCCTTCCCAGAATGCGTCAAAAGGTTTAATGATTCGCCCCTCCCTATAACGCTCCATCGACGTCTGTGCTGCTCTCGTCAGGCGCTGTGCCACCTCTCCCCGGAATGCTAGCCCTCGCTGGCCCGGGGGGGGGGGCGTTTTTCGCCCCTAACCCTGGCGAATATTTGCGATAGCTCGGTCACGGGTGCTTAAATTGCTGCTGTTTACATATAATAACAACGCATTGACTTGGCGAATTGTGCTGAAACGTCTCCGATAGGTGAACATCGTGCGGACCGGGGGATTCATAATTCCATGCCTAAGTATCACAGTTTGGTTGCTACTCTTAACGTGCGCAAATGAAGGACGTGCGCACGTTTTGGCGGGCTCTGTATGCTGCCCAACACAAAGTGTTGCATTTTGGGCTCGATAAGTCTAAGGGATTCGCCTATGCGAATTCAGCCCATGAGAGCGTCAGGTGAGACGCTCTGATCGCAAACAACCATCGAAGTCGCGAAAAGGCCCTGTGTGATTGCTTGATGTAAACATTCCGAGCCAACGAGTAGTGCCCTGAGCGCGCAGCAAGACTCAAGAGTAGAGCTGAGCACTTGAAAGAGTCCTCGGTCTACTGTGGGGCCCTTGAGTGGGTGAGGAGTCTTTGGCTGGATCCCGTCCTGCAGGCTCACGCCTGGAATGGGTCCTCTTTAGGCAGGCTCGAAAGCTTAGGGGCCATCAGAGGCCGGTGTGGGGCTCTGAGAGTTAAGCGTGGCTGCTTAAAAGTTGTGTACTGCTTTCAGAAGGCCTGTGCGTTGGGCACCCAAAGACCAGCGTGGTGCCTTAAAATGCCAGTGTTACGCCCTCAGAGATGCACTGGTCAAGCCCTTTGAGGTTCTCAGAGGCGTCGGCGTGGTGCTCTCACAGGCGGGTGTGTGATCCGTTGAGGTTTTGGCGTGATACCCTCAGAGGCCGGCGTCGCGTGGTGCTCTTAGAAGCTGGTGGGGGCTTCCAGAGTCTTCAGTGTAGGACCCTCAGAGTCACCGGTGAGGACTCTCAGCATCACCGGTGAGTGGCCGGGCCGTGGGCAATGAGCCGGTATGGGACCCTCAGAGGAAGGCACCGGTGTGAGACTCAAGAGAGGTCAGTGTGAAGCCTTTACAGTTGCCCGTGTGGGGCAGTGAGTGCACTGGCGTGGTGCCTTCCGAAGGCCGGTATGGGATTGAAGCTTAGCGAGGTGATAAAGGACTTAAGTGGTGCCTTCGGTAGGACCGGTTCGGAAGCATTATTGTGGGGGTCCTCAGAGGTATTATTGCTGACTGAGGCCAAAGAGGTGCCGGTGTGGACCCTCAGAAGTGCTAGTGTTAGGCCCTGAGAGACGCCAGTGAGGTTCCTCACAGGCGCCTTTGTGGGCCCTCAGAGACACTGGTGTGGGGCCGTTACAGACGAATGTGGGGCCCATAGAGGCTAGCGCTGCTGGTCTGAACCCCTTACAAGCCGGCAGGGGGCTCTCAGAGACCAGCAAGGGGCCCTCAGGCCAGCAAAGGGCTCCCATAGGCCGGCGATACCTTCAGAAGCTCTGTGTGGTCCTTAGAGACCAGCACAATACTTTCAGACGCCGGTGGGGCCCTCAGAGTCGCCGATGTAGGGCACTCAAAAGTCACCGGTGGGTGGTCGTCAGATGCGCTGGTGTGGGGCTTTCAGAGGCGCCGATGTTGGGTCCTCAGAGCCGCTGATAAAGGTCCTAAAGAGGCACGGTGTGGGGCCCTCAGGAGTGCCAGCGTGGGGCCCTCAGAAGCACTGGTATGAGGCCCTCAGAGGTGGCAGTGTGGGGGCACTCAGAAGCGCCGGTGTAGGACCTGCACAGTCGCCGGTGAAGCCCTTCACAGGCGCCAATGTGGAGTCCCTCAGAGACACAGGGCCATCAGAGGCGCGAGCTGCTGTTGTGGACCCTTCATAAGCCGACAAGGGGATTTCAGAAGTCGGTGGTGCCTTGAGGAGCCCTGTGGGGTCCTTAAACACCGGCATGGTTTTCTCAGATGCTGCTGGTACCCTCCGAGTCACCAGTGTGAGGCCGTGAGAGCCACTGGTGTGGGGCCCTCAGGACCGCCGATACAGGGCCTTTAGACACTGGTGTAGGCCGTCAGAGTTGGGGGGGGGGGACCCTCAGATACGCCGGTTTGGGACCTCATAGGCGCCGGTGAGGGCCCTCAGAGTCGCCGTTATGGGCCCTCAGAAATTTGTGTGGGGCTATCACAGGCGGGTTCGAGGCCACTAGAGGTGGCCCGTAATAGGCCGGTAAGGGCCCTCAGAAGCCAGCAAGGGACACTCAGAAGGTGGCGTAGGGCCTTTATGGAGAACTTAGTGTGGCTACTCAGGGGCCCATGGGATGTCCTTACTCCTTACGAGCCCTGTGGGGCACTTCTGAGTCGAAATATGACAGAAATATGGTCAGCAAACCCTCAACGGCCAATTGGCGCCACAGGGCCCCTCGTGCCCGTGTGGGGGACCTTCGGGACCTGTTTAGGCCCTCAGAGGCGCCGGTGAGGGCTATTAGTCGCCATTACGGGGCCCTCAAAGAAATTGGTGTGGGACCGTCACAGACGGGTGTGGCCTGGGGCCCCTAGAGCTGGCCCCTAATGGACCGGTAAGGCCCCTCAGGCTGGTTAGGACGCTCTGGCCGGTAAGGGCCCTGAGGCCGGTAAGGGCCCTTAGAGACCGCTGAGGCCCCCCCCCCGCTTTCGACGCCCATGGTCAGATCCCATTGCAATTGAACTCACCTGAATGAAATGAACTATTGAAGAGTGTGCCTATCATTTATCAATCCGGTGCGTAGTAGCAAAGTCAAACTGCCAGCAGCGGGCTGACCACCCATCTTACGCATGCATATCTACCGCATAAAGTACCAGTATCTCGAACACCAGAGCTGTGGCGTGTTCTCTGCGTCTGCCCCTTATAACGTGTAGTCAGTTGACTGCTGATTATTGTTCGTATTTCACAAAGCGTAAGAATTTGACACACAAAAGCGACACAGTAAATGCCCTCAAGTACTCACCTCTGGCTCCCGAAACACAAGTGCCGCCCTTCCCTTGGCATTTGATGCCGCCCCCGGAGGGAGTTATTTCCAGCCCATTTTTTTAGGAGTGATTACGCCCCTGACAAGGCGCACCAGCAGTTGCTACTACCGGAGTGGAGCGCCTGCACATATGTTTGCGCGAAAACAGGCATGGTTCAAGATGCAAATAAGAGTAGTTGTGTGTACATAATTGATGCAGGAGAAAGACAAAGTCAATGCTACTTTAAATGTGTCCATGGTAAAGTGCATTTCGCAAGACGGAGACAAAACAAGGCGGTTAGTGAAAGTCATACAGAGCGTCGCCTAGGGCTTCCGCCAACAAACCCTTAAAGGTTTTGTAGTTAGGTTCCATTACGACGTGCTCCGGGAGGGAGTTCCATAGTCTCACACCGCGCACCGAGAATGACCTACGCCTGACATCAGTGTGCGAGCGGGGATGGAAAATCTTAAAGCAATGTCCGCGCATGCCTAACTGAGGAGGTAGAGTGAACAAGTCAGCGGGGGACACCGCACATTTGTCATGGAACACCTTCCAGTACTGAATCATATCAGCCCTTAGCAGTCTGCCTTGAATTGAATACAAGTTCAGCGATGAGAGCCGGGACCGATAATCCAGACTCGACAGGCCAGCGATATGCTTGGTCCAGCGACGCTGGACCGACTCCAGAGCGCGCAGGTCCCCCAGGTACCCAGTGTGCCACACACACGAGCAGTACTCGATAACTGGTCTTATGTGAGTACGGAAAAGTGTCAGCATAAAGTCCGGAGATCGGCACACCGTGCTCCTCAGGAGGTTTTGAGAAAGACCTGCGGCCTTGTGGACAGTAGCGGATATGTGGTCGTGGAATTTGAGGCTCGAGTCCACCAGTACTCCGAGATCCGGATGGGAGGGGACAACTCGAATCGGGGAATTATCGATGTCATACACTGGAGGTGGAAGAGATTGAGATTGAGCCTTGCTCTGAAAACGTATGACCACACATTTGTCACGGTTCAGGCGAAGGTCCCATGACGAAGAAATACAGTGCAGGGCAGTGATGTCCTGTTGACAAAGCGAGGAGGCATGGTCATATGCGTCTGCTGAGCTGTGGGCAACTTTCATGTAAAGCTTCAGATCGTCAGCGAAAATCTTGTGACTAGATGCGAGACTGCTACCAATATGGTTAATAAAAAAAAACTAAAAACAAAATCGGACCAAGGACCGAGCCCTGAGGGACCCCACTGGACACGGGGCGAGTTTTGCTCAGTACACCTTTCACTGACACAGACAGAGAACGACCAATCAGAAAATCTTCAATCCAGTAGATGAGGGGCTCTGCAATGCCGATCATGCGAAGCTTGCGAAGAAGGATAGAGTGAGAGACAACATCAAATGCTTTGGCAAAGTCAAACATCACGATGTCAGTAACACAGCCATCATCAAGCCATTTAGACACCTCGTCATATACAAGGATCAGCTGATCCTGAGTGGATCTCCCGGCTCTGAAACCGAATTGGTTATTTGTCAGCATAGAGTTCTCTTCCAGGTAGGTTGTAAGCTGCTGGCAGATCAGGCGCTCTAGACATTTGCAAGACACCGAAGTCAAGCTGATGGGACGATAGTTCAGGGGGTTATACCTCGAGCCCTTCTTGAATAAAGGAATTACGACGGATATCTTCCAAGAAGCAGGTAAGCGACGTTCTCTGAGTGACTGTCTGAAAATAACAAACAAGGGAAATGCTAGGCTGTTTGCACAAGCTCGTAAGAGCGATGGGTGAAGGTTGTCTGGGCCAGCAGCTGAGTGGGGGTCCAGTGATCGCAGCACTGCAAGAACCTCGTCAACAGAGAAGTCAACGGGTGGCATAACAGAGTCCGCTGTTTCGTGAGGGGACTGGTTAGGGTTGGGGGGACCGCGGCCGAAGACGCTCTCAAAGGCCTCAGCAAAGGCTTCAGCCATTGTAGCAGGGTCATCTGAAAGCGTGTCATTGCAAAGTCGTAAGGGACCAACGCCAGGGCAGCCTACCTTTTTACGCCTGAGATGTGCATGCATGTCAGAAAAACTGTTGATAACCTTTCGATGATGAAAGAACTTTCTAAACATCAGCATGTGTGATGTGTGCGCCATCTGTTTTACTGCTTCTAGCGCCACCTACAAAGGATCCGGCTGTTTAGATTTCGCACGCACGCTGGGAGACCTCGGACGGTTCAGGGCTGTGGACTGGACTGAGTGTGGAGTGTGGAATGCGCAGTCGATGATTTTTGGTAACTTCGACACCGACTCGTTTCCAAAAATCAGCTACGTCTCCGCTTCCGGGCAGAGCTGTCGACTCCGACTCCGAACTCGACTTTGACTCCTCAGCTCTGAATAATTCGTTACCTAAATGCCTACCCAACCTATATGTTACCTATGCCTACCAATATGCCTATATGCCTACATTAGCCGTTTCGAGCAGCTAGGTAGGTATAGGCGGTGCAAGCATTAGCGGATTCAGAGAGCCGAACGGTAGAAGGCACTGATGACAGTCCGATAAAATATGTAAATGTTCTGTTACTGTTAATTTTTAGGTGAATCTAGGGCTGCTATTTTTCTGTGAGGAAAACGGCATAGGTACTGCAGGAAGCCGGACGCCCAGAGGACGTTTGCATGAAAATCCTTGCTGGATCCATCAGTGCCGTGCAGTTTAAAGGAAAAGGGCCACCTTCGTGAAATATGAAGATATCGTTATTTTTCATTTTGACATTATTATTTTTCATTTTCTTTTTAAAACTGGTGCCAGAAGTGCACAATTCGCTAAAAAGTATTTAAAACTATTTAACATATTGGTACTATGTTGATACTCTCTACGGCACCTACTGTATGATGGCATAGCGATGACGTCACACTCAAGCCAATCAGCGTTCAGAAGACAGACTCGTCGGATTGTGTCAGATAAGCTGATTGGTTAAAGCTGTGCTGGTTGGAGCTGATTGGTAAAAAACCAAAGCCTCGCCGCGGGTGGCTGTATTGTCGGATAAGAACGCATTCCTGGGATAAGGACGCATTCCTGGCGTATTTTCTTTTAAAATTGCCGATAACTACGAATGGAGGCCGAAATCGGCCGTAAGGAGGTAAACAGAAAGGTTTTCGGACACGGGCTACAAGATGGCTATCTCAGTTTCAATCCCCATGTTAAAGGTGGCCCTTTTCCTTTAACTATTCGGGACGGATCCAGAGAGTGCACCTCTTTTGCTCAGCAAGCGACGGCAGGCAGGGCATGTCTACTTTGCCGGCGACCCCTCCATTACCTATGGGGCATGGGTGCAAGGCCCTATTGGTAAGTCAATGGGAGCAAAGCTGCGCCTTTTCTGACGGACTTTATGCTCAAGCTCAATACTCCAAACACCCCACAACAGGGTAACTACCAGGGCATATTTTAAGGATTTTTTACTGCGTCCCAAAGGTGGCATAGGGCACATGCTTCGATCGGAAAGGGCACATACCTTATCCACCTGCATCTCTGTATCTGCTTACTACCTATATCGACCAGTTACTGCAGCCGTTTTGGAGCGGCTCACGGCCGATAACACACCGGGCGTGCGCTAGCCGCCGGTGCTAAGCGCTAACCACTGAGTGCGCGTGGCCGACTGCCGCCCCGATGGCGCTGGCCCCCGACACCGGCGCGGCGCTGCTGACCCATGGAGGGGGGAGGGGGGCTGATAATTAGTTGAGCCGGAATTGGGATAGAAGCCGGTATGGGATTGGGATAGAAGCTCAGCGAGACTAAGGGATTGTGTGGTGCCTTCGGTACGCCCCTCAAAATCACCCGCGTAGGGCCCTCAGGGCCGCCGGTTATGAAGCCTTTGGAGGCACTGGTGTGGGCCCTCACAGGTACCGGTCTGATGCTCTCAGAGGCATTGGTGCGGGCCCCCAGAGGTGCCGCTGTGGGCCCTCAGAGGCGCCGGTGAGGGTCCTGGACCACAGTTGCCGTTGTGGGCCCTCAGAGACACTGCAGTGTTGGGTTGTCACAGTCCGGTGTGGGACCCTTAGAGCTGCTGGCTCGAGCCCTTTACAGGCCGACAGGGGCTCTCAGAGACCGACAAGGGGCTCTCAAGAGGTCTGCGGTGCCTTCGGGAGCCCTGTGGAGTCCTTAGAGACCAGCAAGGTACACTCAGACGCCAGTGGGGCCCTCAGAGTCGTCGGTGTGGGGCCCTCAAAAGTCGACGGTGAGTGGCCATCCGATGCGGCTCCGGCGTTGAGCCCCCAGAGCCGCCGATATATGGCCTTAAGAAGTACTGGTTTCGGGACCTCATTCAGGGGTGCCGGTTGCACTCAGAGGTGGCAGTGTTGGGCCCTCAGCTAGGCACCGGTGTGGGGCATTCACAGCCGCCGGTGAGGGCCCTCGCAGGCGCCGTTGTGGGGGCCTTCAACCACTGGTTTAGGGGGTCATCGCAGGCTTATGTGGAACCCTTAGAGCTGCTGGTCCCTGTAGGCCGGTAAGGGCCCTCAGAGGCCGGCAAGTAGCCCTCAGAGGTCGCCAATAGGCCCTGAGAAGCCGGCACAGGGCACTCAAAGGCTGACAAGGGACACTAAAAAGCCGGTGTGGGGCTCTTATGGAGTCTGTTGCGTAGTAAAAGACCGAGGCATGCTTATTGTTATTGCTTGCACTTTTCCGCTGAAACCGTGACATTTCAGTGTGGGACGCAGTGGTCCAAATTTCGCGAGTGCTACGTCCCAAAGGCAGGGGGCTGCGTCCCAAAATGGGACGCAGTCAGTATGTTAAAATATGCCCTGGTAACTACTACTGAATGCCCTATAATTACGAAAATTGCACCCGTGACCTTTGAATCTTTGATCCTTGAAGTCCTCTGCGGTGATTAGGTTCAGGTCACCAGCATTTTTTTTCGACAATAACTTTCGATACACATGCTGTATATATGTAGTCACGTGACATTATCCAAACAGAAAAAGTCACTTTTTACAAATCAATATGCGGTACGACCGTCGACCGATCAATTCGCGCAAGTGTGACGCGTCACATCGAGTGAAGCACGCAACGGCAAGCGAGTGAGCAGGCAGCCAGGTGAAACTGAACCCAACTATTTTATTACTTTCCCCATCAGCCTCATGAAGAGGTTGGTGGGTTCTTTTATGTCGAAGGCTGACATTATCTGCTCTCTTAAACGCCTGAAGGCCCGCCAGGACAATAGGAGCCAGGACTCGCTTTTCCCGGCGGCGGGGCGCCGAGGGTTCAGAGGCCGAGCCCACTGGAGGGAGGCCGTTCTGCCTGGCTACCTCTGTAAGTACAAACGCTGCATTGGGCTCCCCGCCAGCGAAAATCACGGGCGCTGTGGGAGCACCTAAACCTATGGCAATAACTACCTATCATCAACGGCATCAAATCATTCTTTTGCATAAACATGGCAATAAGTAGGTACCTATCTCTTCATTTTCCTTCATACAGTAAGCTACCGACCTTTGTGAGCACGACTTGGACCTGTTTTCTTTTGCTGATTTTCCGCTAAATAGGTAGGTATGAATTGTAGGCATTAGGTATTATCTGATATTTATCCCGTAACGGAGAAAGAGACTGAGAAAAGCGCTAGCAGGTAAAGGTAGGTACCCCAGCCCTCCCTCTCTCTCTCTCTCTCTCTCTCTCTCTCTCTCTCTCTCTCTCTCTCTCTCTCTCTCTCTCTCTTTCTCACCGGCCGTAACCACGCTTGGAAAGCCTGCATTCCTCTATCGAATGAAAAAGTTGCCATCCTCATGAAGCGTGTGAGACGCGGGAGAGAAACTCTCGACGAGCGGCGTGTTTTATGCGGTAGCCGGAACTTGATGGACGAGCCGATGGATCAGGCGTCCCAACAGTCTCGTGCGAGACACGACAGCGGGACAGGCACCCGCCGCACGCTAGCCGTGGAGACGGATGACCGGCAGTTTCGGGCGGCCATGTGAGGTCACAGAGCCACCAGAGACGATCCGCCTCCCCGTGTGGCCCACATTCTCCTCAGAATGTTTGAGCAGTCCAGAGGAATGGAGGAATGTGGACGGATGAGCCAGCTACCGCCGTGCCTTGATGGAAATAGTAAGCACTTTTGTTATCAAATGGCATAGCATTTGCTTTCCTTTTCAGCGTCATAGTCATTCTGGCTAGGCTGCTCCCGTACCTTATCGAAACGATTGTCTCGCACGACAGCTGACCTGGCTCTGATCTGCCGGGGAGCGTCTCGGTTAGATCCGACGCGCCCGTTTTGATCGCGAGGCACCCGGACCCCCGCGTCGGGCGTCGCCGCGCCCCTCCCTCCGCGCCAGTCCGGTGAAGATTCGCCGTGCACCTCGGTCCCGTTAGATATTAGCAGCTAGCGGCGGGCGGAGCTGCGTGGCGCCGGCAGGACGCGCCGTCCTGGTGCCCTCCATAGCCGCCGGCCGGGCTCGGCACCAGCCGCTCACCAGTGGGTCAGTGGTGACCGGCGCGCAGCTCGGCCGCCGCCGGAGCCGACGTTTTTGTTGGTGTTTACACGGTCTTCTCACTGAACCGCTCTGCAGGCTGCGTTTAGACCGGACCGCGCGCCGGCGTGCTGCCCCGAATGGCCCGAGAGCCGGGTCGGCGTAATGGCTTTCCGACAGGTCATCTGTCATATTTACAGAGGAAAATGAACAGTGATTATGGCGTGCTGTGGCGCCCGGCAAACGAGCCACCTTAAACGACAGAATTGTAATTGGAAAGCTTTGCGGCGACATGGCAAGACATTCGTTTTTGAGACATCTGTTTGGGACGACACAAATAATTACTACAAGAAAGCTCTCGGCGAAGGTGCGCGCTCATAAATGAACGCCTGAGGGTGACCCTTGAAAGGAATGTGTACCGGCAAGCAACGAACATTCCAACGTGAGACTGGGGCAAGTAGGTCATCTCTTGAACGGTGGCGCCGAAGGCACTTCTAATCCATATAGGTTGACAATGGCCAAAATGCCGCATACATATGATAGGTATGCCGTATGAGTTCATTATTTATCGCATACCTACGTTAGACAGCACATGCTTTCCACGGTGTGCATTTATTTCTTTTTTATGTTAGATGATATAGCTATTTACTCCCACATATTCTACAATTCAACAATGCATTTTGCACATAAACGGCCTGAGAATGAGCCATCACCACCGATGAAGCAGTCTGTCTGTGAGTAATGGTACGAAGGAGGGGGGGGGGGGGGGGGGGGGGTAACAGGACACCTCCTATGAAACGTTTATATTCATTCGAATATACTTTTGGGAAGCTTTATGCACATGCTCGTATAACAGCTTCATTCTGATTTCCCGGAGCAAATAAATCGAACTACGCATTACGCAATAGTAGCGTATAAAACCGCTCGCTCGACCTCAAGTCTCTGCATTCTGCCAGTGCGCTCCTTATCGAATGCATTCACCCCACTGTGAGTGTGTCCTCCTTTACGGCTGTTTTCCACTGGCAGTTTCTTGGGGCGTTTTTCTTACGGATGTCTCTCGCACGGTTTCACACATCCCACGCCGTATCGGCGGCGCTGCGCTCGGCCTCGGAGACGGTCTGCCGGGGTCGGGGCCCTGGTGGGGATGGGAGTCGTCTTCCATCGGGTCAGTGCAGCTATCACTAATAACTAAGAAGATCGCATGGAATCTTGGAACGTAGAGTCACAGCGACAGTACCGCACTTAGCCCAAAATGCTAATTTTGACTTAGGTCCGTCGTTTTATGACTGCTAAGAGACCAAATTTATCTGCTCGGCGGAGATGGTTTACAGGGCTTGTAAGTTGTAACTGAGAAGTGAGAAATGACTTCACACATTCCACATTGCTCAGTGCTCATTGTCCTTTTGCCTAGGCTTCTGGATCTTTGCCCATTTGCTCCGTGCTCCCAATAATTCTTCTTTAGTTCCCATGTCGGGCTTTCTCAGAAATGCAACGCTGATCTAATGTTATAACAAACCGACAGGCAAAACAGTACCTACACCAGTTTCGTCGGAGTGGGAAACTAGCAAAATATCTCATGTGTTGCGTTACAAAGTTGTCCCACGGGAGCCAACAGGGCCACCCGATGCTGTCTGTCTAGCCGGTAAAAACTTCCCTGGGTTCCCACTCGGTGTGATATGAAAATGCCTATTCTATCCGTCCACCAAACAGTCCGGGACTCCCCAGTTCACCAGTTCCGTGTCCGTATTAAAGTCGCCGCACGGCCGCGACGAATCCGGCGCCGGGCCAGAGAGGTATAAATCACATGGCGTTTTAGAGCCACAATGGCCGGGATGACGGATCGACGTGTTGGCATGTGGCCGAATTCCCCAGCTGCGACTCACTGGCCGACTGCAGGCCGCGGTCCGAGCTCCCATAGCACGGCCAGCTGTTTACAAACCCGGCTCGGTAAATCAGCTCGCCTTGCGGCTAAGTTCAGCTCAACTTATTTTTCGATGTTTGTATGAACCTCCCTCCTTGCTCACTTGGCTCACAGTTTGACATAAGTAAGTTCGGCTAGCTCCGTAAGCTCGTTAGTCGCTAGCTCGGCCAGCGCGGTTCGGTCGGCTCGGTTCGATTGCCACTCGGTTCGGTCAGCTCGGTTCGGTCTAGCTCGGTTCGACTCGGTTCGATCAGTTCGGTTCAGTCGGCTCGGTTCAGCCAGCCCGTTTCGGTCGGCTCGATGCGTCTCGGCGGTGCTCTGAGGCCGCGGCTGGCCGGCTCGGCGGCGACCAAAGGCCGTCACAATCGGCCGGCGCGTGTCTCAATTACGTCCCATTGTCCACCGGTGGGAAAGTCATCGTGTGGCACACTTATATACTGCGCTGGTATGGAGCGGCTCTATGGGCGAGTAAAACGGCGGCAACGAATATAGGACAACGGGGGATCTGTGATGTTCTGAATGACATGGAAAACGGCTGTCGGCTGGTGAGGTTATCTAACATATCCACACCTAAGCATAAATACAAGCACTCGCATATCGACTCACTTTGTTAGCCATGCATGTCCAAAGAAGCCATAACCATATATATACGGCTACTTACGCATCAGTAGGTATCGGTTGAATAGATTTACATCTACCCTAAGAATGGGTTCGTTATGTAGGAAGATGAGAATCAATGTTGCTGATATAGGTAAAACATGCAATGCATGAAGCCTTATAACAATGGGTTTTTTACTTCAAAGCAATGAACCAATCAACCCTGGCCGTTTCACTTTCAGTTAGCTGTCGTTTTAATGAGGGCCCAAATAAGCACCGATAATTCCATTAAGCTTTACTCTTAACCCGCGCGGGGCTGGGGTCTCCAGCCGAACGCGCGGGGCTGGGGGGGGGGGGTAAATTTTACCCCCCCTGTTATCTCCCGAACTAATGGTCCGATTTGGAAAATTCAAACGCCAATCGAAAGCTCTCATCACGAACTACTAAAAACATGTACTTAATTTAAAGTTTGAGGTCAAGGTCAAGGTCAGGTCAAGGGTACAAATTGCAAGTTTCTACAGTATCGGCCTTGCACCGTAGTTGCCGAAGAATGGAGTCATGGACTGAGACTGATCGCCCAAAACGTGTTCTTAGGCTACCAAGACAATATTCGTTGCATACAATATCATTCAGAGGTCAAGGTCAAGGTCAGGTCAGGTCAGGTCAGGTCACCAAAAAACAAAATATAGAAAAGGGCATGTGCGACACATGTTTTATGGGTAATTTTACTCATAGAATTCAATAAGCACACTCAATAAGTGATATGGACCACCTCTGGATGAATTTCAGGTCGAGGTCAGGTCAAGGTCAGGTCAAGTGAGGTCAAATTTTGAAGTTGGTTGTTAAGGCCTAAAAAGGTGTCTATCTGATGCAGTTTTTCACGGCGAATCGAATGGTGTTATTTTTGTTTCCGTACGAGGTCTAGAACTTCCAAAAAAGTCATTTTTCAAAAAATTTGTGTGTCGTGACGTCATAAAATTTTGAATAACTCCCACATTTTTGAACCGATTCTTCTAAAATTTGGTATGTAGGTGTACATAGACCACTTCTCTGACATATATTCCGGTTTTTTTCGATAGACTCAAAATTTTGGATTTTATAATGATTTTTCCAAAAAAGTCAGTTTTTTGGAAAAATTTAGGCCAAAATCCAAAATTTTCAAAAAACCGAGATAGCCATTTGATAGACAAAGTAAAATTACGTATAACCTTTTTTGTTACGTCTTGATTCCTTTAAAAATGAAGATGTTAGCGGCGTTTGAACTTTTGCCGTTTTTGAGGCGAAAATGGCGAACATGACGTCACTAAAACGTCAATTTCTCAAAAATTTTCCGACGGATTTCGCTCAAATTTTCAGGGAACGTGTCAAATTGATGTAAGAAAAGGTACTGAAAGTTTGGCGGCGCTGCGCGCCGCCGTTTTTGAGATATCGCAAAAATTCGCGAGGGGGGGTAAAATTTACCCCCCCCCAGCCCCGCGCGGGTTAACAGCAAAATATGATGACTTTCGAAATTCGTCAATACATCCAGCAAGTCAAGACGGTTGCGTCATTTTACTGTGTATGTAACATCTCAGCACAAAGTCTTCTCAAAGAGGGTGTATTAATAGTTCAATGGCGTATTAGAGACGGGGACACCTTTCACCTCACATTGTATGTAGTTAGGCTACTCGTTTTTACTGCCTCAGCCGAGAGACAGGAATCTGAGGGGTTCGGGGGTCTAATGTGATTGTAGGTATACCTACGTGTGTCTAGTGACGAGACGGTTTCTCATTTACAACGTCATTGTCCCACCGTTTCGTCATGGGAAAGCGGAGGATGGTAAATCAGTTGAGTGCCATGAGTTCACTGGACGAACTGAGCTTGTTGATTAGGTACCAATTAACCAATGAAAGCCGCCGCGAATCAAAAGCGAATGCACTATGTATAGAAAAGACGAAAACAGGAGATGAACCAAATACATTAAAATTCGTAGGTAAAATTTATTGACAACACGTTATGATCATCTTTAGGCGCTATTTATTCGTAGGGAAAATAGTAATCACTGGCAAAAAAGTTTCCCTGAATTTATTTGCCAACTGTGCTGTGATGTTCGTACACACTACACAGCTAATGCGATCGAGTTAAGTATACCATTTGTCATATTGAAACTAACATTTATGTACCTTTCTATCAAATTCTTCACCGCGCCAGTTCGGGAGATTCAGAGACGGGGGAAGGGACCGATGGTATCGATCGCTGATCACCGGCATCCACCAACGCTACCGCCAGGAGCTGGGGCGGACCGCCACCCAGTCTCCAAACTGTTTACCAACGGAAACCTGCTTAGTGCCGAAAGCGAGCTATGCTGACGATGCAAGGCATGCAAACGGACTGTGTGTTGTAAAAATCAAAGAGGCACCTTAGGCACGTATCTCAGCTGACGAGATCAGCCGGCATTCAAATTCACCGCAAAAACGCGCTTGTTTGTCTTAGCTGCGCCATAGTTGCGTTCGATGCTCGTAACAGGGCGTTGGCTGCTTTCGTGTTCCTGCCCCCAGGCCTGATATTCGGCCTTGGCCGCTTCAAACGAAGTGTGTGGTGTGGGGGTCTGCTTTCACTCGGCGTCCAGTGTGCTTTGGGGACGCCCGCCACGTGGGTTCAGTGAGGTGAGGCACTAACTACGAGTGGGCTGATAATGCAAACAAGCTCATCACTCGTTGGTAAGTATAATGTTATGCATGGCGTCAGGAATTGTTTTGTGATTTTTTAAATCAACATCAGTTAGACGGACCAACTTTGATCATTTATGAAGCAAAACAAAAACGGCACAGCTCCTCATACAACGAAATACTATATCAAAACTGTATTGGCATTATGGCAGGAGAGACAAAAACAATGCTACATATGTAATGTGATGTCGCTGTAGCACGAGGGTGAAGCTTAAAACATGTGTTATTTGCCCTCGGCTTTGTCATTTCCATGTGTCACGCTTGAAGCAGTACATGGAATGATGGGAAAACGTCTCATTTCTCGTTGATTTTTTTCAGATAAGGCCACCGCCAAGGCAGCCAAAGCCCTCTGGCCAAAGCAGCACCCTTCCAGAGATGGAGAGTGGTGAGGATCAGACGACAGGAGACATTTCTCCCGATGCTCAAGAAGAAAATCTCGCAGAAAGTCTTGGCCGCCGAGACATGGGACAGCGCCCTCGCTCTACCATGGCGCACAGAAGACGTGGCGGAGGATTCAAAAAGCACTGCGCCGTACACACAGGAGGCAGGGAGGATGAGGCTACAGACAAGAAAACACACCATCCTGACGGTGAAATGCCTTCAGTAGAGGCTGTTGGCGAACAAAAGAAGGCCCCCGCCACAAACCCGTGACACGCTCATAACACTCGACCGATGTTTAAATATACGCACGAACGGATATGTCGCAGTGTGCATTTGCTGTCTCGCTGCTTACCAAGATCTCGTCGTGTCTGAGTCATTGAAATGACCTGCTCATCGTGTACAGCTGCCTCATTTGATCCGAAATAAACGTATTCTTGGTGTGTTTGGATAGGCTTCACAATACAGCCATGATACAGCTAACAACATGTGTGTACTGCAATGTGCGTAGCGTGTCGTACCGCACTAAAAATGTCATTAGCGCGCAATATAACTGGCTTCCTTTAATGAATACAAAACTAAAAAGTGTCTTTTGATGTATCACGCTGCTTTTATAAGGGACTTTACTTTTAGGTATAGCCAAACGAAAAACTACTGCAAACACAGTTTTATTTAACTGTGGATAAGTGGTGTTCGTATATTTTTTCGCTGACAACTGTAGCTCATCCCTAAGAAAGCCCGACACTGCAACCGTCTTAAACGCAGTTCACACATGACCGTCAGTCTGTCGGTGTCGGGCCCGTCACCGTCGACCTGACGGCCTGCAGCCCGTCAAACGAAAGTTGAGATTTGGTAGCTCCCATTGGCTGCCATATGTTGTGACAGAAATGGCGCACCATTTTCGAGATGGACGCAGATGGGGGAAGGGGATGGGGGAGGGTAGAGGCCAAGGGTAGAGGCCGAGAAGTTAAAAATATTCTTTGAATTACAGAAATAAAATGCCACGCTTTTACATTTTTATGTCAAACAATGCTGCAATTTTATTTTGATGAAAGACACATCGGTTCGCTGACTCAAATTAGGGAGCGAATCTCAAGATATCGTGCCGTACCTAATAAACACTTTCATCTCAACAAATGGATGGATTCATGGAAAATGATATAAATTATCTTAGAAATGCATTTAAGCTTCATGCTGCATGATAACGTTCCTTTTCCTCTTCCTCCAACACGCAGACATTCAAACCGACGGGCCCGTCACCGTCAAAAGTTGAACATTGCTGAACTTTCCAAAGCGACGGCCGTCAGGTCCGGCGCCGGCACAGTCAGCTGTTGCCGGCCGTCAAACGCTGCCGGTTCACACATGCCCGTCGACCTGACGGCCGTCGCTCCGTCGGTTTCGGCCGTTTTGACGGTGTCGGGCCCGTCACCGGCAGACCTTACGGGCAAGTGTGAACTGCGTTTTAGAAATAAAAATTATTGCAGCTGCCAGCTCACAATTTACTTGTGCTATCCGCGTCATGATACTGAGTATCATCAGATCCCTCGATTGATCACATCTGGAATCGTTGGCGCTGTGCGTTGTGTGACGCACCGCGATTTCACCGTCACGCTTCAGCGCCACCCGAACCCCAGTTCCATCTCCGTGCGTCACCACAGCGGCACAGCAGAAGATTGTCACAGGACGGCGTGACCCGGTATCACCCATTCTCAGGAGCACGGCCTCAGAAGGCAGATCTATAAATGAATTCCAACATATTAATCCAACATATGGTTACTTGTAGTCAAATGCTGAGAGATATTCAACTCCATGGTAACCGATACCATAAGCCAGCTTGGCTGAGCTTTGCCCGGTCTTATGCCTGTCGTGGGTGCGTGCTGGAAAGGCCGGGGATTCCACACTCACAGCTCTGGACGCCCACCACGGACCGCGGAGGAGGGCAGGAGTCGCAGCTCGCCCAGCGCAAGTCACGGAGAAACGAGCACGGGGGAGGCTCGGCCGAGGGCGTCTTCTCGACGACTGAGGAAGCTGGAACACTCGGTCGTTTAGGGAGAGCTACTGACCGTCACAGCTTATTGATTTGGGCTGGTGCGAGCGAGCCAATGCTGCAAAAGTCATAAATCTCATTGAGCTTGGGCTAATCATTAGAAATTGCCACGTTTTTCGCCGACACCCTGCATTTTATGTATCAGCATCAGCAGCTTCGTCACTTTCTCATCACTCATCACTTTCAAGGTAAATTATAAGGGAACTCGTTTACAGTTTATTCCACGACTGTGATACACGGACACAGTCCGACTGCCGACACTCCGCCGTTCTTGGAGCGTCTCTCGGTGCCGCGGCGGTGAAACCCCGCCGGCCCGGACGCGGCGCAATGCTCTGATTGTGGCGCAGCGTCGCGCCGCCACCGCCGCACTCGGTCCTCCGACGCCGTCACGCCGAGTCGCGCGCGGCCGTGACGCCAGCCGATGGTGTCGTCTTTCACCGCTGTCTAACTAATTACGTTTTCTTCCGTAAACGTAATTGGACGAGTTAATTTTCGATCGTTATCATTGTATGACAAAATAGCTAGTGACGTATTTGATTTCATTCTCACTTTCCAGTTCAAGTTTGATACATTCTCTTTATCAGGAGCTAGCTGTGTGTAAAAAACGGTGGCGGTCCAAACATTGGATGAAACCTGGAACGTTAACATATTTTAGGAACGAATACACTACGCACGAATGTAACTGAGGTTAATCACTTTCTCGGAAAACTTACCCTAGCAATGACATTGCCGTCACGAACTGACAATGTACGCAAACAAATGGCCTCAGCAGGTCGCCGCGTGCCACTTCGGAGATGTGGCACACTCAACCCTACCCTGTACAACTAATTAGCTGAGGTCCGGCTAGTCACGTGCAACCTGGTCACGTGCAAAACAATTGAAACCATCAATGCCCATGAAAAGGACTCAGCGTGCGTGCAATCTGCCCGTAAGTCACACACGTGTGTTATTTTCAGCAATTACGCGACAATTACCTGCCAATGGAACATGTTGAACCCACCACCCGCTACGTTTCTTATTATAGGTACCAGTCCCGTGAATAAAACACATTAAAGCTACAGCACACTGACAGCTGATGCCCGGCTCTGTTGATGAACGAAACATATTAGGTATATTTTACTGCATTTTACATAGTAAGGGAATTTGCATTCATAGTTGTTTCAGTTCGCAAGTAACATCCGACATCGGGAAGCATGCATGCACGCAATCACCGTTCTAATCGTCAAAATTATAAACGCATGTACCTCATTACCATTTTCAATTATAGCGCCTACGTCACAGCAATCAACAGCACAATGCAATGACTAATGAGCAGCGCATCATGCACCGTTGGCCTCACTGACCTACGGCCCACCTTCTACAGTCAATCCTCTGCACGCTATTTAACCGGCCGCAGTCCATCCCGCCGGAATCACCTACTGACCTGGCGGGGCGGAGGGCGGGGGGGGGGAAGGTCATCTGATCACCGGCATCCCTCTGCATCGGTCGCCGCCCGGCGCCATCCACGACCCTGCAGAGTAGCATGGATGCGGTCATGCAGACAGCATGCGTAATGAGATGCCGCCCGAGTGTCAAGCTTTTCTCCTGCCAGACTCATCTCCAGAAGGTGAGCGATCGGATCGGAATACTCGTAGAGAGCTGGCCAATCGCGAAAAGTGACATCCCGTCGGCGTGGATGTTGACGCATACGATCGCCTCACTGAGTTTGCTGAAAGCTGCCGCGATACGCACGCAACTTTCTGTTGACAGAGCGGCGGGGATGGATCGAAACGAGCGGACGCTTGGAGATGGAGGAGCCGATGACGTGGCAACTCAGCTGAGGTGTAGCCAGGTGAGCAGTTGCCGCTTACTTTTGGCCTCTCGTGATGTTGTTAGAAAATTTATCCTTGTTTATTCGTCTGTCTGAGGTCGGAAATGTTATCCACTGACAACTATGTTGTTTACGAATTATGTTAATGGCGCTAAAACAAAACTCCGCAGATGTTTCAGTTGCTTGATTACTTAGCGACCTCGCCAACATTTTACCTACCTAGTACCTACCTACGTGCCACGGTAAAATATCGAAATGCTCTCGCATCGAATCAGTGAAACTATGTCAGATTTTCCTTTACAGCAGAGATCAGGGTCTGGCCCTTGTATGTTGTCTGGTATTAGCACTAAGAACAAAAGGTTTTGATAAATAGTCCAGATGTCCATCATTACGCACCGAACTGATGAACCAAATTCGCCACTAATACACCGGCGAAGTAGGCGGGCACTTCGAGTCACACAATAGACGGAGCCATTCGTCTGACACAAATGTTCTCCAGCATCACCATATCAATGCCGTTCTCACAAAGATAACAGATGATGCGGAGTGAAAGATTACTCTGACAAGAAGTTGGCCGAGTAGTAAGAATGAAACTGGAGCAGCCATGTTTTTCGTCGATATGCCTGAACGGGCGTGTTTTCACCGATTCGATGTGACAGTCTTGGAAAGGGGGGGATAGGGCGTGACTTATTACTGGTACCGGACCAGCCTCTAGAACAATGGTAAGGCCACGCGTTTGTTTGGGATATTGTCTTGTCAGTTTTCTACTTTCGTTAAGCAGGCAATGAACATTAGACCCTGTGGACTGTGTATACGAGTATGCTCCAGCAGTTATAAGCCTATACAGCCAATTATCTAACTTTACCAATACGGATGTGAGTGTAACCTAGCACTCATTGATGAATTATCCACGAGGCTAGAGCCAAAGCTGAACTAAAAGCAATTCACATGTTTCTAAAAGGCCCGACCTCATAAATAATGCCATTATAAGGTCTGACCTCATTAAGTTGTCAGCTGCCCTTGCATTCCTTCACCAATCCAAGACATGACCTAATCTCCCTCCTAGCAATTAGCACTAATCGAACCGAAGCACTCGCAGGCTCCAACCGGCGTCGTATCGGCGCATCAGTCCTCTGTAAGCCGACACCGCTGTCGTGGCACCGTTGGACGCGGTCGGCGGTCATGACACGGCAGATATCGGTGCGGTACGGGCTAGGTCAAACGGTCGCGCGCGCCGCCGGCCGACGACGGCGCAGCTCTGCCGAGAGGCCCCGTGCAGAGGACGGTCCAGCCGGGTCACTGACCCGACCGGACGCAGCACGGCTGTGCAAATAATTACCGAGAAGGCCGTGGCGTTGTAAGCCGTGGAGCTACCAACGGTTGGACGGCTTCTTTATTTCTTAAGGCCGAGTAAAACAAGAACGTTCTTGCTCATTGGTTTACTGTTAGTGAACCAGTCAGTGCATCAGGCTCAAGGACTAAGCTGATGCTTTTTTTAGCCAAATGACCTGAGGCTGCAGCCCATCTAACCGACCGCCAGTCAAAGAGGTCACACACTTTCTGCGCCTGCCGCTACTCCAGCGTGCCGACTGCGGTCCGTGAGCCTGCAATCTGCCGTGATCGGGCGGGCGTGCGACTCCGCCGGGGGGCCTCAAACCACCCCAGCCCGCCGAGCTGCGGCGGCACGTTTGAACACGGCGGCGGCACGTGCAGCTGGCTCGATGGGACCGCAGAGGCGGCTCCGACACGACCGCACGTGCTCGTGGCGGTCGGAACGGCGGCCACAACACCACCGCACGGCACGCTTTTCGAGCAGTATGCATCAAACCCGACACGGCTACACACTTTCCCGCGACGGGCGGCCGCTCGGGGCGGGAAGGCGGACGCGCCGGCGGAAGTCGAAGGGACGCCGTTGCGCCGGCGCTGGGAGCTCCTGCAGCGGGGCGAGGAGGGACGCGGCCCAGCCCGCTAATTTCCGCGGCCGACGGACGGTGGTGTCATTAGCGGCCCGTGCCGGCACTGGTGTCAGCCATCGCGCCGGCGTGACCATGGCCTAATGATCGCCTTCCGAGCGGTGTAGGGAGCACCGGCCGGCCGACAACGAAAGTCGGACACGACGCCACCAAAAAACGGCCAAAGTGGAGACGCCGGGCTCGCAACCGACCGGCAGACACGGTTAGGGCCTTCAATAAACCACCTCGGCCGCCCGTGGCTGGTTTCTAGGCGCCTAATAGCTGGTGCGAGGCACTTTGGGCTCGTCAAGAGATGACCCGATGACTTACAGCGATGCAGCGCCGGAGAGGAAGGCTGACATGATGCCTATTCGTGTTAGGGAAAGAAGGTAGGAACCTTACTTACAAGCATACCACAGCAGCAGAATTGTGCCAACAGGAGAGAAGCAAGATAGGTGAGTGCAGGGGCGGATCCAGAAAATCTCCAAGGGAGGGGCCATTAGAAACCAGGAGGCCCCCCCCCCCCATAATCCCACCTGTTGGAGGCCCCATCTTCCCACTTGTTGGGCCCCCCCCCAAAAAAACTGCGTCTATTGAGCTTATCTAGCTGTTCAGGCAACATCTCAACATCTGTGCAGGCTTGGAGGCCCTCTGTGCAGGTTAGGAGGCCCTGTAAAAGTGGTCATCTCTGTGAGTATAAGAGACCTCCAAGTTATGAAAAGCTTTACCAATCTTCTAACAAAGAAGTCTTCTCAGCTAGTCTTCTAAGAAATAACTAAGTGGGTAGGTTAAAAAAAAAAACTCATCGGATTTCGGCCACTTTATTTTCAGGAGGCCCCCTTTTCAGCTTTTTAACTATTTAACTTTTTATTTTATTTTTGAAAAAAATCGGCCAAGGGGGGGGCCATGGCCCCCATGGCCCCCCCTTGTATCCGCGCCTGGGTGAGTGTAGGGGTTAGCTGGAGATGTCACCGATGCCTGAATGATATAGGAGCCTGACATACGAATACCGTTACTGAGTCCTTGGCCATCAATTTGAGCTTAGTGTAAGTAAATGTTTATTAATCAATATGTATAGGTGCTTAGCGTTTCTGTCGCAGAAATAACTCGATATCAGATGGGTCACATGCAGTTAGCTATAACAATAATGGGAAACTACTGTACCTATACCTATTATTAAAGGCGCAATAAATATTGAGCGAAAGAATGAGATACTTGATAGTCGAATATGACGAAAATAACCCTGAATAGCCACGCCTGCCTAAATACCGTCGTCTGATGCTGAAGGCTAACGGACTTGCTTTACACAACGGCAGAGCTTTAGACTCAAGGGAGGGGCATCTAGGGAAATGTCCTCACTCCTCAGCTGTTAAGTTGTCCATCTTCACCCATTCCGTCACCTCCATCACCCCGAAATGATATTTAGCAATGCTGTCGATTACCTATATGGCTTGATCATTATAACGCTAACGGCAACATGTAATTGAATAGCATTACCATTCTCTACAATACGAAAATGTCATGATAAAATGTGAACGCGTAGGATGCCAACCAATCTTCAACGAACTGCCAGTGTTATAAACAGATAACGAGGAATGGTTATCTGGAAAAAAGCTTGAGTGTCATTATTCCATCGAATGAAGCATACCAAAGCGCACATAAACAAATATCTGAAATAGCTGCGACATACTGACCCCGGCAGAGACAGACGACAGTAGCCTCCCCTGACCAATCGGAATTCCTCGGAATTCCACTCCGTCCAACTCACTGTCTCCTTCGGGGGGGAAGCGGGCTCTCTCTCTCTCCCTCTCTCTCCTCCCTGCGTGGCGGCGCTATCCTCCCCCGGCGGTCGCCGGGCCGTCGGTGGTTCACTCAATATACCCTGGTCGGTGGCGGCCGTCGACGGCGCGCGGGGCGGCACCAGTCGTCGGCCGGCAGTCCTCCGGAGCACACGTGCCATCTCCTCCGCCACACCGCCGCCATGCGTGCCGTCTGTCTACTGGGAGTGCTGCTGGTGATGGCGGCAGGAGCGTCGGGCCGCTGCCGCCGCTTCCCCGCCATCGAGACATTCGATATCGACTCGGTGAGTACCGACATTTGGTGAATAGGTACAGAACAGATGGGACCGATATTGGGTGTGGATGCATGGCTGGCATTGGATGCAGAGGTAGGCCTACGACTGACAGCGAGTGCAGAAGGCAGAAGCAGGACTGCGTCGTTTCGATTACGCAAAAATATTAGGCACATTATTTGTTTACGACGTTCCAAACATTGGTTCTCGTAGGTTTACCTCCACATGACGCCGAAACCGAGACAGGAAAGGCCGATAAGGGCTGACAACTCTGAACTCCTATTATTGAACTGATGAAGCCTGAGCCAGTGTTGATACAGGTTGAATAACAACCTAAGGCCGCTTCATTGTCTATGATTTTCGAAATTTTAATAAAAAACACCAAATGTACAAACTCGTTTGTTAGGAAACTTGTAACAAAGCACGGCCCAAATCTGCAAAGGCGAACTTGCAGCACTTGTTAGAATATGCAAATTCATTCTGGGAACTCACGGCTATCAACGATTTCGTTCTTTTCCCCTATATCACAATTTTGACTTTTCAAACGCGACTAACCGCTGCCGATGAGACCAGTCTGATGGAGGACTTCCCATCAATCAGTTGTGCGGCTCTCGAGATCGCCATGCAAGTAAACCACCGTTTATGATCACTGATCTATGTATATGTTTATGTTTATGAAGTAATCATTTCTTTATAAGTACAAAAACGTTCCTTGTTCAAAACTGCGTAGACCAGAAATTTCAAGCAAACTCACTTAGTTTTTCTTGTGCGTATAATAGCAGGCTTTTCTTCCCTATCTCTCAACGAGCAGATAACAGCGGAAACACATGGGCTTTCATCCGAAATGCTGCTCTGCTGGACAGCGCTTATTTGATTAATTTGAAAGCCAAAATGCTGCTGTGGTGGACAGTCCATACTTGAAAACAATGCAGCTCAGTCGCGCATTTAGTTGTGCGATTATCGCTCCTCGATCCTCGAGCCTCGAACCTCGTTCCTCAAAACTCACAAGTTTTGAGACTGTTCTAGTTACTTCTACCTACACTTTACAGTCTTGTTTGACTGATACTACGAATCAGTTGGCGATGACCCTAAGCTTCGGTGTTCCTGTTGTGTGCGCTGATGCAGTCACTTGGACGGACCGGTGCTAGCTTATTGTGTTTTATTGCAGTCGCCTGGCGTGAGTTACACTTGTGTGCGCTATTGTAGCTACCGAAAGGATTGGTACTATAATAGTGCTGTGCTTTGTTATAGTCACCAGTATGAGCATCTGCAATCACACTATCAGGTGTAAGTGGCATGTGTTTTGTTGCAGTTACTATGCAACACCTACCGTTGTGTCGCTGCTGCAGTTACCAGGGCCAGTGCTAGTGCTAGGTGTTATGTTGTAGTCACCAACAAGAAGCAGTTTGGACACTGTTGTGTGTGCAGCTGTAGTCAGTCGCCAATGTTGTGTTTGACGATTGTCACTATAGCGGGCGGCAGATATTTGGGGACAAAAATGATCCAGCGAACGTCTTTTTCGTCCAATAACATTGAGGTTCAATTATAAACGGTCAACACATAATTCAGCATGAACAACATTCTAACATGATGGTTTACCTACATTACCTTTTTTGTATGCGACTACAGTCGTTAATATAGTGTGCTTGACTGTTGTCACTAATGTTTACTGTTGGGTTTCATATAATGGTCCCAGCGCGCAAAAAACTGTTCAAGACAGTGATTTGTTACCTGCGTTTTAAGCGCAACGGCTGCTTCTCAGAGAAGAATCTTAGGAGAGTTAAAGGAAAAGTGCATAATCACAACCAGAATTGACTCACGGAAAGTACTCCAAAGCTTTCCGATGTAAATCTCTAGTCATCGTTGGAGAGATGGCGTTGAGTAATGGGAGGACAGAACTGCGTTCAAACGCATCTCCTGTGCCATCGCTGGAGAGCAAAAGTGACAGGGACGGACAGAAGTGATCTGTGCAGGATGGGAGAAAACGACCGACGGACAAGAGATAGAGAAAGGAAGGGAGAGAGAGAGAGAGAGAGAGAGAGAGAGAGAGAGAGAGAGAGAGAGAGAGAGAGAGAGAGAGAGAGAGAGAGAGAGAGAGAGAGAGAGAGAGAGAGAGAGAGAGAGAGAGAGGAGAGAGAGAGGGGGGAGGCGGTGAGATCCGAAAGGTGTCGAGATTCAGGAGTATCCGACGAGCACTAAGTGCTCGCCGTGACGAGAGGTTCCCGCCTCCCCCGCACGAAGCGTGACGGTTGGTTTCTCACGCTACCGGCGCCGCTGGGGGTGTGTACTATACTACGCTATCTCCAACAGAAACTGCTCAGCCGTGACGCGGAGGGACACTAATCGTAACTCGTGAGCTGCCATTAACAAAACATAGGGCTATCGGTGAATAGGCTACAACGGTTGACGAAAGAATGCCCGAAATTCGCACGCCCGAGCGAGCTTGCTGGTCCCTAACTTCCATGACCCTCTTTGTCTGCTCGTTTTTACATTTTACGTTTTCCCATTTTAGTACCTGGGCCGGTGGTACCTGCAGTACATCTACACCAACGAGGCAACAGTACCGCTGTCACAGTGCTGGAGCTGGCTCTACTTCAAGGACCGAAACGACAAGCTCAGGATCCAGACCAGCTACGTCAACAGCCTGTGAGTAGCGATAGGGAGTGAGCAGTGCAATTACAGATCGGTATTGAGCTTGAGAAAGGGCACCCAATGGCCGTTTCTTTATAAGGCGATATCTTCCAAACAGCATTGTTGCAAAAGATCAGCGACCAAAAGTCATTGGAAATCACAAAGTTTATAAACACTATGCTACGCTCAGTTCAAATAGTTACTGAGTTATCCTACCCAAAATGCGATGTCGTTGGCACGCGAATCTCCGCTCGCCCGTCCCGTGCGTCTTTCTGCCCGTACCGTCTGTCACCAAATCGATGTACTGTCACCAAATCGAGAGCTCAGCTACCCTTATCAGTCGCGGACTCACGAGATGAATGCGCGTCCGGCCCCGGACGAGGGACAATGCCTGGTGAACGCGAACAATGTTCTGAATACGGCGGCTGAGTGCCGGGGTGGCGCGTGAGGGGCTTCTCAAATACCGACTGTGTCTATGGGTTTTATCCGAACACCGACAAAGTGGCCGTGACAGAGGGAGCTATACGGTGACCCGTATCGCACAAGCTGGCACTTATTTATTGTTAGCATCGTAAGGGCAAGGCCAAAGTGAAGAGAAGTATGTATATTATATATTATATCAGTTTAGACCATCCAGTCTTTAGGCTCCAAATTAAAAGCAGTCATTTGTTCCACACGTTTGCCCCAGCTCTGCGCGTGGTCGGAAACAATAAAGAACACAACCCCAGAAACAGTCGTCGTCTAAATTTCGTTTTGTTCTCCAGCGCTCTCCTTAACCTCACCCGCGGCCGACACTGGCGGTTTCCGTGGATCACCCCCGACCCATTACCCTTTTGGGCGGCGGCCTTTGTCCTGACGCCGACCCGCTTTCCCGCCGGAAGCGAGGCGCAGAGGCTGGCGCGCGGTCACGGCCCGAGAGACCCATGCCGTGCGGCTCGGGACACAAGTGTGCTCTCCTACTCAAAAACCACCGCCGGCAGGCGCCAGTCGCGTGAGCTGCATCCCGGCCAGGCTAGAGAGTGTGCCAGAGAGCAGAAACAGTGCCGCCCTGTGTGTAAAACGCGGAGGAAAACACCGGCTTCCAGGTCAAGTGGCTGTTTTGGTATCCGGGAGGCAAACGAGATCACAGATGTTCGAACCGCGATGCAGACCAGAGCATTCCACCTCGAGTGATAAAAACCCATACCCAGCTGTTGCGAACATAAACGGTTGGAGCCTGCATGGTTTCGGATATTCAATCGAACACGTGCCCTCTTTGTGAACAAAATCAAAATTTGACACGAGCTGTAATACATAAATCAATCATTTCGATGAAAATAGTCAGCATTCGTATTTTATTTCATTTTACGTAATCGTAGAATAGGTGTTTTCAACTTTCCAATCAAACCTGGCTGTGCGCTACCGCATCGGTCTTGGGATGGCACCTCCGGAACTGCTGCCCTGCGACAAAACGCCAGACTGAATGCACGTCTCCGTTTCAGAACCAACCGAGTCACCAACTACCAGAACCGTCTCTGGATGAAGAATCCTTCGGAGCCATCCATCATGCGCTACAAGCAAAACTACTTCCTCTGTGAGTATTTAGTCACGTGAGAGGCTTGGGACTCGGAGATCAGTACAAAGCCACGTTCGTCGTTTAATCAGCAATGGCAGATAAACACGCCCAGTAGAAGTGCGGCCGTGTTTTACAAATGTAATTGTCAGATTTTCAACTAACCCTTCCGCATCACGCCTCATCATCATCTCATCCCATTACATCATCTCACCACATTAATCCATCACAATCAACACCCGGGGCCGGTATTTCCCACCGCGCCCCGCCGCGGGTCACACCCCCCGCGGGGCCCTGCCGTCGGGAGCCGGGAGGGTGCGCTGGCCGGGCTCCCCGCGGGTCGCCGCGCCGGCCGGGCCCTTTCACCGGCCGCTGCCGGTCGTGCTCCAATAAAGGCGGCGGTGATGAGCCGCCGTGGCCGGGCGGGGCGGCACGCACCGTCTACCGTGACACGGCCTCCGACCGGCGCCGGGGCGCCTCCCGCGGCTCCACTTCTCCACGGATTTTCACTTTTCGAGCTCGACAAAGAGCTCAATCGGCTTTCGGGTGGCAGGCATGACAATGAGCACTCGAACGCCTTCTGAGAGAAAGCGCCGGGGACTGTATGGCTTCATTCGTCATAGGAGTTATTCCTCACACAGAGGTCCTCCATGACGTTATAATTGGATCAACTGGTAAGATTCGGGTCACAGCCTCTGTCGTTTTCCGGTTATTGTTACCGAACGGACACAGTGTGATCGTCCAGTCAGGCAGGTAGCCACGCTGAGCTCAGAAGGCGACCGAAATAATTCACTATCAACAAAAAGCTGAGGCATGTAATCCGAGGCTTGGCCAGAGGCATCCCCAATCCAGCACACAGTTTCAAACTCTTAATGTCACATAGAACAGTGCAAATAGTAACCTCAATGACCTTACATATGTCAGGTCATTCCGCACGGGCGATTCCAGGTGCACCCGACCAGGAAGGTCGGTCACATCGAGACCAAGACTGCGGATGTGCCGTGACGCGCTTACCCGTGACACCGTCACCTCCTAACGACATCACGCCGACACCCGCATGACACGGCGTCACTCACGGGGACAGACGCCGCGTCATCTCTGAACCCATTTGTCATCGTACGCCCCACCTCGTCATCGCTCAGTCTCCATTCTAGTGGCGTGGCTGCTCACTTGTCTGATCTCTCCCTCGTTATCTCCCTGAGCACGATCATCTCACGAAGCTCTCGTTTCCGTCACAAACACCCACATTCCTTCCACGTTCTCTTGCCATGTCAGGGCGTCATAATAAAGATGGTAAGATAGATGTCTCGAAAAGCGGAGACAGAAAGTGCTAATAATAGACGGCCATCATTACATTGGCTGGAGATTTGAATCGTGAGAGGTAATGCACCCGGAAGACAATCATTTTTCAAATAACATTGCAATCACATAACGAACAGCTCATCAGACATTCATTTATCTGCATTCCAATTGTAGGCATAATGTATTTATGATGCATTTTAAATGAATGAAATGCCTTTAGGAGTTAGTCTGACCTTCATCCGGTACCCAACGGCTCCCGAAGTCATTTTTAATCAGCAGCTATCACTTGACCTGACAGATACGTGCAGGCTAGCCATTACATGCTTCAACCTAAGACCGCACCGGTCACCGCTAATATGTCCATAAAGCAGAGTTTTATGCGCTCTCAGGTGACCGAATTTCCTCCACCCTCCACATTCATCGACAACTACACACTCGTACACGAATATACAAAGGTGGGGCACAATCCCAGCCTCTCGTTCGCGCGAGTGGATTTGCATAACCGGAGCTGATGGCGACCGCCGAGGTCACGCTCTGGCTGCGTCCCGCTATACCGGCCCGTCCCGAGTGCTGTACCATTGTTCGGCGGGGCGGGCCGACGACAGAGCGCGCTAACTTGACACGCGAGCCAGCGCGGCTCCGTCTGGGGTGTCGGCGCCGCCACCCGCCGACACACATGGTAGGACGAGCGCCGACAGTCGCGACCCGGATCTGAGGCCGGTGACGGAGGAAAATTCACGCAGCGGCGAATCGGTCAAACGTGATGAGACGAGCTGGGAAGGCGTGGACAATCTCTGTCTCACGGATGATATGAACAGGCGGGATGGCGGATTCACGTCATAGACGTCATTCACGGCAGATTCGCATGACTGCCTTTGTTTCGACTCCAATGTCGCATATTGGTAGACGTTGCAGCGGTCCGAATGTTCTAATATGAGACACGAATTACCTAATGAAAAGAAGTCGAACGCCACACTATGACAAGCAGCAAGGGTAACAAAGCGATACAAGAGATCCTAACGGAGCACCTATTAAACGCACCCTGTATTTTGCCACTCTGTAACGAAATGACGTCCATCAACTTGCTCCTCCTGTCTTCATTAACATATCTTCCAGCACTTTCCGCCCGCCTCGCCCCGATTAAACATGTGAGACGTGACTGAATTGCAAGGAACACAATCGTCCGACGCTGCGTTCCAGCGGTGTTCGTACAGGTGTTTCAAAATTCAGGTCAGGGAACAAACTCCTACTCATTCTGTGGCGGTAGTAGAATTTGCCACATCATGAACCGCACCCAGATCCGCGGCGCTACCACAGTATCCAGTAGGCCAATGATGCGCAACAGAACTGAAGAAATGTGCTTATCATTCTTGCATACGGCCTCACACTATTAATTACCAATAAATAAGGACCTGTAAATTGTAATTTCGAATGCAATGATGCCTCAGCATAGCAGTGACGGAAGCGATATATCCTACCATTGAACGAACGCTATCTTGTTCGTTCAATGCAGCCCAAACCGTCGTAACCATATCTTGATTGTAACCATGTCCCATGAGATGCATACCTCAGCACATCCCACATCCATAACCACACCCTCGGGATGTCTATCTAATCACATCGTGCCCCTGTCGTCAGATAACCGGAACGAGGACTACCAGGTAATCGCCACCGACTACGCCAACTTCACCATCGAGTACCAGTGCTCGGGCAGCAACGTGCTCAACCGGAGAGGTAAGAACGCCGTCATAGGGTCGTCAACATCGCCAGTACCATAGCAAGAAAGCACTCCACCGTATAGTGAAATGGAATCAATGCAGTTGCGTTTACCCACGATAAAAAATCCAAAACTGGTAAAAATCCAATGCATAGAATGTTCAATGTTGGCGCTATTATTGTGCGCGATAACGCAGTCCTCCAGCAACTGGTGATGCTGCCCCTTGCGTCGTTGCAGTTTCCCCATCACCCAGCGCTACCGCTCCCAATGTCGTCGTGATCTCTTATCCCTAGTGTTACCCTTAATGCGTCGTTGCAGTCTCAAATACGTCCTTGCGTCGATGCAGTCATCCATTTTGGCATTACCGCAGTATGCGCATCTGCAGTCTCCACCAGTTTGGTGTTCCTGCTGTGCGCAAGACTGCCCCTTTAACATTTGGTGCTACCGCTCTGTGCGCGCCTGCAGTCTCCCACAGTTAAGTGTTACCGCCTTGTGCGAGCCTGCAGTCTCCCAGCGTTCGGTGTTATCGTCCTGTGCGCGCCTGCAGTCTCCCAGCGTTTGGTGCTACTGCTCCATGCGCGGTTACAGTCTCCGCCACTTCGGTGATTCAGCTTTCGCTCCTTCACTCAAAGTTCAAACTCACATGTCTTCCATTACATTCCATGAGACCCTTGTATGTATGTATTACATCAACAGACACTCCACACATGGTTGTGGCTATTCTGTGCCTTAAGTTAGATAGATAAAACAAAGTGTCAATGAGGTGGGAGGGATGTCACGCAACATGTACACAGCATACATACACGCACACCGCTCATGCACACACGGTCGTAAAAGCTACTGCAGTACCAGCGACTTGGCAGCGCGCTTAAAAGCAGACGGGCCCAGAGCTCGGGTCTCGATTGGTAGGCGGTTGAGAAGCGTCACAGCTCGGTAACTAAAAGATCGCTGTCCGGTCACGGTTCGGAAAGCCGGCGGCCGAAGACGCCCGTCCTGTCTAGTTGGCCGGTCACAATTGCGCGCGTCGGAAAAGCACTGGAAGAGTGAGGCCAGTTCGGACGGCTCTCCACTGACAAGTATCTTGTGAGCTGCAGTCAAGGTATACAAATCATGCATTTGCCGCGGCACCATAAAACACAACTGATTTCGCGCTCGAGAGATGTGATCAAATTTCCTAAGACCGGTCACTACACGCGCTGCAAAATTGACAACCTTGAGCATCCGAGCATCGTTCGCCGCGGATCCGTTCCCGTAAACTGAGATGCAGTAAGATACTCGCGAAAGCACCAAACTCTGAACTATTGAGAGCAGAGCCCTCTGCGGGAGGAAATGTCTCAGGTGACGGAGACCGATCAGGATGCCGATGCACTTGTGAACGATATCGGTCACGTGTGCTTCCCAAGTCAGATGTTTGTCAAAAATAACGCCGAGATTTTTAGCAGTGCGGCTCTCCTGAACGGTCTCCCCACCGATCCGTACGCTGACAGGAGGGAGGTGCCGGGTGTTCTGTCTGGTACCAAGGAGAAGGAGTTCAGTTTTGGAAGCGTTGAGTTTCAGACCATGAGCATGGAACCATGAAGACAGGGATGCAAGGATGGTCTCCATGCGTTGGATGAGGGATGGGAGATTGGATTTGACGTCGGATATTAGGATTTGGGTATCGTCAGCGTACTGGATCACATGGGCGTCCGGCGCGTGCAGACTGAGGTCATTAGCGAAGATGGTGAACAGGAGAGGACCGAGGACGGATCCCTGGAACACTCCCATGGTGTTAGGAAGGGGCTTTGAAACCACTCTACGACCGGAAGGACTGGAGATAGAGACTGACTGAGAATGACCGGAAAGGTAAGCGGAAAACCAAGTGGGATCTATGTTGTACAGTTCTAGCTTGGAAAGGAGTAGATGATGTGGGATGACATCAAAACATTTGCTAAGGTCCAGGAGACATAGGAGTGAGATATGAACATGATCCATGTTGGAAAGGATACGGTTTGTGACAGATAGTAGAGCGGTTTCAGTGGAATGACGAGGACGGAAGCCGTGCTGGGATGAGGATAGGAGGTGATTGTGAGACATGTAGGCAAGCAGCTGGCTCTGCACCACACGCTCAACAATCTTGGCCATGACAGGTACAATGGAAATAGGACGGTAATTGGAGGTCATGGCAGGATCACCGGATTTGAAAATAGGGAACACCAGGGAGTGTTTCCAGGTTTGGGGGAAGTCACAGGAGGTAAGGCATGTGTTGATAATGTGGAGAAGGATGGGACTTATGGCGTCAAAACAGAGGAGTAGGATGCGGATGCAGATGCCATCAGACCCACACGCACCGGAGCGCCTCATGGAGAACATAACCTCCCGCAAGCCGGCAAGGGTCGTGCCCGCCACCCGAAACCCACACGCACCCACGCGGGGCAGACGGCACGGGACATCAGGCGGCGGACCGAGGCCAGCCAGGCTAGCGGCTACACGTGGTCCCACACTCACAAAATGCTCGTTCATCTCGTCCGGTGTAGCGGCGGGGAGGTTGCGCGCGCCGTCCCTCTTCCCTGTCAGAATGGGTCGGATACTGCGGTACAGGGAGCCGCTCCCTCGAGTACGCAGACTCTCCTCGATACCCGCACAGCAGTCACGACGGATGGCTGACCTGACCTGCCTATCCAGATCGCGGAAGGCCGGCGATTTGCCCTCGCGACGCAACACTCCCCGCCGCTGTGCCATCAGGTCGAGGGTGGCACGGGTCACAGGTGGCGCGTTCGGGTTCCTGATAGTAATACATTTGATTGGAGCATGCTTGTCAATGATCGGAACTAAAACGGAAAGAAAATGAGACCACTTATCACACACGGGAACGGAATTAAAAACCCTAGACCAGTCAGCGAAGTTCAAGTCATGCAACAAACGCGTACGGTCGACATCCTTCAATTTGCGAGTGGGGACACGACAGGGCTTTGGACGACATCTCGTAAACTTTAAAAGTGATCGGACAAAACAATGAGGACTAAAAGCGCATCTAAAAACTCCTATTTTCTTAACACCGTCGCCCGCATTGGAAATCACAACGTCGAGCAAAGAACCTGATGAGAATGTGGGTTGTGAGACGAATTGAAACAGATGAAAAGCTTCAAGCATGTCAGCCAGGCGAGCTCGGCCGGCGTTAGTCATAGAGTCAAGCATATTGCAATTGAGGTCACCCATGATAAAAACAGGTCCCTCGTATTGCAATAAAACACGTTGGTACTGAGTTTCAAGTGCACCAATGTCCGCGCTGAGTGCCGCCGCGGTCCGGCGTGGAGGCCGGTACACGGCGGCCAGGGTAAACGGTGGACCGACAGGCGGCCTCACCCGAAGCCAGAGGCTCTCCAGCTGACAGGCGGCACACTCCGGCTCCGGCTGGGCGACAACGGAGCAGCTGTAGTTGTCGCGACACAGGATAGCCACCCCGCCAAAGCCAGAGCCGCCAGGCCGGTCCGCGCGGTGGAGCGTGAACCCAGGGAAGGTCACGAGCCGTGTCGGGGTGGAGCGCTTCAGCCACGTTCCGATCAGACCCTTGGATGATCGGACTCTATTACAGGACGTGCCGGTGCTTTATGAATGAATCCTTTTACGTAACGCCTCTTTCCGAATACCTGAGCTGCCTTCAGCCCCACGGCACACATTTCCGGACCACCACTCCGACTAGCCCAACTAGCGTTGTTTGGGTACGGAAAGCAGGACGCCGTCAGTCACAACGACCACAAACGGACACACCGTGACGGCCCGTGACGCGTGACGCCGGCTCCGTGACGACCGCCGGCTGATATGCGTCAATTCCCGTCCTAATGTTCACTGGGAACTGGACAATAGCGGCGAGTAGCTAGAAAACGCGGCGGCGTCAGGACACGCTCGGGTGTCACTGGGACGCGTTTGTATATCAATATAGCACAGTGACCCACCTGGCCGAGCGGCCTGCCGTCGTGGGAGCGACGACATTGTATAACGCCCCCAGGGCGTGTAACCGATGAGCTTCGTGGAAACCACGGGAAGTGACGTACCAGTTCACAACCCAGCGGACCGGAACACGTAGTAGCAAAACGGAACTTTGTGGCGGCAAGAGGTTCTCATGCATTATACAACGAACGTGAAGACAACCTCATTCACCCTCGCTCGGGAGGATAAACCATTCTCAAAGCCCCTCCAATAATACATAACACTCCTCCCCGCCCTCCCTCTCTCCGACAGAGGCCGTCTGGCTGATGACCCGGGAGCAGTATCCGCACCCGTTCGTACTGGAGCGCGCCTTCGCGGCCATGATTCAGCTGCGACTCAACGATGTGGACATGGAGCGGGCCTACCAGAGCTGCACCGTCAGGGTAGGTGTCGCAGCGAGCGGCCTCCTTCCTACATCGAGTGTCCGGAGTGGAGGGACGGCGGCAGTGCCGAGTCACCCACTGTTCGGCTGGAATCTAGCGCGGGTGGAGGGAAGGTGAAGATGGGGAGTGGACGGGATGCTTTTCTGACAGGGCGTCACCGAACGGTGAAACGCTGTCAGCTCTAATGCCACTTTCTAGCGCTATTGTGGAGTTGAAGTTATTTGACACCCGGGAATCAGGTGTTGTATGGGACCATTAGCACTGCGCAGAAAGCGCTCAGAGATTCCTAAAAGCACATTGTCTAGCATGCGCATCACCGATAACAGCCTGTTCGTGTTCACTAACATCGTTGCTCGGTGTTCGCGTTCACAGGAGACCAATCGGAGGAGCGACGCGCCACGGACGTTCGCTGATTGGCTGACGGGCGGAATGACATCACGGATCCAGCGGCGTGTTCAGGGCAAGACTCTGAGCGGGTTCATCAACTGGCTCGGTCTCTGAGATCGAACCGACCCCAGCAGGAAGCCTGAGAGCGGTCGTCGGAAACAGTACTGAGGTGGCTCAACGTAGCGAGAGGCTATTCAGCAGCTCTGGGGTGTTCAAAGTGAAGGACTGAGGTGGATTGGACACTCTCTCGCTGATAGTGGCGGAGTATTAGCCGCTGAGACGGCCCGGGGCGAGGCGTGTCGCCCGATCACCAGTGTATTGTTATTGTTATTGAGCGATGTGTTGTGAGAGCGCGATCTGTTAGTGTGTGGCTTCTTCCTTACAGTTGAAGGTACGGCCAAATCGCATCACTACGAACATTCATTACAAATGGAACTATAGGGAACCCAGCTAGCTGATCAGTCTCTATCACTGTCCAGAATAGAGAGCCCTCTTCGATGAAACACGCTACGCAAAACAGCAGCGCGACCCTTTGCAAAACATTCTAATTTCTAATACAATTCACACCTGACGGAACCCCACAGTAAGATCAACATCCAACACAAAATAGGCAGTCGGCATTGGTACCTGACAATCCTCATTATGACTCCCAGTTCCCCCGACGAAAGCCGAGAGAACCAGCCACCGAACCCTTCTGCTCCCAGCGCGCCAGGAAAGACAGACAGTCCGTAACGCCTCTAACAGGTCCCGTTCCGTCCAAACACGCGAGCCGTCCGGGTAGAGGTGTTTCACCTCCATCCATGTCGAGACGATCAACGAAAAAAGCTTGCAGAGAGCAGGCATCGCTCGCAGCGGAACAATCTCGTGAGAACGGGCGGAAGAGGCGCACAGTAAAGAAACGGGCGCTCATACCGTGTGGCCGATCGCGTGTAAGGACTGATGTATGAGTGATTGGGATAATTTGTACCTGTTGTGAACCCTGCATTGTTACGGTCGTTAGAATAACTGTATTAATAATTGTTACTTTGTTAAGTTTGCTGTTGCTGATGTTGTTAAGTGGCTTTTTATCAAGCCAAAACAGTTTTGTTGTCGAGTAGGATTTACGTTGTTGACTAGTTTTAAGGAGTTTTCGCGGCGGCTTTAGGCACGACAGTGAATCGATCCATTTGAGCTCCTCAGTGTTTACGCATCATCACACCGACTCCGTTATGCGAGGTACAATGAAGGAACCGGAAAGGTATTAACATTCAGGTCTGTATTAGTCTGCTAATAAACATCGCTCCCCCAGTGTGCGCTGCCCAGTTCCGGATTCCCATTCCCGACTGTTGTAATATACGTGCTATGATCAATTCGGTCTTTGCAACATCGGGCTGATGCTTCCACCATTTATCGCAGTAAAATAAGATTCATGACATTTTTTCGAACATGAGATAGCATACGGTGCCTGATGACTTTGGTTTCAAGTTCGTAGCATCCTTTTTACGTTTGAAATTTATGTTAAGCCAAAATACATATAAAAAACTTCGTTCGAAACCGACATCTTAACGATTTGACTAAACGATAGCAACGGAAATATTAATTTCTGTTAGTTCAGGTGGATAGCCGGTATGGCTCCCAAATGAATTTCCTAGAGTCTAGCACCCACTAGAAGCACCTCAATCACGCGTGGATAGTCTTAGAAAAGCTCGTCTTCCAACTGGCAGGCACCGTATCGACCTGGCTGTTAGAAGTCAGAGGCCGGTGTCTAACTCTACCGCATAGCGGTATGCCGGAGTCCAACGTTGTTGATACCAATAATTCACTCACATTATTACCCTACCGTCGCTGCAAATTCTAAGTAAACATGAAGATGAAAAATATTGGGTAAGGACTAAGGAGGATGCATACTTTCAATACCAATTTTAATACGAAACATATTTATTTTAGTTCACGTACGACACATGAGTGAAATGTTTGAAAGCATGGAGACGATTTCGTTGATATTTGAAGGGCAATAGAATTAGAGACTCTGAAAACAGTGCACAAAACATACTAGAAAGTCAAAATATGCTTCACGTCTATCCCAGTAAGCTCAGCAATAGAATAAAATATTTCGATTCTTTCTTAACGTAACATAAAACAACGGACTAAAGGACATCACACAACTAATCGGTTTCGTACAAATGTTTCCGACCTGAGCTTCAGACCTTAACATTTGCCCTGCTCACTGGCACCTCTCAGACTTCTCAGAGTGAACCAGGACCGGCCATTGGGGTCGGGGCCGTGGAGGTATATGAAATAGGGGTATTCTTCTCCCGGCGCGCACCTCACCAAGGAAGCGGCTCGCCCAAGTTGTCCATGTAGGTGGACGTATGCTCGGGACCCAGTTTGGACAGGGTGCTGACGATACGGCGCGCGCTCTCCTCCGGCGATATCTTGCCGTTGGGCCCGCCCATGCGCGTCTGTACCCAGCCGGGGTCGACGCTGACCACCAGGATACGCTCGGGTCGCAGGTCGATCCCCAGTGAGCGCGTTACTGCGTTCTGCGCCGCCTGGCGGACGGAACACCAATCACACCGCTAGCAGCTACAACTACGCGGGCAGGCGAATGCGGATGAAACTAGCGGCAAGCTAAGAAACTAGCCTTGTACATTGTCACCAGTGTGTAGATCATTATCAAGTTTGTCTACTTACCAGATCGTTTCCATTACGTCCAATCTGTTCACATCGCGTCGATTAAGATTTGAGACTAGCTTCCAGAAAAATGCATGAATGCGAAAACATTTCTCAATACTATAGCACTGAACATGAGGCCATGCATTGAAAAAAACGAGTCTTATAAAAACCCGACAGCGCCCACACCCTCTCCCCCTGAGCAGCTCACCTTGCTGGCGCGGTAGGCGTAGAACTTGCCCATGCCATTGTCGGCGATCGACCCCATCCTGGAGTTGATGTTGACCACCGCGGCGCGCTTCCAGCACATGATCTCCCCGCTCAGGTCCGGGTTGGCGTGTGACCCCGCCCGCAGCAGCGGCAGGAACGCCTGATGGGGTCGGGGAGGTCAGATGCGCGCACGCCACGGGAGATTGGATGCAGGTGGATGCCAAAAAGTCATTAAGAGTCATTGTCTTTAGGCCACAAAAGCAGTGCCAGGCCCTTTTTCCTCGCGCTTATTGCATACCGATACGCATAAAACAATCATCGGTTTCCTAAGAAAGCTTCCAAAAGACAAAACTGGAGCAGTATCTAACTACAAGCATGATTTAATTTAACATCGCCCGTAAACCATGACCAGTAGCTGCAGCTGAGTTACATTCACTAACCTTTGTGAGCATGATTGGCGCGATGCAGTTGACGTCATACATGTGCCTCATCTGTTCCGAGGTGAGCTCGTGCAGCGGCTGGTTGTTGGCAAAGCCGGCATTGTTGATGAGCAAGTTCAGGCCGTCACCCTTGACCACCTGTTCCACCTGTTTTACCAGGCGCGGGTAGCTCGCCTCGTCGGTCACATCTGTGGTAAGGAATACGGGACGTCAGGTCAGGTGGTAGGGGGTAGAGTACGTACGTCAGGTCCGGTCAAACGTCACCATCGTGCCCACAATCCATCGAGAGACGCTTCAGTATAAGTTCGATGTTTTCACCTACCATAAAGGCGTGAATATCGGTGTCGTGCGGTGAGAAGCTAAAAGAAACGTTTTCTTCAGAATATATAGAAAACGTCATGACTTTTTGTCATTCATATTGACACAGGGTGAACAAGTTGTGACCAGTCATAAGGATCACAAAAAGAAATGCACTGGTTAATAGTTATTGTCTTGAGACACTATGGCACTTCATTTGGGCTCTACCATTCATGAAACAGAGTTGATGGTACCCAATTTTTTTTCTGTGATACTTAGCTTACATTGCATCAAAAATAGTTAGTTTTTAGCATACTTGATCTTAAATGCCAAATTGACCTTTTGGCACTAATTTTCAGGCACCTACTGTCAGGTTCCTGACCCATGATGCCATGTGTGAACTTCTGCACAGTTCAATATGTTGCACCTTTGGATTAATCCAAAGGTGCAACATATTGAACTGTGCAGAACAATTGTTCTCATCTCATGGTACCTACCAGATACCTAAAGCAGAAAAAAAGAAATTTGATGGTACAAGCAAACTCAATAGCCCTCGCCCCTCACAATATGCATACTTCAGTTTTTTTCCAACTGAGGCCATACAAGTTCTGAGTCTCTACAGGATGGGCATGAGCCTCATAGTGGCACTAGAGGGCATCGCTTCAAAATCCATGTAACACGAGCGGTCTCAGATGTGCGCAAGCGATGTTTTTCACACAGAAGCGTAGCCCTCTGGAACGGACTGCCTGATAATGTAGTAGCCGCAGGAAGCCTGAGCACCTTCAAAACTGCATTGTCTCGAGCGATACATGATGACCTGTACAAGTTTGCTGAGTGAGTTCCAACTCACTCAACTCACTTCAACGACTTGTTAAAAGCATTTATTATCAGGAAATCAGTGATTGTTCTACACAGACATGTTACCAGTGGACACATCAAATCCAGTTAAACCACAGCGACAGACGACGGGCAATGTTTGTTGGTGAACTGGCGTGTCCTTTGATCATGGGTTCCCATCATGTCTACTACCATATCCTTATGGCTGCTAGGCAAGGAGAACCCTACCAGGTGAGAGAACCAGGTGAGAGCAAGGCATGAGGCTATATGGATGCTTGTCAAATCTTGCGTAACAAGTGACAATACCACAGAGTTCATTTGAGAACATTAAATCAATTTTTTTATCAATGACTACCTACCAAACTGCATAAGGGAGTAGAAATGACATCATTTCTGAAGTGTTTTTGATGTGAGTAGAGTATGGAGTAGACAGTGGTATGGAGTAGAAATGAATCAAGGAAAGGTATCATTTACCTCAGAATGAGCTGCAGATTCAAATGAACTACTAATACATGTGTGGAAACCAAAGCACTGACATTGACCAACTTGGATCTGGCCTTGCCCTGGGTTGAACATTGAATGCAAATGTCCAAACAAATCAAATAGCCCTATTTACCAATCTGATCTACCATCATAGGTACTGACCAAGCTCTAAGATATGGAGGTTGTCATGTTTTTCCTTGATGTCATCAAGATCCTGTAAAGAAAAAGAAAGAAATGCACCATCAACAGACAACAAAACATAGGTAGATTAAAGCAAATTTAGTTAGATAGTCCCCACTGTTCACCTGTTACATCAAATTCATTTAACTTCAAACTGGACTGAGTTCAACACAATATCCAAACTTTCTCGTAACCATGGATGAAGTCATAACATTGCCCGATTTTTGGTGATATTTCTACTACAAGTTCTACTGGATAGTTGATTTTCTGACTCATACAGAATTAGTGGGGCATAATCCCTCCTAAATAAAGCATCTGGGAAGTCCCTATTAATGAAAAATATGAAAACAATTTATAAAAAGTCTCACCTTACAATCACCGGTATTTCTGCAAGTGGCAAATACATGCTTGGCTTGATCAGTTCCAGATTGAGATACCAGGCGTCTCGTTAGCTCCAAGCCAATACCACGATTGGCTCCAGTCACTAAGACCGAGAATGCCATTTAAATATATAATTTAACTTATTTGCTTTGAAATTCAACAGGACCTCTCCCGTCCACTTCCTTTCGCCGCCACGTAATTGAGATGACTGTGGATATTAGCTGGTAAAAATAAAAGTGCATAACTCTCTGTTCATATACAGTTCGCTATTCCTGCTGACCTCATATTTTCGACATCTGTCAACCTTCAAGAGCAGCCTCTATTGCAGCTTCTAATAGTAATGGCATCTGTTTTTGAACAGAAGTATTTCAATTCGTATTTGACCTTGGAGGCAGGATAATTTTTATTTACCCTACGGATTGTTGGCCTCTTGGCCACAAACAAATAAAAATTGAAAAAGAGAATCAGTGTTGTTAGGGATACTGTTGGGGCATTCATTTCAGCGGATACATTTTTGGTATCCATGCTTGATGGTTTTGCAGTAAGTCAAAGTAGCAAAACAATGCTGTAGGCAAGGCTGTAGGTAATAAGAACAGTAGGTACAGTGGCAAAGCATACCAATACACCTACGTCAATCGCTGACGCTGTTTTCAAGTTATTTCAATTTTCATTTTGATTTGTGATGCAATCATTCATCATTCCAATGTTTCTGTCTTGTTTCGTTGTTTTATGTTTTGTCATATGTACTGACCAGGACAATGTGTGCTTTGCACTCAGTGCATGCTTGATGCATAAGCGCAAGGCAAAGGCGAATTTGCTGAGGGCTTTTGCATCATGCATTGTGCAATGCCTTGCTGTGTGCTGTCTGTGTTCACTGATGTAGTGTTGGACCTGCCTGCTGGTCCCAAGAATAATGTTTGCACAGTGCCACGTTACAGCCTCAGCATGGAACTTGGGTGGCACAACAAAGACTTAGCATGAAAAATGGCAGTATCTGCTTTTTTCTTTAACAGAGCCCTTTTTTGTTTCAGGTAACCTGAATGGGTGCTGGTTATACCCTAACAAAATGAATGCCCGCACACAAGTCTTTGAATTTGTAAGTTTGCATATTTGTGTCTGAAACCATAGTGTACCTAATGGTAATGTCTCAGAATGATGCAGGAGAACAATTCTCCTAAACTTTCTCAAGCTATTTCTTCCTGTGGCTGCTATGGCCCATTCACTTTCCTTCCCCCTTTATATTACTCAAAATAGCCATAAGTATTTCCTGACTTATCACCAACGGATTCTAATATCACATTGTTTATATTGATAAATATTACTAGAATGTGGAGCAATGTTCCATTTTTGAAACATTTATCTTTTTCCTTTTTCCATTCCATGCTGTTTACCCTGTAAGATTCTGCCTCAGCTGACAGCCGGTCATTGCCTTACAGTCATGCGAGGCATGCATGGTGAGTGACATCGTGGGCAGCGTGTTCAGCACAGTGCTGTTCCACCGGACGCTGGGCAAGTTCAGCTGCCACAAGCACAACCTGTACTCGCTCGGCTCAGTCGGCTTCCAGGATGTTGACCTGCCTGTTCTGGAGGTCACCCATGTGAGTCGTATATAAAAGATGCCTACCTACCTACATAAGTTGCATGTAAGTATCTACTTTCATTGATTGCCAAAATAGCTGTCTGAAACATGAATCAGCTACCTACTATTGAGGTGTAATTTATTTACTTGTAAGGACAGCCTAAAATTATCATGACAATTCATGTTCAGTCCCCTTTTCACTCTTCTGTTTGGATTAACCTTGCATCATCATCATCAGTTGAATCCCTAGCTGCCTGAATAAGCTGTACCAGACCAGGGTTCTCCTCAGTCCATCCCGTCGTAACGCCCGTCGCCGGACCGCAGGTGCGCTGCTCCTCACCGAGCATGCAGCGCGTGCTGGAGCAGGAGGTGTCCCAGTTCAGCAGCATGATGGCGGCCGCCGAGCGGCCCCACCAGGGCCAGATCTCGCTCGAGTTCTACCAGAAGAAGAAGGCCAAGTGGCCGTTCGCCACCGAGTGCATGCCATGGGAGGTGTGGACGCTGCGCATGGAGACGGTCGATCTGGAGAACGAAAGAGGTCAGTTCCGTTGTTGTAGCGAGCATTTTAGCAAGTGTCGTAATTAGACCGCTCGTGTCTGTGGATAGTGGGCTGCATATAACAAAGGCTGGAATACCTATATTTTACCAATATAATACCAATAGGATCCAACAAACGACTCGGGAGCAAGCTGCAGCTGTTCTATGGGACACATTACCATTTACCATCATGCACTCTTAGCGTCATTCAAGCTTGGTAAAACATCGACCTTCCTTCATTGCGTTGAACAATATGTAGCTTGGTAGAACATCGACTTTTCTTTCAGTGCGTCGATAAATCTGAAAGCTGACTTTCCCGTGTTATGTCCCGTGTTTGTCAGGAGTGGGCCGCTTGCTGTTTCGTTTGTTCTTATCGAGAAAAACAGCGATAGAGGGGACAAATAGGACGCTTTGTCACTTGCCATTGTGGGCCCTTATCTGCGACGGCATGCTGACTAAGCATGTTTGAACGGAATGTTTGAAGTGCAAAGTTGAACTTGAACCAGGGTTTGAAGTAAGCTTAGCGTATTTTTGTCTTAATATCTCATCCTGTTGCAGCGGCAAAATCTCCGTGTATTTATTTACGCTATCTCGCGAGCTTATATCTGCGAGGCGCGTTTAACAACCACGTTGGTATGGTTTGGTACAGGTTTCGAAACGCCGAGTTTGTTTGCATTGATATTCGGAAGATGCTCTGTCGATATACGACGCTGATTGTAGAGTTTAGCCGATGTCTGCTCATGCTGTGTGACGTAAAGTAAAAATGCGTGTAATGCACGGCATCGTAAAGTGAATCGTTTCACTGTTGTGTCATGTTTGTTGGTGTACTTCTAACAGCGGTAAATCTTTTATGTCCATTGATTTCTTTTCTCCATTGTAAAGACTTGCAAATTGCATTATACCGAAGACCGAAGTCAAGTTTTCGGCAATGGTCTGAGTAAAATGTACGCATGGAGCGGGGAACGTGCAATGACACTGTCCGACTTATGTCATGCTGGGTGTGAAGCGCTCCGACAATAGCGTCTGACCCTCATCCCCTCTCCCTCCTCCACAGAGCGGAAGGTGTTCCGGGAGAAGGTGGTGGACGTACTGACGGAGAAGCTGCGCCACGTGGTGCAGGCCATGAACCGGCAGCAGTACCTGCCGCACACGCCGCCGCAGGCCGAGCTCGACCTCGTCTTCGATACCTCCTTCCCGGACGTACAGCCCTACCTCTTCAAGGTCTGTGCCGGCGGCTCTCCGGGGCTGCGAGGTCGTATTTTTGGTCTATGGAAGGAACATGAATATTGGGGGATTACCAACAATATGAGGTTATATGAAGTTTTATTGAAATTCAATGATTGGCTTTAATTTGCCGTGATAGCTCAAACTCAAACGCGGGTGTTCTGGGATGCCGACGAATTCCGTTGTGTGCTACATCTGCATGGAAATTACGAACTTGTTTTTCGTTAAAAATTGCTCTTGCCTCCCGTCTAGCATTTGTATATGTCCTGCTTGTTTGGTATTCGCTGCAACACCGGTCGATACATAAGTCGCATATACATGTATATGCGACTTTGCCTTCTACGATGTTATGACACGTCAGCACCTCGCATTACCAATGCTTGGTTTGGACCTGAGCCCGACCTTTGCGACCAGCGAGGCGCAATTTCATCATAGCGTTGAAGGATTCAACATGGGTTTATTTATAGGATGGCTACCGTGCCGAGCTGTTGCGTTACACTGTTTTGCTTTTATTACGGCAATGTGGCTGCGACAACCGCCATCAACGTTCAGCATAAAAATATGCATTTGTTTTCTTTCGTTTTACCGGCTTGGAGTGGTTTAGTGTACCGGGCCCTCCGTATTGTGGCCTATCCCACCCGGCTAGCAGCATAATATCACGGTAACTATAAGTAGGTACATAATACGATCACATTTTTAACCATAATAATGTCTTATATGCCGCAAAGCTCCGTTTCCTGATCTCACCGTGCGTTTTTCTGTCCGCAGGTTGACTACCAGACGAGCGGCGTCACCAACCCCTCGGTGGGCACCGCCGTCAAGAAGCTGCTCAAGGACACACTGGCCATGTGACCCGACGGCCGCCTAGGAACCGATCCACAGACAGACGGACGGGCCATAACGGCGACCGTGCTTAGGTCGGACCGGGCCGGCGCAGACAGAGGCCGCGATGGGCCGCTACAGAGCGGATACTGCCGACAGAAACACACCGAGAAAGAGACCGAGGGGTTCAGGAGCTGATCTCCGCGGCGAGGACCGCTCGCAGCTTTAGCGGCCGGCCGGTAATGGACTGCCGGCCGCCGCACGCCCCCGCCCCACGAGTATTTATTCGGTACCACTAGAGACGGGTGCCACTGCAACTCGCCGCGTGCCGGCAACGACAGAGTATGTGTGCGAGTGCATAGGCTTTGCAATACATTTTTATTTATACTGATTCTGTCTGCTCGCCTCGAGCTGTGCTACGTGATGCTGAATCTTAGAGAGGACGGCGGGATTAGGAATGGAGAACATGGGTGGTGGCGAGCGCGAGGATGAAACGATCACTGAGCTCGAAAGTCAGCGTCAAGTTGCAATGCCTTAACCGTTATTATAGCTGCAAAAGGAATAGACTCCCATCCGGCTTGCGCGGTAAATAGAGATAAGGATAGTACTAGCATACACTTGCAGGAGAGATGATAATCTGTGATAAGTTTTTATAACAGTTTGAAAATAGTGGCGCTGATCGACCAGCAAAACATGAGCAACGTTTGCAGTTCTGACGCTAATAAGACATTTATAGGCCAGAGGAGAAATGTTCAAAAATGTGTGTCTTGCAGTCGCGTTCGCATGAGGTGTCTGAGATGAAATTCTATTGAAAACATAAATTATTCAAACCATATATTTTTTTGTGTATCTTGTGTAATAAACAATCATCTTTTGAACGATTTCAGCCTTGATTTGTCCAAATTTGCTAAGAATTCCAAGTAATGCCAGCCAGTTGCCATGGAAACTATAACTTTTATTTTTGCTTTCATCCATTACTTTGAGCTGCAGAACACGATGTGACATGGATGCAAGCACGTGTGGAATTGATACAATTATGGGCCTGTTCCAGCGCCTCCAGAAGAAATTCTTGACTGGAGGCTCTACCAGAGGTTTTACTGGAGGCGCTGGAACGCAATCTGGAGATTTCTGGAGATTGGCGTCATAGATACCAAAAGAATGACGATTGTTCTCTCTTGAAACGCAAAATTTGTTTTCAATTTTAGTTAAAAAGATAAATAAAATTATAGCAATGTAATTTTCTTTACATTCAAGCTGTAAAATAATCAGTCAAATGTCCTTTGTTTACATTCGTGATTGTCACATGTGCACCATAATTGTAGACCAGAGCCTCCAGAGAAATTTGGACCTCTCAACTCTCTGGAGGCTACTGGAGGTTTCTGGAGCTTTGGCGAGAGCTTTCTGGAGCTTTCTGGAGGCGCTGGAACGCTCTCTGGAGTATTCTAGAGCTTTCTGGAGCTTTCTGGAGGTTTCTGGAGGCGCTGGAACAGGCCCTATATACACTGTGGGAATTGGACTGTATACCTTTTGGAGTGCTTATGCAACAAATATATCCTAAATTCAAGTGTTTTGGTTAAAATCAGAGTTATTTACTTGTCAGCTATGCCTCCTAAGAAGCCAAATCTGGGGAAATCATTGGTCAAGGACCGATTCAAGGGAAAACGGAAGAGGCGAGTTGGTGGTGACGAATCCTCTGTGAGTACAAACTTCATTTTATCGTCAATCTAAAGCTTATCATCATTATTACAAGGCTTGTATGTTAACTGGATGTGTGATAATTTTGACATATTTTTCACGTTTATTTGCCTGAGGGATTGCATGTTTTTGTTAATGACACTATGACAATAACAAAGCTACGGGACAGCTACGTCGGTCCCAAAGGTCAGTCGGTAGAGTGTTGGACTCAGCTTGGTGAGAGCACGCGTTCACTGTTATAACAGTCTGGGTTTGAAGCGCGGTGGACGCTTAAAGGGACACTCCCACAGTCCCACCTTAACATTAGTTTTGAGTTGAGATAGCCAAATTGGTGGCCATGGCCTGCAAATACCGGTTTGGGCACTCACAACATCGAAAAATGCTTTAATTCGAAGATATGGAATTTCAAACTTGCAGTTTTCGGATTCTAAGGGGCTAATGCATTGGAATGCCCCCTTAGAATTTGTGACGTCAGCGGAGATCTAACGATTTTTAAATCTTAGACTAAAACCATCGTTAACACGTGGTGGTATACGCTGCTTTGCGCGCAACGTCTGCCGCACTTTAAGGCTGCCAAATTATTGCTTCCAAATAAAGTCGCTAGTAACAGGGGAGATCCCAAAAAGTAAACAAAAGTAAAAGCCTAATATCTTGAAAACCAGTGAATATTTTTCGGTGAAATTTGCTAGATATTCGTTTTCGCTCTTTCTGAACCAAGGGACATTACTTTCATGCCAATTCATTAACTTTTTTGAAGGTGGGAGGGTCCCTTTAACGTTATGGGCCTCCTGACAGGTGTGGTTGCGGTTGGTGGCAGGCCGTGGCAAGGCGGAGTCAGTGAGGGGACCGGCCGTGCATGGCGATGTGCACACATTAAACTTTGGACTCCAAATTCTGCCGTAGAACCAGAATGGAGTGACCACAGGAAAGAGGGCAGGGCCGATGCAACAAGCTTCACTTAGCGGGGGCTCTGTCCTTGTGAATCCTTCCATTCTAAAGAATCGGACTAAATTTATTTTTTAAATGGGCAATAGCAATCAGATCTGCACATGCTTTAATGCTTTTTTTTCAATTTTCTTTTGAGCAGTGACATACTTAGAGACACTTATCAGCAAGTTGGAGCTGGGCATGTTATGAAACCAATATTTTATGGAGTAGGGACAGTAAGAAAAAATGTTACTTTGTGATGCCACTGATGCCGCTGTAGCCCTTGAGCAAAGACCTCAACAAACATTGTTGCCCTCAGACTTGGGCAATAAATCATGTTTTGGTCCTCACCCTTGGGCTCAGCTCAGGTTACAGTGATGTCACATCGGGCAATAATTCTACTATTGCCTGCACCCGATGCAGTATTTGTATATTTTCTACTAATAAATTGAAACTTGGACTAGCTTCATCATATAATATTGTTAACTGCACTAGCATGATAAGAAAACCATTCCTTATAATTGTTACTTTCTTGCAATCTTTCCTCTGTTTGTGCTCATTCAAAACATGAGTTTCATGCCTGTCCTCTGCATAAAATCTTACAGAAGCTCATGGCAAGCTCCTTATTGGAGAAGCATTTTTGGCACCTGTGATATGATTTTGCCTATGTTCCATGGCAGTCACTCAGATCCAGGTTACCTGTTGTTGAGCATTTTCCTGTGGTCGGTAGCAGTGGCAAGAGTGTCTAATTTCAATTGTGTCATGCAGCTGGCAGCATGCTTTTGTCTGGTGTTATTGTTGCTGACTCAGTTTTGTTTCAGCGTCATACCACCGAGGTGGGTGACGGCTATGACTGGAACAAGATAAACCTGCGCTCTGTGACAGAGGAGACCTCTATCGACGAGTTCCTCAACACTGCCCAGCTGGCAGGCACCGAGTTTGTGGTAAGCTGGTCAAAACTACTGCAGCTGGCATGGGAATGCTGGATCAATTAGGCAGCTGCTAGGGCTTGTTTGGCTATGGTCGTCTGCAATTGTTCCATCTAAATATGGATGAAGTCTAAGTAGCTAACTAAACATCAAATTTTTACGTTACAATTTTTTAGAGATTCACCTCCCAAATTGCATGGCGAGATAAAAGAGCATCTCAAACAGCATGTCTAAAAATAAATGTGTCTTTTTTCAGGCGGAGAAACTGAATATCACGTTCGTCAACCCGAAAGGTCAGATTGGCATTCCCTCGGCGGAGGAGCTGCACAAGATCAAAGAGTTGCAGCGGGAAAACATCGCCCTCTTGCAGATCCCCAGACGGTGAGCAGCTAAACCATACATATGTATCTGGTGATTCAAGGTTAAAAGCAACCCTTGCGCAGAAGCAATAGCTCAAACAAAGCAATATGATCAGCTACTGATTGTCAGAACATCGTTTGCAATCATTCTGACTGACGGTATTTGACAAGCATCTCTCAGCGATAAGGAAGGGACGATTGACCCGTGCCATAGCTGTATCCCCTACAGAATCAGCCACTTATGCTGAGCTCCCCTCACTTTCAGACCGGCCTGGGACGAGACCACGTCTGCGGCCGAGCTGCACGCTGCCGAAGAGCTGGCCTTTCTCGAGTGGCGTCGGCAGCTGGCGCAGCTTCAGGAGGCGCGCGACCTCACCCTCACCCCCTACGAGAGGAATCTCGAGTTCTGGAGGCAGCTGTGGCGTGTTGTTGAGCGAAGGTGAGGGTGGCGGGGCGAGGGGGGATTGTCGGGCCGGTGTCGCACGGTAGACGAATGGAGATGAGTCTTTGGAATTGGCGGATAGTTATGTAAGAATGGTGATAATCATAAGATCTCTTTCTCAGCCAGAACCGGAATCTACTCGAACAAATAGGCGTAGTCTTTTTTTATTATATTTGTCTTTTATTGCGTTAATAAATTCTTACGTTGCTCACATTCACGTCATACTTTGCGATGAAGACCCCTTGTACTCGCTTTTGACGTATGACATTTGCAACTGAGACAACCTCTGATGTTCTGACACTTCCCTCTCCGCCTTTGGCAGTGACGTGGTGGTTCAGATCCTGGACGCGCGGAACCCGCTGCTGTACCGCTGCGAGGACCTGGAGCGCTACGTGCGCGAGGTGGACCCGGAGAAGGACAACCTGCTGCTCATCAACAAGTCAGACCTGCTGACCGCGGAACAGCGCGCAGCGTGGGCCGATTACTTCAACGAGACGGGAATCAAGGCGGCCTTCTTCTCAGCGCTGAACGAGGCGGACGCGCCGCCTGCCACCATAGCAGAGGAGCCGGAGGAACCGACAGAGGATTCTGAGGGAGAGGGTGAGAGCTCTGAGAAGGAGGAGGCAGAGTCAGACAGTGGGGAGGAGGGCAGTGTCAGTGAGGGCCGCGCGGACGGCCCGCCGCCTCTCTCGGCCTGGCCGGCCGCCAGCGATCAGTCCGAGTCGACTGATGTGGCTGAGGACGCCTCAGAGCCCACCGGAGACGGCACGGATGACGGGGGAGGCGGCGGGGGAGGGTTCACCAGTCCCCGCCTCCTGCCGCGGGAGGAGCTCATCGCTCTGCTGAAGACGGTGCACGCCGGCCGCCGGCGCACGGAGGGGGTGGCCACCATCGGATTTGTCGGCTACCCGAACGTCGGCAAGAGCTCCACCATCAACGCGCTGCTACAGGCGAAGAAGGTGTCCGTTTCGGCCACGCCCGGAAAGACTAAACATTTCCAGGTGAGCGGAAATTACGGGTGGGAGTCGGCAGGGAGTTAGATGTGGGGATCGAATGTCCGCAATGCAAAGCTTCTTTATGCGATGTTTTAAATGCAACACAATTCTAGGATATGTGGTGGCCTTCCATTTTGCTTATTTTTATTTTTAATGGTTCATTGTAACTTTATGTTCATTCCTACTCTCATTGTTCGTGGATGACGCCTTTCTTACAACTGACCCTACTCTCCTGTTCGTTGCAGACGCTGCACATTGACTCGGAGCTGATCCTGTGCGACTGCCCGGGCCTGGTGATGCCGTCGTTCCTCTCCACCAAAGCCGAGATGGTGGTGTGGGGCGTGCTGCCCATCGACCAGATGCGCGACCACGTGCCGCCCGTGAACCTGGTGGCGCACCTGATACCGCGCCCGGTGCTCGAGAGGACGTACGGCCTGATGCTGCCGCTGCCGCGCGAGGGGGAGCAGCCCGACCGACCCCCCACGGCTGAGGAGCTGCTCAACGCCTACGGATGTGAGCGAATGATGGCAAAGTGTGGGAAATGTGAGAGTTTTAAAGGAAGAGGGCAGAGTTGGGGTAAATGTGGCTATTTGGGGTGGTCGAGGTCTGAGAGACAGCGAAATTTAGGTTCGAGATGAACAAGAGGTTTGCAATACGCTGCTACGCTAGATCAATTTTCTTGAGTCTTCGTTACCCCTTACGGTGCCAGACAGCTGCGGGCTGTTAGGAATTGAGATGCGGGCAATTACTTGATTTGAACTGTGCGTGTGATGTTCGCAGACATGCGGGGTTTCATGACCGCCCGCGGCCTTCCGGACAACCCTCGCTCGGCGCGAGTCATTCTCAAGGACTTTGTTCGCGGCAAACTGCTGTACTGCCTAGCGCCGCCGGGCCGTGACCAGGAGCAGTTCAACAAGTGGCCGCTAGAGGCGCCACGGGAGCGCGCCGCCGGCCAGAGACCGCCCCAGGAGAAAATGGTGAAGGTGAGCTTGCGGAAGCGACAGTGGGAGGAGCTAGTGTAGCTTGGGCTGGGTGATGGCCTTGATTTGCCGTAATCGGTTGTTGAAATGGCCGTGATTGTATGGATGCACGCGGCTGTCGTCCGATCTCTATTCAGTCGCTGCAGGTCTGGTTCACCAGATTTCCTTCCTTTCCAGCCGAATAAGCCGACAGCCGACGCTGTGGACAGCAGCTTCTTCAGCGCGGTGCAGAGCAAGGCGCACAGCCGGGACCACCTGGGAGTGCAGCGGGTCGACGGGCGCGCGTCGGCCGTCCCCGTCAGGTGAGGCCTTCCGTGGGATTAAATGGGATTTGCAAGCGAGCTGGTGTGTGGAGTGAGCGTTTGCAGCTCGGAATGTCATATTATGCCAGCATGAATAAAATGCTCTGAAGAAGACGCAGCTGACTTGATTAAAGATAACCCGATAGGTAAGGTGAGGATAGCCCCGTAATCAGATTCAGTCTTAGGTAAGCTGAGTTTTGGCGTCTGTAATGCCATGACTGGTATCCTAACAGCCGCGTTTGTGTGTGATTCCAGTGACGAGCCGGTATCAGAGAGCGCCTCCACCACCTCCACCACCAAACCATGGCGGGTAAAGGGGGGCAAACGGCCCAAGAAAGGTAAACTGCGCCGCGTCTACCGCCATCTGGACGACGTATGACAGACTTGTCTTTGACCATCCGGCCGCTAGGTGGCCAGTCGACCCCCTATCAGACGTTGGACTATGGGATTGTGGAGCTGCGGGGCAAACACGTGCAGAGTGAACCACTGGGGCTGAACAGAGGAGCTCGGGTCGGGGAATCGCGGGGTGTCTCGTTTTGGCTCCCTCCCATGTGCTGGAGCCCCATGGACTGACGAATAACTCTGCCCTATGACAGATGGCATTTCTGTTTGGAGTGCACTTGGCCTACAGACTGCTGTAGGGCTTGGCAAGGATCCTTTGGAGGCCTAAGCCAACTGTGATGTGTCTTATTTTGTTAGATTTATGAGGATCCATAATATATACCACATAATTTGTTGTTATTGTGTAAAAGAAAATAATCGTCGATTAGACATAGGTAAAGATGATTTCAGTTTCGGTTCCAAAACAAAGCAAAAATGGCCGTTCTATTTCCTAAGAAAAAAAAAACACCCGCTCACACAAGCGCACACACAGACAAAAGGATGCACAGCTCAGAGCGACCCGATTTCACAGCTTGAAATGTCATCCCTTACAGGAATATTTTATCTATGTCAGCTCCGCACGGTTCCAACATTTGTGCAACAGTGCCGGCAGTAGTGTGCGTGGACCCCACAGGCATCTTCACACTACCTACTCCGAGCAAATACCGTTGACGCGAGCATTTCGGTCTTGTTGCGCAGCGTTTTTCCCCCGTCTTTCACGCCATGGGCAGCGGTCATCGGCTTCAGCGTTCATGGGACACGCTGTCACTGACCGAAAAGCCAATAAACATGAACAGGGACTCGTAATGTATGCACCTTCCAGGTCAGATAACGGATTTTTCCTCTTTAGACGCAGGAATGAGTAGAAAACATCAACAGGTCGCTTGACGGTAGATGTCGCTTGACAGTAGAAGAGGAAACATGCTCGAGCTTCGAATGCGCCATCCGCTAAAGGCTCTGCGTTTGTCACTGGGTCAGCAAGGCTTTATAAAAAGCTTACGGTTATTATGCGTTAACGGTTATTTGGGCTTAGCCTCGAAATATCATTATTGGATCGCACTTTTGTATTTGTGGTCCTACTCCTCGACGTCAATTCTCTGCCATGACAACGCATTACTATTGAAATGAAGCCTGAAGGGAAGCATTTATTTTTACACTTTAACAAAAAAAGTCTCATACAGAGCTTGTCTGGAAAAAAATTGTTTTTTTTTTTTGAAAAATATCTCCAAGTATTCCAGCGTATGCGATGCTGCAGAGATGTACAGACCGCAAGGAAAGCGCGCCGCCAGAGATAAGCGCTTTGCCTGGCTCAGCGAATTATCTGATTGGCCAGACTTCCACCCCGGGACCAGCCTGTGATTGGCTGATAGAGCACGTGACTGGCCGCCATAGGTCAGCTGACGAAGTCGGGGTGGCGGCGGCAGTCGATGACGGACAGACCTGCCGGATTTTCAAAATCGTATCTTTGGGCGCAGTTCGCCAGCGCGTTTCCGTTAGCTGTACTTGCACTGCTCTGAGTCGGGTACATGATGTTGGGGACACTCAGACTCCTGGTCGGGCGTGCCGCACGGCACGTGCCACTCGTGGTCGCACGTGCTCTCTTCAGCAGAGAACACTAGTGGCAGCGGGCAGCAGCATACGTAGTCGCGGCCGCCGCTGCACTTGTAGAACTTGTGACAGTCGTCCGGATAGGCCAGCATCTGGCCGTCTGACGATACAGGTCACAGGGTCAGTGGGCACGAGGTCAAGTGTAAAAACTCAGAGATTCTGATATGAACTAATGTGTGTGATAATTTCAATGGTACTTTCCGAGCCCGGAACTTTGAAAGTTCGTGGTGATTGTAATCAATGTCGACACTAGCGGGGTTTGATACAGTTAATCGCTGAAACGATACAGCTAATAGCCCAAATCGGTCGATAAAGCGATAGATATGAAAGTACATGGTGAGATCATGCAAGCCTATTATCGTTTGATTGTAGTTACACCTCTGATAAACTGGTGATGTCGTAATTGGACCTCTATCGAGTTTCACCTTGATAATCTTTGACCGCATTTCTTCAGTGCATCGCTGCTACAACTTGATTTCTTACATTACTACACCTTTTCCCCTTCAACTTGAAAAAGTTGGAGTTCAATTTGAAAAAGATGTTATTCAATTTGAATTGCATCTTTCTCCAATTGAAGTGCATCATTTCAGGTTAAACTCCAACTTTTCAAACTGAAGAAAAAAGGTCATTCATTATATCATTTTATCATATCACTATCACCGATTTGGGGTCATATCATTTTAAGTTCACTGGTGTTAACGTAAGGTTCTGTGTGTCGCTGGGATAGAGGGAGGGGGCACTCCTGGTCACCTGTTCATGGGTGGCGGTGTAGAAAAAAAGGTGCAGTACTGTCCCGTGCAATGCGGCTGTAGGCCCATTCGCAATGAGCCCTTACCTGGCTGGTCCTTGCAGACGACTCTGGGCGGCAGATAGGTAGTAGTTTGTTCCGTTGTTGAAAAGACCGTAGTCGGCCGTTCCGTCGTCGGAAAGACCGTAGTGGTTTGTTCCGTTGTTGAAAGGGCCGTGGTAGTTCTTTCCGTCGTTGGAAGGACCGTGGTAGTTCTTTCCGTTGTTGGAAGGACCGTGGTAGTTCGTTCCGTTGTTGGAAGGACCGTGGTAGTGTCTTCCGTTGTTGGAAGGACCGTGGTAGTTTGTTCCGTTGTTGGAAGGACCGTGGTAGTTCGTTCCGTTGTTGGAAGGACCGTAGTCGACTGTTCCGTGGTCGACAGTTCTGTTGTTGGAAGGACCGTGGTAGTTCTTTCTGTTGTTGTCACTGGCTCGGCTGTTGTTGGCTGATAAGTGGTGGTTTCATCCGGGACGGGACAGCCGTACTTGGCTCGGATTCTCTGAATGTCTTGGGTAGATAGCCTCTGTTTGAAGCCTATATCTGAAATGGTTTGACGTAATGCACCTTCAGCTTGAAGAGAAAGATGTGAGGGAACAAACACGTTTCGTCGGGTTATGCCTGAGCGATTCGAGACAATAGACCGGCTAAAAGCCAAATCGGAAGCCCTTGTCCTTGGCTATCCGTGAACTCATATGTAAAAGCAAAGACATTTGATGCTCGTGTCACAACTGATACCCGTTCTCTTTGTTCCAAACTTTGTCCCACGCCCCACCCTGACCCGTACCTTTACCCCAGCTCCCTCACTGACCTGTTTCGTTGGTGGGGGAGCGCGGCCGCAGCGTGTCCTGACCGCGCTCCCGGGCCCACGTGTTGAGCGATATGTGTGTCACGCTGGTCAGGTCGTACGGGTCCGTCTGCACAAACTCCGTCTCGTTTCTGGGAGAGCGAGAAATAGAAGTGAGTTTCGGGAATATATTTATCGCAATGATACTTTTGCATGCATTCGGGAACCTGCATGCAAACTTTAGCACGAACGGCTATGTAGTTGGCAAAGAATGGACCTGACATTGATATGAAGTCCACTGATGCGCTGCAGTATCCTGATGACTCGATTCTGGCATATACCATGAACAAAGTTTTATTGCCGCTCACCGGTATTCGTCGAAGAAACATTCCAGGCCCTCCTGCACGTTATCCCACAGGACCTCGATGTCCGCGTCTCGCCCTGGTCGGCTGTGCTCGTGCCAAAAACCTGGACAAAGTCATAGAGGTTGGGGTTCGGTAACGCGCCCTAAAGCCCCAATAAACAAACAAACAAGGGGTTCAGTAATCACTCGTACATAATTATGAAAATCTACACCATTTCTCTGTTATTCGGCTTCGGTAATACCGATCTCATTTAATGTAGTGTTCAGTAGTCCCCTCGCATCCGCCCGTACCTAGAGCGTGCATGAGCAGGTGTTTGGCGTTTCCGACGTTGTTGCCTTTGATGCCGATGTTGAGGCTCTGGTTGCCGCCGCGCCTGCCGATGCTGCTGAAGCAGCACGAGTTGGTGAGCTGGTCGGTGATGAAGAGGAAGTCCTCGGAGAGCCCCGGAGACCAGGGCTCGAACCGGATGCACGGTCCGGCCGCTGTGGCCGTGCGCGATTCTATATCAGCGATGGAGATGTTGAGAATGAGTAGCACTGTGAAGAGAGGGGTCAGCTGTTGTGATTTCAGAGGTAGCCGGCCTCTAGGCCGGTCGCCGGGTAGTATGGTGTCGCTTGTATGTGCATTTGGTGGCTACATTGCCTCTGAGCGGAGCAGGAACGGAATACTGTCTACCACAGCAAGCATAGGTGAATATCTTCGATGGGGACTTGGGACCATTATTCGGTCAATTTTTATTCCTATGAATATTTTTAGTTCTGCGGACCCACTGGGTTACAGTGGACACTCGACATTGTCATTATTCCTGCAGAGTCTGCTCGTACCGTTACTATCGTACACAGACGTGGTGTAGTAGACGACTCCGTCGGGCCACAGCTGGACTGCCGGCTCCATGGGGCCCGGCCCGCGCTCCGGGTCCGCCCACGGCTCCATCTGTACGGAGAAAAAAGGGGGAATACGGGATGTGAGTGTTGACTGCCAGCTGTCGTACTGAAGTCAGTGTCGTCCCTTGCCCCCCCCCCCCTCCCCCCTCGTTTCCCTCTGATCACTCTTGAACGATCACCTCCCAGGGCATTGTGCGTTTAAAAATGTAGCATCAAATGATTGTGAAAGGTTAGCACGGATGCAACTGAGTTGTGTGTGTTTGATTATCACTCACCCCATCTAGAAAGATGTCTCCCTCGTAGAACGCTGCAAAGAAAGGGCTGCAGTGTTAGCATGCGCATGTGCATTGTGTAATGTGCATGTGCGAGATCAATGGCTTACATTGAGAATGGTGTCTCATAACGACAATAATTATAAGTTAAGTGTATTCGCTTGTATATTTTAGTGCGCAAACTGTTTGTATTCGCTTTTCAATAACTGCTCCGTCGATGATGTCGCTTTTTTCGCCATATTCCTGTGGTAACTTACGGTCACATCGAGCGTAGGTGGGAATGGGATAGATGTAGCCAGCGCCCCGTTCTTCAGATTCACTCCAGAGCACTTGCGACTGCAACGACGGCACGAGGCGGCATCGGTCATCTTGCGGTGCTCAGTGTTCACTTCGTCATTGGCACTGATACACTTGGTCATCGTATATCTGCTTTGTATAATTGATCATGGAAAATAAGGAGCGACGTGGTAATGTTTCTGTAGACATAACTGCATAAACACGCACAGCTGAGCTCCAGCGTTTTTTTTCCGTTTCAGGGAACCCGACCAAATCTGACATTCCCACAAAGTGTGAATATGGGTGATGCAAAAAATACCGACCTACCCGGTCCAGCAGCGAGTTGAGGTCGGCCGAGGCGTCGTAGGGGCAGGGCGCGGCGCGGACGGCGACCGCTGCCACTGCGATCGCCGCCACCGCCAGCGGCGCGCGGGCCGGGGAGCCACTCGGGGGCACCATGACACCGCCTCGGGGCCGGACCGGCGGCTGACTGGCGAGCGCCGCTGACCCGCCGCCAGCTCCCCTGGGGCGACAAGAGCACGCCCCGCCCTCGTGGCGCTGACCCCGATAACAGGCCCGGTCCATCGGCAGCCGCCCAGCGCCGGATGCAGGTGCTAAAACACCACAGCGCGACGGCGAATTCATTGAACTGAGGCGCTCATAAGCTTCAGAGGAACAAGGACAAGCTGCTCATACATATCGAAACTTCGATGGAAATGTCCCATCCTGTTTCTAAATATACCTACCATTGTGACTTATCAACTGTCGCAGGTATGATGCGGAATTGACGCAAGACTTGGCGCCCTGCAATGAGGCGCTCACAAACTTCAGAGGAAAAAGACAAGCTGCTCATACATATCGAAACTTCTATGGAAATGGTCCATTCTGTTTCTATATATGACTGGCGGCGTAGCCTTTCTGTTTGCCGGTCCCGTAGCTCAGTCGGTAGAGCGTTGGACTCCGCGTGGTGAGAGCACACGTTCCCGGTTACAACAGTCCGGGTTCGAAGCGCGACGGGCGCTTGGCGTTTATGGGCCTCCTGACAGGTGTGGTTGCGGTTGGTGGCGGACCGTAGCCAGGCGAAGTCAGTGAGGGGATCGGCCGTGCGCGGCTATGTGCGCAGTGCGCACGTTAAACTTTGGACTCTAAATTCTGCCATAGAACCGGAATTGCGCGATCGGAGGGTGGAGGGCAGGATCAGCGCAACAAGCTTCGCTTAGCGGGAGCTCTGTCCTTGTGAATCCTTCCAATCAAAAGGTTCGGACCAAATTTATAAAAAAAATATTGTGACTTATCAACTGTCACATGTATGATGCGGAATTGACGCAAGACTTAGCGTCCGTTCCGGGCTCCTGTTGCCAACCACACTCCTTTGACTTCGTCACCACGCGAGACGCCCACCCGGATCCCGAGTCTCGAGCCAGCTGCGGTCTGCGTCACGGAGATGGAATCCTCCCACGCGGCTGGTGCCGGTTTCATGCCGGGGACTGGGCCCGGCTGTCGGTAAAACATGTGTCACGGCCGCCGACAGATCACAGAGTTCCGACAACAGTCGGCCGGCCGAGCGGCTGCCAAAGTCCGCCGAGTGCAGCCCCCGAGGCAAAGTCCTCTGTTGCCAAACAGATGGGGCGTTTGGCAATTGCCAGTGACGTCACGTGGGAAGGTACGGAGTCCGCATGCTGGCGTAGACCATGACGAATTCAGTTGTTAGGTAACGCAAGAAAGAGTCCGGTTGTGTGTTGCGTGTGATCTTTATGCTTGTACGCGCTTTTCTTTTACCTGCCCATTGACATGCCATATCCTGGGCTCTGACCAGGGAACACAAACGCAATATGGAGCTGAAGATGTGGCGAGGCTGATATTTTACCCCAATCATGCTGACTTTAGGTACTCATGACCTCAAACAATGCGGTCGTCTCCTTTGCATTTCCTGTCTTCTCGGTACCGCGTGCTCTGTTGATATTCCCACCCCGCTCGTATGTTCTACTCGTATGAGCACCACTGAGCCTGCAGCCCACCATGCCAGGTATTCTACCTTCTAGCATTTGCCCCCTCCGAGCTCGGCTACTGTTTCTGTCCGCGACTTGCCATCTTCTGCATTCTCATGAAGCTGCTGCCCTTGGCCTGCGGTTTGAACGGACTGAAGGCTCCGTACGGTCGCGGCAGCGGCAGGCTGCTCTCTGCCTCGGGCAGGTACTGGGTGGGCCGCGGAGTCGGTCCCGGCGGCGGCGGCAGTGGCTGGGCCGTCGGCGGTGGCCGGACGCCGGGCGCCTGCCTCCCTCCGAGCGCCTGCTCAGGTGGCAGACCGGCGGCCACCCTGCGGCGCGCTTCCTCCAGCTGCGCCTCCAGTCGGGCGCGCTCCTCACACAGCCGGCGCGCCTCCGTCTTGGCGACGCTGGCCTCGGCGGCGCTGGCCATCAGCCGGCGACTGTTGGCCTTGACGGCGCGCCGGCCGGCGCTGGCCCGCTTCACCATCCGCTCGCAGTCGGCGCGGTTGGTGTCGATCTCGTGGCGGGCGCGGTCGGCGAGCCGGCCCACCTGGGCGGCGATCATCTGTCTCTCGAGCAGGCGCAGCTCGGCGCCGTACAGCTGCAGCTCGATGCGCCGCAGGTGGCGCGGCACGTCGCCGTCGCCGGCGGCCGGCGCCGGCAGCAGGCGGCAGTCCCGGCGCGCCGGCGTCTCCAGGTGCGCCGTGGCCGTCACGGTGCGCGAGTTGAGCTGACGCAGCTGACAGCGCGTGTCGGCCAGCTGGGCGCTCATGGCCTGCATCTCGCGCTCCTGCGCACCCAGACACTGGATGTGGTGCCGCTCGGTGCGGATGATCTTGTTCAGCTCGACCATGTCTTTTTCGGCCGTATCGAGCCGCGCGTAACCTCGCTCCACGAACAGCTGCTGGAGCGCGATCTTCTCCTGGAAGGCGCACACCTCCTCGTCGCGCTCGACGAGCAGCAGACCTCGCTCGTTGCGGTCCACCACCTGGCGTTTGTACTCCTCCAGGTCGGACATGATGCTCTCTTTGATGGTGTTGAGCGACATCTGACAGCAGCCGATCATCATGTCCAGCTGGTCGGCGTGCGCCTCCAGCTCCTTCATCGCGTCCTTCTCCTGGTTCATCGTGCTCTGGATCATCGTCTTGTCCAGGATTGTCTTGATGGTGGTCTGGCGTGTTACGTCATGCTGTCGCTCCAGCTCCAGCTTCCTGCTCAGCATCGTGTCCTGCTGCGACCGCAGGATCTCTGTCTTCTTCATCAACTCGTCGCAGTTGGTCAACGAGATATTCAGCTGTGCCGACATCTCATCTCGTTCTTTCTTGGCCAGCTCGTAGCGCTCCGCCAGCTGTTTGGTCTGTTTCTCAGTTTCCTCGCACTTTTTGCGGAACTTGGCCACCACCGTGAACCGGTTGCGCATCTCGTCCTCGTTTCGTTCCACCTCGCCGCTCAGCTTTCTGAAGACGCGCGCGTTCGTGTCACGCTGGCGAATCAGGTTGTTATATTCGCGGCCGAGCGCCTCCAGTGTCTTGGTGAGCGTCTCCTGAGTGCGCAGTAGCGTGCCGCGCTCCTTGGCCAGTTTGTCGATGCTCTGCTGCTCGTTAAGTGTCAGCGAGTTGAGGACGTTCGTCTCGCGGTGCGCTGCGTCCACATCACGCTGCAGGGCGTACCTCTGGGCGGGTATCTCGGCGGTGGCGCGCGTCTGCAGCTGCATCTCGCGCTGCAGCTTCTCCACCTCACTGCGCTCGACGCCCATCTGAGAGCGCTGCACGCGCAGCGACTCCTCTGCGCTGCGCAGGTCTCGCTCCACCCGCTCCACGGCTTTGTGTGCGTCGCGGAGCGCGTTGTTCTGCTGACGCATCTCTGAAGCGAGCATGGCCAGCCGGCTGTCGGTGCGGTTCTTCTCCTCCATCAGAAGGGCCGCCCGCTCCCGGCACCGCTCCGTGTCGCGCGTCAGCGCCGTGCACTCCTTGCTCTTGGCGTCAAGCAGCTTGTACTCGCGGTCCATCACCTTGATGAGCTCGTTGCGCTCGTTGTCCACCTTTTGTGCGGCGTCCGTTGTTTCCTTCAGCTGGCCGATGATGGTGGACACGGTCTGGCTGAGTGAGTCACTCTGTTTGCGCAGTTTGGCCGTGTGTTTCTCCTCGCGATCGGCGTCGCGACTCACAAGCACCATCTTGGGCAGCAGCTCCTCCTTCTCCTCCTGCAGCGCCTGCAGCTTCTCCTCCAGCTTGGCGATCTTGGTCTCCCGCTGCGGGATCGTCCGCTCGCGCGTGTTAATGTCCTCCAAGAGGTTGCGTACTTCCTGTTTGCGAACGCGTATCTCCACCCCTAGCTCTCGGATGTCCTTCTCCAGCATGGCCGGGCTGTTTAGGTAGATCTTGGAACTGGACAGGTTCGTGGAATCGACTCTCTCTTGGAGGTTTTGTCGTTCTTCCTCCATGTGACGTGTCTTGAACTGGATCTGGTAGATAGAGTTCTCCAGCGTCTTACGCTGCTGAGTGAAAGAGGCCAGATACCGTTTCAGCTCGTCGACGTTCTTCCCCTCGAGATCGGCCATAGTCTGAATGTCAGAGATGTCGTCGGCGTTATCACGTTGCTCATTGCCTGCCTCCTCTCTCGCCTTCGCCTTCAGCTCCTTGAGGAACGCGTTCGTCTCCAGAATGTCCTCCCGCAGGCCAGCGCGGTTCTGAATGCACGACCAGAACATGGACTGTAGATATTTGTGCTTTCGCTGCAGGTCCTTATACTGCACCTCGTTGATTTTGCCGCTGGTGAAGAGGTCGTCGAGCACCTTGAGTCCGTCGGCCGGGTCCACGATGTCCGAGTCGAGCGGCTCGAGCAGCTCATGCACCTCGCTGTCGCGCCGGACGGTGCTCAGCGTGTCGCCGTCGAGGTCGGCCTCGGTCAGCGGCGCGTCCCAGCTGTCGTCGCTGGCCGCCTCCTGCGGCGTCAGCGAGTCGGACGAGTGGGAGCCGACCGTGGTGTGTTCGGTGGGGTCAGCTGCCTCTGACGGCCCGGGGGTCGGCGCTGAGGTCGGGTCAGGAGTCGGTTCACCAGCCGCCTCTTCAGTCAGCTCGGCAGCGGCCGGCGGATCCTCTCCAGTCACCTCGCCGCCCTGAGCTGCTCCACCTCCACCCTCAGCTGCTGTGGGTGCCACGTCATTGTCAGTCCCCGCCGCCGGCTGGTCTGTGGCTCCGCCCGGCGCCGCGCCGCTGGTCTCCTCGGCGGGAGACCTGACGGTGGCTGCCGGGCTGACCGAGGCGGGTCCCGGGCTGGCAGAGACGCGTCCAGAGTCCGAGCTGTCGGCGGACAGCGGCGACAGACTGGACAGAGCAGTGTCCGAGTTGGACGCCGGGTCGCTGTCCGACATGGTGTGCAGAAGGGGCGCAGATGGAGGCTACCAATGGCCGCAGAATGCGATCATACAAGGCTACTGAATATTCTCTGGCGATTTTGGATGCTTGATGGAATATTATTAATTCGTACGTACACCACCAAATCTCCCATTCAGGCCGAAGAATTACCTGTCAAACAAAATAAGACAATAGCTACTCCCCAAGCGCTTCTACGTAACACACAATTTTTGGCATTTGATAACCATAAGCGATGTAAAGGAAAGGCAATTCTCGTGCCATACAACTTAATCCGATTCCTCGTGAAACCGAATTACGGTCAAACGTTCCCATCGCTGATGGTTTACTGGATTTGGTATATATAGAGCCTTGGATTTGCTTATGCAAGATTCTCAAGCTGATGAACACAATTTTGTTCTTGTAGATCCTTTATGGTTTGTGCTCTACGTGAAGCTGCGACTGGTGGGACCAACAACCAAGGCCGCTATGTAATGGATGATAGGAAAGAGACACCAATAGCGGCTAAGCTTCGAGGATTACTACACATCTCGTTCCTAGAATTGAGTTTGACAATGCACCCGACTTCCTGGCAATATATTTATCACGCTGCCATCACCGTAATACCCGCTATAAAGCTCCAATCGCCGAACATAAAGACATAAAATACACAGCAATGCTATCGTCAAATGCTGCACGATTACACTTCAAAATACGCTGTTTCAGTCGATACAAGTTCAAAATAAAATCTTGTTCTACAAAATCTTGCTCACCTATGGAGTACAGCTGTATCATACTAGCCATTAATTAGATCCACACAAGCACACAGCTCTAACAAAGCTTTATCACATTAGCTGTATGTCGCCAGCCCAAGAGAGGCTCAAAGGATATAAGAGCCCGACGTCTCCTCATGGCGCCAGTGCCTCCGGCAAGATCTCGCCACAGGGACCCGTAAAATGGAACCTGCAAACGGTAGAAACACGCTGTCAAAAACATTGAATGATGCATAGACCCCTTTAAACAAGGGGTCTGTTTAAAGGGGTCTGTGAATGATGCAAACCGTCAGTTACGGGGTCGCCACAAAGTGGAGCTTCTCTGCATAAATAGTGCATCGTCAAGATCCTATTGAAGCACTCCGTTGTAGTGCAGCACCACACGATTCTATACGGTCTAGTCTGAGGAGTTTTGTCGCGCCAGATGGCACCACTGGATTCTCCAGGCACCGCGAGACTTCAAGACGACCGATCGGCTCTACCCGTCGGGCACTTTCTCAGCCATACATAAAATATTGACCTTTTCAGCGGCTGTTGTGAGACCAAGTTACTACAAACTTTGCAAGTCCTAGCTTGTAGCAGGCGCTCCAATCTGGGAAGACGCTTCCAAATTTCTTAAATCAAGGCGACCGTTACACTTCGCAACTCACACCGCCGCCGATCCCTCTAAACAGTTTAATTATCATTATCATCTCCGTGACTCACACTTACTCGAGCTCACACACAAACTCACCCGAACTCTGCGGTTTTCGGCGTGGGCTCCAGGTTGAACTCTGCCACGGGCACGCCTCGCTCTGCCACGCTGGGCGCGAACATGGCCGCTGGGTAGACGACGGACGAGGTGCCCACCACCAGACACAGGTCACACGCCTCCAGCTCAGCTTCTGCAGGGGAGACACAAACATTGAGATTACTACATGAGAGCTCGGCTTCTGCGGACACGAACATACAGGGCTATGAATACGCAGAGCTTGGCTTCTGTAGACACGACTAGCGGGGAATGAGTACACTAAACATCGGGAATGTTGCACCGAAATAGTGTGACAGGCAATTACGCGTGATACCGCAACATTGCACGTTACACCGAAAACGGCACGATAAAATGTAATGAGGTGACTAAGTGACACAGACAGATAAGATGAAAGCTGGGGAGTTAATCAGTGGCAGGTTATTTATGTAAGTACTAAAATGATTTCAATTCGGCTGATAGTAAACGTACCGAGGAACACATTGCAAATGACGACAGATCCGTGCCGTCCCTGAGCATTCATCCACCCCGTCCCTACTCACCGGCCTGACCGAGCACCTCTGCGTCGAGGTTCTCCCCGAACCAGACGACGTGGGGCCGCAGCAGGCCGCCGCAGCCGGGCTGACGGCAGCGCGGCAGGTCCTTCACAGGGATGTGCGCGCTCGGAGTGCTCGGGTCCGGCGCGCTGCCGGGGACAAAATGACGTCAACAAAAGCGCAGGTGTGTACTAGCTGAGAAGTGCGGGCATTCACGCTTATTGATGCGATAATTCAGACTCTAACTCTCACAAGCAGCGTGAATTGCAGAAGAACAGAACAGAAGCTGAGAAGTGAGAACCTAATGAAAGCAGTGCCGCAATCATTGTCTTTGGAAAGGTATCCACAAAGAACCTTTTTCTTCCTGAGAAATAAGACCCAACCGATGTCAGATCAGCCATTGATCACCCGCTGTATCTCTCACCCTCTCTAAGCCACTTACCCAGTACCGGCCAGCGCCGGACAGATGGGGTCATCCCTGTTCTCCTCGACATGCCGGCAGCGCGTGCAGCGTGTTTTGAACAGCGTGCCGTGCAGCTCGAGCACGTCCTGAGATCCGGCGCGCTGGTGCAGACCGTCAATGTTCTGTGTGATGACGCGACACCGGCGGCCGGCCGCCGTCCAACGCTGCTGTAGCGACGCGATCGCCTCGTGCGCCTGGGAACGGTCAAACGAACTCAATGAAGGGAGAGGTCGCTGCTGGTGCACGTGTGGTATCATCATATTTAACACGTGTTATCGTCAATGGAACATCTTGTCGATATTATTCACCGGGAGGCGGGCACAAAATTCGATTACGTGACGGTAGACCATCGCCTGAGTTTATGTGGACACAAAATGACTTCGACTTTCGGCACACTCCAAAGTCCGACTGATGTCGCAAACAGTTGATTTCCTGATGAGGCAGGAAGTACCAGGCAACGCAGGCGCCATAGTTCCATTGACTCGAATCGATGAGCCGCGGGCGATAGAGTGGGCGGCCGAGACGGATATCCGGACACATGCTGAAACTCCTACACACGCTCACGTGCTGTGACAGGGACCAAAGGTTATGCGGTAGCGTGGTGAATCAGATGTGTTTCCGTCGTAACAGGGACGACCCCGACCCGTGCCGGGAAGTGTGGTAAAGTTCCGTCCGCCCACCTATCTTGCCACACACCCTTCATTGGAAGTTAGCGAGGAATGTAATTGGGTTTGTATCGCATACTTCGCGACTTTCTGTGAGCTCAAAGGTCGCAGAATGTCGGAAAAGATCAACACGGCCATTCTTGGGGAAGTCATTGGGGAAGTCATTCTGCTACTAACGCATTTTGATGTTTTGAATGCATGTTACAAAGCAAGGTGCGATAATATGGAGCTCCGGAACCAGTTCAGAATCCTGAGCCGCTGTGCCTACCTTGTTGGGCTGCTTGGAGGCCATGTTGTGGCGCCGGTAGTGGTAGAATTCCCAGACGAGCGAGGGCTGCTCGCGGAACGCGCCCGGCGTGGCCAGGTTCTGCGCCTGGTACCGCCGCCACCAGCCACCAGCGCCGCGGAACGTGGGCACGCCGGACTCTGCCGACACGCCCGCGCCTGAAGACGCGGTCAGCGGGAGGTCACCAGAGGTCACCTGGAGGTCACCAGAGGTCACTTAGGGGGAATCGAGTAGACAGAGGTATCTGAGGTGATAAATGGCAAGATGAAAACAGTGCTGTATCACAAGATGTATAACGATCACAAAGGTAGTTACTATAGGTACTCTGGTAAAACCTACAGCCAGCAGCGGCGAAACACCTTCTGGGCCTATGGGGGCACTGCCGACTAAAACACCTATGAGGGCCCTAAGGGGGGGTGGGGGGCACTGCCGACTTTTGGTCCCATTCTTCATGCAACGCCCATTGGGCTAATGTTAAAATGCCAAAATCAAAGGGGGGCACGGTGCCCCGGTGCCCTCCCCGTTCCGCCGCCTATGCCTACATACAGCATCTTTTGGGCAGAGATTAGAGGCGTACGCAGTACGCACCTGTGAGCACCACCACATGTTTGGCCGAGGCCAGTGTCTCCCTGAAGGCGGCCATGTTGGAGCTGGGTCTGGGCGCGGCCATCTTGGAGGCCCCGGCGAGGAGCAGCGGCGGACAGAGGCGGCGGGCGGCGAACAGCATCGACTGCGGCTGCGACACGAGTCTGTGGGACGGAGGGGGTGCGACAGGCTGCCACCCAGCTGACGGGCGGCGTGTCGGACACTGGGCACTGACAGGCAGACAATACCTATTACAAACAACAATAGAAACCAAGATTGAGAGGCTCTGCCTGCTGTGGGCTTTGCAGAAGTTTGAGCGTTAAGTGCAAAGCATTAACGAGCATGTGAGATGGGTGTCTGTGATGAGGTCACCCGTGAACAGATAGTGGACATCTTCAGCATCCAGCGGGCAGCGATAGTTATTCAATGACGTACGCCATTCAATTACGCCTAGATTCGTTCGAGCAAGCAAAACACGCTCCCGTTTGTGCATCACTAGCGAGGTCATAAACAAACCCTGCAACAGGCAAAACAGTTTGCAATTGAACCATAAATATATATTCCCCGTAACATTTCTAAATGCATCTTTACAGACAACGGGTAGATACAGATACTTTCCTCTTGACAACACGAGACAGTATTATGGGGCTTCCGGCTATAATCAACCAAATAAATAATTGCAATTCAAATCTCATCTAAACGTAGCCCTTCTCCGCCGGACAACTGTTACACGCACCAGAATCGAACGGATGGCAAATATAATAGTTCAACAGCCGAGACGTCATATTGAGAACGCCCCCGTTCGCCCCTTACTTGGGCGCATGTATGCAGGTAGCGTAGTTGTCACCCTGCCGGCGCCTTTGTACCAGAATGGCACATTGATGGATAAATTATGTTGAACTCGACCAGGCACAACACTCACTTTCAGCATGCATACGGTTAAAATGAGCGAGCCAGGACATGCAGCTTATGGCTTCAAGGTCCATTTCAAGATGTCCGAACAAAAGAACGTAACACAAGGAAACGCCCTAACGTAAATGTTCGCTTGCGGCTTATGGCTATTGCAAACGTCAATCCTAAAACGCAGCATCAATATTTTTCGCGACAAGCATTATCAGCTACAAGCACTTTTGCACTCGGCTTCCTTTAACACACTAGTGCAACCATCATGTAAACCAGTAGTTTGTCGTGCCGTGATGATCGTAAATTACACTATTGATTGCATAACATTAACAAGTGAGATATAATAACATAAGACAACAGATCCAGGCGCAGATCACTCACGTCTCACACCCAGTCCATTAAGAGTACCAGTTTGATTGCCTCGAAAACATTGAAGATGCAGCAAATAAATAACGCCTTTGCAGATCGTCCATAACGCAGATCTGCTAAATAGAAGCCTCACATTATGAATATTACGGAGTGGCAAGAGCGCTGAACAACATTTGTAGGATCACAGCGTAGCTGCCATGCCACTGATCACGGAGATGCGCCGTCATTTGTAGCCCCGCACGGATCTAAGCAGCCAGCGTTCGGCCTCACTCCACAGTCAGCTGTCACATCCACTGAGCACGCGCACCCAATCGTCCGCAGCCCAGCGCACTCCTCGCGGCATGCCCACCGGCCGGCCGACAGACTCAGTCCAGTAGGCTGCTGGTCTGCGCGCCGCCGTTCGGTATCAGATGACTGCGGAACGTGGCGTCTCGCGCGCTGACCTTCCCGCTGGCCCAGGAGCTGCGCGGCCGGCCCCCGCTACGATCCTCCTCCACACTGGTCACATTCTTGAGCGCGCGCGCGCCCGGGAACGGCCGCAGCGGGTCGCGCCCGGTCAGGTTGAGCAGCTTGCTGCGCAGCTCCTTGAGCTGTTTGCGTCTGCTCTCGTATGAGGCGGCTCGCAGCGCGGCCACCCACTGGTCGGCGGCGGCGGCGCTCACGCAGGCCATCAGGTGGCGTCGCTCGCGGTCGCTGTCGAACGTCAGGCTGAAGCAGAACGACATGCCCTCTGCAAACGGCTCTGGCTGCACGTGCACATTCTCCAGCACAAACAGGCCGGCCGGGCCGTCGGCCGACACGCCGCCGTACTCGTTTAGACGGTAGTAGAACAGCAGGTTGTGGCGCAGTTTGAACCAGCGCTCGCGCGTCCGCTCTTCGCGCAGACCGGAGCGGGGCGGTTTGTGGCTGAGCCGGCCCTCCAAGTCAGCACGTCCCTCGGCCACGGCAGCCATGTCCTTGGCGTTGGAGCGCATGGCAAGGAGGGAGAGGCGAGAATGGCTTGTCTCCAAGATGCAGTACAGATGGTGGAGAGCCCAGAACTAGAGACACCACTCCTTATTCCTGAAACACGGGACGCAACCATGAGCCGACCGCACACTAGCCTCAGGCCTGTACTCGTGAATGGTGAGTTTGTCTTGAATGAAAGTGTTGCCAAAAAGCTAGTATTTTTTTACCAAGCATTGAACAACATTCCATGAGCACATCTTTTAATTGTGCAAGTTAAACTTCCAAAATGACCAGCTACAGCTAGTGTGCGGTCAGTTTGACTCTGGTAGGTATCCTACCACTTCCAAGTTCAAATCCTTCAGTATTGTGATGTGATGTTTATGAATGCAAATAACAGTTAAAGGAGATATAGTTCACCACAATTATTAACTGAAGAATGATAATAATACAAATAGACAGCATTTAGTTCTGAATTTTTGTCTTATTGTGATCCTAATCACCCTGTGGATCACATACCTACACAGGTTAGCAACCTGTTTTGGGTGTGGGCCAGATATGAGATTTGGAGGCAGGCATGAGGCAGTGGGCTGGAGCATAGTATGGTTGCAATTTTCTAAAATCACAAGCAATATTTGGGAAATATGACAGCATTATTTATCCTTGCCGGCATGGGGGGGGGGGGGTGATGAATGATGCAACCCCCTAGTTTTTCCCGAATAACTCGGGTAAAAAGCGATTGATTGCGACAAAACTTTCAGTCCCCTAGCACTGATCAATTTTACACCTACCCTGAAATTTGTATGACCCTGACCCAAATGACCTTTGACCTACTTTCCAAGACCAAGACCCCGTCACTGTTCAATTTTTCGAGTTTTACATGTTTCTAGACTAGTTTTTGGAGCTCAGTAGGCGGAACTATGGTCAAGCGTACCCATTTTCGGGAACGCATTATCGTTCCCATGTTTGGGAACGATAAACCCAAATATGGGAACGCCATGTAGGCATTATTTAAAACAAGAAAAAGAACCGTTAAATGACGTCCAAAAAATATAAAACGATCGTGAACCGCCTGATATTTGTCTCAATATTGTTGGGAAAGAGTTTGATATTGTAAGGCCCATCGTAGTTTCAAATCATTCCCCTATTTCTAAAGCAGTCCATCATCCGGGCCACGAGCCCAAATTTGGGAACGCTCTCGTACACTGGCGCTGCAAGCGTTCCTTATTATGGGAACGGCGTACCCAAAATTGGGAACGCTTTCACCGACGCCTTTCAGGGGCTCTTTTCATTAACAAGCATCACGTCCAACGCCGCGAATTATTGTCAACGCAACAATCATCAGATGACCTTTCCGGCAAGACCGTCGCATGTTTCGCCCGGTCTTCTGCGCTTTTATTCCCGTCGATCTCGCAGCGGGCACGCCCCCCTCTGCAGGATTACGTAATTCACAACGCTCAGCGATGTTCAACAAGGTCTTCCATACCTATATCCACCGTCCGCGCCGAGGGCGGAGACATGTCAAGCACCTGTCTGTTTATCACCGATAGTTGACGAGCACAAGGAAGTATCCAAAAATGGGAACGCTGAATATGTTACACCCTCAAAACACCTAGTCCCAATGAAAATCTAGTTTTTTCCTTTCTTGATGAGTGTAAGTGGCAAAAGGCCTGGTAGGATGGGCACGAGGAATGATCGAAATCAGCATAAAAATTATAAATAAGCCACACAGAGCGACCTATATAAGAGAAATTCCCCCAAAACGATCACGCTTAGCAACACGGAAGACAAAAACCACGCTCATGACGCTCCTTATAAAACAACTCTAAACAGCTAGCATCCAAATAAAATATGTCTTTCTGGGATGATAAAATACAGCTGAATAATTTTAAACCACTGAAACTGAGTTTACAACAGTAGTTCGGTAAAATCACTGACGTTCCATGCGGTCGTGCGCCCCGACAACAAATGTCACCAATATTACCCCCGGACTGTCCGCGTGTTCGCTTGCATATGTCAGCATCTGGTGTCGCTAGTATGAAACTTCATAACCAGGCGAAAATTATTATACTTGACCTCAAAATGTAAAAAACGCTTAATTTTCCTTAAAATTGCAAGTTAAATGTAGTATAACCCATGTTTTCACCATTCCGTCATTTCAAAAAATCATTAAAAATATCATTCGACGGTCAATTTCCTTGTGCAACGGTCAGATTAAAGATAATTTTATAGAGACTTAGTAGATACTTAAATTAGCGTGCACTTTTTTGAGACGTGATGCACTAATGAGTTTTAGTGGGCGAACGGCCGAAAAATTACCTTCCGTTCCCATAAATGGGAACGCCCGTTCCCATATTTGGGAACTCCGTTCCCAAAAATGGGAACGTTCCTATATTTGGGTACTCATGACCATAGTTCCACCTACTGAGCTGAATTCGAATTTCGCAACCATTTAACCATTTCAATCATACTCAAAATGCCTTAGATGAAACTGACCACAAAAAGTCCCTGATCCACAGACTGAGACCCCGTTGTGAAATTATCAAATACGCAGATGGCGGGCGGCAGATCACAATCAAGATTCCAGGACATGCAACGATTAGGTGATACAAAATTTTGATGCAGACAGATGGCGAATGCAGGTGAGTCAGACATATCACACCTTACCTTGCAAATGACGAAAAGCACTTTCTTTCAAATGACACAGAGCGTTATTTCCGAGTTATGTCCTGTCTGTTTCTATTCAATTCCTCAGAAAATATTGTACAACTGGTTTGTCCTATCTGCGTCATTTATGAACCAAATTGATCTTGGAATAAAATACAGCAATTGGTCTTGCTTTAAATTACTGCAACTTTTAGAAACTACGCGCCAAAAGTCTTAGAAATCACAACACATAAAAATAACCTTACATTCTCAATAACGTTAACAATTATTGATGAATGCCGTGGTAGGCATGTTATAGGTAAACGAGCCGCTTTTCCCATATGTCAAATGCAAGGTCATCATTTATAATTCTGAAAACTGATGCTCGCTTGTCTTTCGTCATCTGCGGTACAGCAGACCCTAAAATGGTGCAGTCCAGTCCCAGCGACCCCAGAGACCCGCCGACCGCTACGATCGCGCATTATAATTCCAGCCAACACCTGAGTGACAACCTTCAGCCGCGGTAAACAACGACGAAGTAAACCCGAAATAGTTGCCCAAGCACAGTGAGACACCAAACCAAGGCCCATTGCCGGTGCCCTGTAGCCCTCAAACTGGCTTGAAATCCCTGCCTGATCTTCAAGGAGGCCTACTGCATGAACAGAAAAGAATCGATGACTCATCTGTTTAACCCTTTATTACAGAAAATACAATCACTTGCCATGACAAAGGTAGCATCAAATCACCACCGAACACTTCGCATCCCTGCCCGGATCAACCAGTTCATAGCGCCTCTCCAACGAGCAAAAGCATCTGGCGGGCAGCGTGGCTCACTGAGCCGATAGCACGACCAGTGACGCTGGCGGATAAGAGCTCAATAAAACGGATAAAAAGTGGATAACCATGGCCAATACGCCCCGCATCAAATTGCCCGGGCGGCTGGCAAAAGCGGCTAGGAAATGGACCACCAAAGCCTCGAAAAACAATCAGTCCGCTACGCAGCCGCCTGGGCATCCTCGTGGGCGTCCGGCGCCTCTTCGACAGCACTCGCCTTTTGGCCGACGCTCTGCGCCGCCGCCTCTGGCACATCGTCACCGTTCACGGGGCTCACGTGGCCGTTGCCCGGGGTATCCTCATCGACCTTCGAGGTGCTCTCCTCGGTCTCCGCAGCGTCGGCCGGCGCGGCAGAGTCCGAAGAGGAAGGTTTCTCAGCGACGGCCTCCTTGTCAGAATCAGCTGTCTTTTCCTCAGAGGCGCCGGCCGTCACTTCAGACTTCTGATCAGTCTTATCTTCTTCCAAATCACGTTGTGTTTCTTCCGATGAATCTGTCGCTTCTGAGGATTTACCCGTCTCGTGTGATTTCGACTCGTCTAGACCCTGTTTTGTTTCATCTGCGTTCTGCTCTGCTTGCTCGGTTTCGGTAGGTTCCTGAGAGCTGGGTTCAGTCGAGCCCTTAGTCTCACCCTCTTCATGCCGCTCCGTCAAAGACAGGTTATCCAGTTCCTCAGCAACTCTATCATCTGTCCCCTCCTTGTCCGTCGGTTTCTCTTCTTCATGCGCTTCTTGAACCGGCTTCTCTTTTTCAGACGCTTCTTCAGCTGGCTTCTCTTTTTCAGACGCTCCTTCAGCCGGCTTCTCTTTTTCAGACGCTTCTTCAAACGGCTTCGTCTCAGTCTCTCTTTCTACTGGCTTCTTCTCTTTAGTCACTTCTTCTGCTGGCTTGACCTGTACGCTCTCTGCGGCAAGCGACTCTGGTACCATCGCCACCCCACGCTCCTGCAGGGTCTGCGTGACACTGCGACCCTCCAGACAGAGCAGGGCAACCAGCGGCTCCCCATCGGCCTCCGCCACCAGACGCGCGTCGAACTCGTAATGGGCGGCGTCACAGAGCTCGGCCAGCGCCGCCGTCGCCTCCTGTCCCCAGTCGGCGCCGTCAGCGGGCCGCGCCGGCAGCCGACACCGCAGAGCCACGGCCGGCGTCCGACACACAGCCGGCGCCGCGGCGCGTACCTCAGTCGCTGCCGCCACCGAGCCGTAGTCCAACAACCGCACACGAACGTCTCCGGTCGGCGACACGGCCACGACGCGCGCCCGGTGCCAGCCCTCCTCCTCTGCCGAGCGGGCTACACACAGGTCACCACAGCAGGGGGCGGGGAGCGCCGGCGGGGGCTCAGTGGCGTCGTACAGCTCCGCCAGCTGGTCGGCCAGTTCGTCCAGCGCCGCCAGGTCACTCAGACGCTGCGCGAAGAAGCACGCCGGGGAGTCCACGTGCGAGACGAGTAGGCTCAGCGGCTCGGCGGGCGGCGGCGGCGCGGCCGGGAGCTGGGTGTCTTCGCGCGGCCGGCACAGGCCCGCCTCCACCAGCAGCTGAGCGGCGTCCCCAGCGGAGAGCGTCAGCCGGACCCGAGTGACGGCGCCCGCGGCCACCTCGCTGACAGTCACCGGCTCCTCCTCCGCTTCGGTCAGCTCCCGGAGCTTCTCAGTGGCCCCCTCCTCACAGACATCCACCGCCAGCTGGCAAGGACGCGCCTGGGGAGGCAGCGCCGCCAGCTCGGCACCGAGCTCCCGCACCTCGGCCACATCCACAGACTCTGAGTTTCCGTAGTCCACAAACAGCACCCGCGCCTGACCGTCCTCCACCGCCAGCACCCGGGCGCGGTACGGCGCTCCGTCCTCTGAGTAGGGTGCGGCTGCTAGCAGGCCTGGAGTGGCGGCCGACACGGGAGCCGCAGCAGGGAACTCACCCGCCAGCCTCTCCATAAGTTCGTCCAGCGGCCCGGTGTCGGCCGACTGCACATAGAACTCGAGCGGTGAGTTAACGTGCGACACGAACACAGCCTGGTCACCGGCGGGGGTGGTCGGGACCGGCGCCGCCTGGGACTCGGTCGTCTCGTCGGCCTGTGCCGCCGGCTCGCTCTCCGCTTCGGTGACATCAGTCTTCACGGCCTCTGCTGCAGGGGCCGCAGGCTCGGGCGCGGGCGGGGCGGGTGCGGGCTGTTCGGCCGCCTTCTGTGCGGCCGGCACCAGCACTGGTCGCTCCTCGACGTGCACCATGCCGAACCCGGCACCGACCATCTCAAACGCCACGTCCTGCTGGCCGTCAAAGAGGTTCACCAGCGCCGGGTCGCCGGCCTTCACCAGCTCCATGTTGAGAGTACGCTCCTCGGCGCCGCCGACACCGACCAGAGTCGAGAATTTGTCCACAGCGGCGTCTGACCACGGCTGCGGCTCCAGGGGCAGTGAGCAGCGCACGGCCAGGGGCGGCACGCCGGACAGATCCGGCGGGCACGACCACAGCTCGGCCGCTGGCACCGACTCCGTGTTACCGTAGTCAACAAACAGCACAGTCGCAGTGTCGCCGGTCACAGAGAGGACGCGCGCGCGGTATAGCGCCTCGTCCTCAGCGTAGCGCGCCACCAGCAGCTGGCCGGCGGCGGGCGCGGCGGCGGAGCTCAGCTGAGCTGCCTCCAGGCGCGCCATCAGGTCGTCCAGAGTGGCGGTGTCTGCGCTCAGCTGCACCCAGAAGTCGGTCGGACTGAGTGCGAACACCACGACCGCCTCCAGCAGCTGGCCGTTCTTGAGTCGGGCCGCGCCCACCGGGCCGGCCGGCTGGGCGGAGCTCTGGGCGGCGGTCTCCTGCACGGGAGCCGCCTCAGTCGTCACCTTCTCCGCCACAGCCGCGGGAGGCTCCTGCCCGGGCGGCAGGGCCCGTCCGGCCTTCACCAGCTCCCGTCCCACGTCTGTATCTCCGTCCAGCAGCCGCACCGTCCAGACGTCCTCAGCACCGCCCGCCTCCCTGCGGAGCGCCAGCGCCTTCTCCAGGGTACCGGCCAGCTGCTCGAACAGCTCCGTGTCCTCGTCCGTCCACTGCCCGGCGGCGGGCCGCTCCGGCAGGCGGCAGCGCTGCGCCAGCGGCGCCGGAGCCAGCAGGCCGGGCGTCAGCAGCTTCAGCTGGGCGCGGGGCGTCAGCTGGCAGTTGCCGTAGTCGATGAAGTGCAGCTGGCAGTCGGCGGCGCCGGGCTCGGCTGTCAGCAGACGGGCGCGGTAGAACACGCCGTCATCGGCAAACGGCGCCGCCACCAGATCACCGGTCTGCACCTGGGGGATGGAGGCGGGACGTCAGCAGTTTGCACATGGGGATGGATGGGGGGGGGGGGGGAGAGGGCGTCGGCGGTCTGTGCCTGGCGGATGGATGGGGGCGGGTCAGCGGTCTGCACGTGGGGGATGGGTGCGGGAGTCAGAGGTCTGACAGGGACACACAGCGGCATGTCCTACCCAGGCGTGATATCGACTGAGTATTTACCGCGATATTTAAAGCCGGGTTGCGAAGCATTTATCACCTTACAACAGAAGATGTTTTCCATCCCTCGTAAGCTTCAGTCCAAATCTTTAAAAAAGCAGTTGAAATTTTATTGAGTTTATCGTCATTTTGTCAACAAAAAGAACACCAATTTACCATACATCCCGCTTTTCACTGAGCGCCACCGCCACGTCCGATCCCGACCCACACGACCACTGACCTGTTTCACAGCCCTGTCCTGGGGTCCCAGCTGGCTGTACTCAGTCTCCAGCTGAGCCATCAGCTCGTCCAACTGCGCCGCTGGGCCGTCCGCCGCGTCCTGAACGTAAAACTCGTGCGGCGTCACCGCAAACGAGACGGTCACGCGAGTGAACGGTGCCGCAGTCTCTGTGGCTTCCTCAGCTGCAGGAGCCGCCTGGGCCGGAGCCGGAGCCACTGGAGCAGCCGCAGCAGGAGCCGGAGCGGGAGCAGAGGTAGGAGCAGCGGCCTTCTTAGCGGCCGGCTCGGGGGAGCGCGCCTGTCCGTCGCCGCCCAGCTCCAGGTTGATGTTGGTGCTGCCGCTGAGCAGGGTGACGATCAGAGAGCCGGGCAGCACACGGTCGACGAGAGCTGTCAGCTCCTGAGAAGAATGAGGGGTACGGTTAGAGAGCCGGGCAGCACACGGTCGACGAGAGCCGTCAGCTCCTGGAAAGGGGAAGACGTGAACAGGGGTCAATCTGTCGATCAGAGTCAGGGGACGTAAGTAGGTCCTTTCAGATCTTAGATATTTGAAAGCTAAGAGCTGAGCAGCCAGGTAGAGTAACGACAGCAACTGAATACTACACCATGGAAACACCAGCCTGATGGCAGCCACGTCAGGAGAACTCACCATTTGGTCGACCTTGGCGGCCAGCTGATCGCCGCAGTCGGCTGACACCAGTCCGGTCATACTGCACTGAATCGCCTGAGCGGGCAGGTCCACCAGCGACATGGGACACTCGACCAGCTGAAACATGGGGCAAGGGATGGGATGTCACGTCAGGCACCGCATTGGGGGGAAAGGGGAGCATTATACTTAACGACACCCATAGCCTGCATGCTGAGACCAGCCTGAGCACGTTATTAGCTGATCATATGCTAACACCAGCGCCGCCGGGAGACAAACGAATACCTACTACGTAGCAAGCAAACAAAACCAGCTCAGCCAATAACCCACATCCATCGTATTATCACAACCAACCTGCCCCCATATTATCTTCTACAGCTCCTCTCTCAACCTACCTCTGACACATTGACGCGCTCGGTGTTGCCGTAGTCGACAAAGAACACTGATGCCGTCTGTCCGTCGACGGCCGTGATGAGTCCGCGATAGTAGACACCCTCGAAGGGCGCCAGGCAGAGCTCCTCGGGGGCCACGTCCGGACACGGGACCTGTCGAGAATACAACGGTCAGCGGGAACCGACGTTGAGCTTCTTGAGAGGGAAATCTCGGGGGTGAGCGAAGATTAAAAGGTGCTCGCCAGGGGCAGGTGCCGTCGAGTCGAAAAAGGACGGACACGATCAATAACGTGACATGACAACCACCCCCCACCATCACTACGCAAGTACGCACCTTGCAGTCTGTGGTGGACGCCTCGATGTCGGTGGCCATCTGTTCGATCTCCGCCGTGTTCTCGCTGAGCTGGACGTACAGCCGGGACGGAGACAGGACGCAGGCCACGAACACCTCCACTCGCTCACCGGCCGAGAAGGGCCGCTCCAGCGGCGGGTACGGCCCGATACCTGCGTAACAGCGGAAAGAGGGGCGGGGGGATGAGACGTGTGGTGGCGTAGAAATGTTATGAGGAGCTGGAACAGGTAACCAGGGCGAGATACAGTACTGTTAGGCTTAGTTACAGTTCAGTTGAAAGCAGTTCCGAATCTACAATTAAGTGTAATTGTTTGCTTACAGGTAAGCCATAAAAAAACAATGTAAAATGTTATGCTTGGAAGTCAGGTACTGGTTACTCTGGTATGCGGCATGGATTGAGCACTGAGCAGCCAATGTTTTTCCTTCTAGAAACTTCTAGAAGTCGAAATGAACAAAATACTCAAAACAGTCAAAACCACCATGCTCCGTATCGCCTCCTCCACTGACCGCTCTGTTGCACGGGTCGCGCGGCGGCCGGCCGCTCCGCCAGTCCGTCGGCCACCAGCTGATCGGTGGCCCGCTGTCCAGAGGAGGTGAGTGCCACCTCAACTGACGACAGGTCGCCCTCAGCGCTCAGACACGTTACCTGGGGAGGGAGACGGGTGTCAGGCGGGCCGCCATCAGCGCAGTCGGGAGATGCGGCGAGAAACGGACGTGGGAAAGTAGGCAATCGTAATAGAAAGATGGTACACAGTGGCTGCGATGAAATATAGTTGCATGGCTCTCCAGTGGCTTTTGCTGTGTAATGCCCCACGGTTTTAACTTTTAACTGAAATATTGCTAGGCAGTAATTGGTGTCGAAGGCAGAATTTGGGAGAAATTCAAACACTACAAAGAGCTATGGTGGCCGCCACCGATCTCTGCATCTTACCTGCACTTCACCCTCGAAGTACTTTGCCAGCTCTTGCTCTGAAAGGACCTTCCATTTGCCGCCGGCCGGCTTCACGCCTCCAAATTGACACCTGACGGCGTAAAAGCAAACATTAGTTGAGGTATCCTAGCATTGACAGTTCCACGACGGGTTATCGACAGATTCCTTACATAATTGATGATACCCGGGTTTTACGTTTATCTCTTATTTGACTTGTGAGCCAACCATAATGTTATGCAAATCACATTGCAACTCCAGACCGTTATCAATACAACATTAAAGGCATGACAGACTGTCGGACTTACTTGTACGCCTGGCAGGGCAGTCGGCAGTACTCCTCCTTCAGCCGCTTCACCAGCTGTTTGTCGACAGTGGCCGAGTTGCCGTAGTCCACAAAGAACACGTCCAGCCCGGCAGGCGCGGCCCGCCTCACCACGGCGCGGTACCAGGCTCCGTCGGTGAACCGGGCCGCCACCGGCTTACCGACGGCCGGGTGCGTCTCGGCACCGTCCTGAGGCCGCCGCAGGCCGCCGTAGAACGTCTGCATCTCGGTCATCAGTGTGTTGAACGGCTCGGCACCGTCCAGCGGCTGCAGGTAGAACTCGTGCAGGCCGCAGACCCAGGTGGGAGCGGCGCGCAGCTCAGCGCCCGCCCGCAGAGCCGCCGGGGTCAGCCGGCAGCTGTGCTCGGGGATGGAGACGGAAGGCGCGGGCGGCTGGCGCCCGCCGCCCGGACGGCCGCCCACATCACCCCCGCCGCCGCGGATCGGGCGGCCGCCGCCGGACGACCACGAATCGCCGCTGGCGTTCCGGTCCTGTCCTCTGGGCCGGCCCCCTCCGCCTCCACTGGACCAGTCGTCTCCAGTGGATCCATTTTGTCCGCCGCGCGTCCTGCCGCTGCCCGGCCAGTTGGAGCCGCCGCGGTCGGGCCGACCGCCCCCTCCCGAGGGCCGCGAGTCCGCCGCGAACGCGCTGGCTCCGTCCGGCGCCCCTCTGTCGCCGCGGTTATCGTGGCCGCCCCAGCTGCGCTCCTGGCTGGCACGGTCATCGTGCCCCTCCCAGCTCCTCTCACGGCCACCGCGGGCATCCCCGCCTCCTCCGCCGCCCCAGGAGTCTCTGGCCGCACCACCGCCTCCCCCGCCGCCCCAGGAGTCTCTGGCTGGGCCGCCGCCTCCTCCGCCGCTCCGCTGAGGGCGGGAGTACGACTCTGGCTGGTCCATCCTCATACGGCCGGAGAACGGGTCACTGGAGGACGCCGGGGGCGAGGTGGGGCCCGCGCCGGCCGGGCGGTCTCGCCAGTTGTGGTCCTGCGGTGGAGATACGGGTCAACAGCTGCAGAGAAACGATCAGGGGATCATGCTATGGTGTAAATATGTCGCGTCGAGTTCAAACGAGATGAGTAACAACGCTACCTTTACACGGGCAGCATAGACGAACGCATTTGAAGCAAATACCGAGCTACCACGAGTACAATTTTCAAAATCTGAACGATGATAGCATTCAGTACTCATTCACAGCATTCATGCGCCCCACACCATTTTCTGGCTGTCGGCCTCTCTCACCAGGTCGGCGCGCGGGGTAGGTTTCTTGGTGTAGTCTCCGCTCGTCTGTCGTGTTACGGGCGGCGCGGCGCTGGCCACCGGCTGGCCCAGCACCGGCTCCAGCAGCTCAGCCTTGGCTAAAGTGACGATGGCGGTGCCGGCCCGCAGCTCGTCGGAGCGAGCCAGGTACGGCACCTCCATCACCGCCGCGCGGAAACTCTCAATCTGAGGACAGGAACGCGCCGTGGCTTCACTTATAACGGAACAGGGACTGTCACAAATGGAAGAAAAGGCGCCGCTCCGTCAGACGGAAGACGTCCCTTGCCATCGTTACTCATCTCGCATATTCAATTCAGGCAACTCGAGTCCTCTGTTCTGACATGTCATGGTTATTTTAATAAGTATTTATCGTTCCGTAACTTATAACCCTCGCTAACCTTCTTTCAAGCTTTTAAGGTGACCGGCTGACCATTGATAACTGACATCCACAGTTATCCAGCACCAGACTGCAGCCGATCACTGCGCCCCCGCTGTTCACCTACCTCCTGTTCGGACCAGTTGGTTCGCCCGGAGCGTCCCACGTCTGAGGAACAGCAGCGGATCGCCTGGCCGGCTAGCGCCGCGTGCTCCGGTCGCAGCGGGCGCACCTCAGCCAGAGACACCGAGCGTGTGTCGCCGTAGTCGACGAAAAACACCGTCACCTGAAGTGAACAAAAGGGCGGTGAGATGGGGAAGTTAGTGGTGAGTCCTGAGACAGTGTCTAGGTTGGAATAAAAGGATAGAAGGGTTGACTAGATACCATGACAGCACACGTTAGGAAGAACAGAAAATCTTACGACCATGTAGCAATTCAGCCCGCCCTAGACCACGATACCCTATATATTTACGCTCAGAGACCTATCACCGCGAGTTTATAGCTTGATGTCGTCAGTCCACTTCACCAATCCATCTAGTCAAAGGAAGTCAATCATTTATTCTATCAACTCTATTCAAGTTTCAACCCTACTCCCCCAAGTCCCGTCCTCCCTCCTCACCTTCCCGGCGGCGGCCTCCAGCACCCGCCCGCGGTACCACACTCCGTCGTCCGGGTAGAGAGCGGCCACCGTCTGTCCGACGGCCGGCGGCGCGGTCGGCGGCGGCTGGCTCGCGTACGCCGCCACCTGCTCCTGAATGGCGTCCACGGCGGGGAACTGCTCCTTCATCTGGACGTAGAACTCGGCCGGCGTGACGACGTGTACCACCTCGACCTCCTTGTAGACGCCGACGGGCAGCTGCTGCTGCGGCAGCTGCGGCGGGCCGGACACCGAGCCGACGCCCGCAGGACGGGAGGACGACGGCGGCGTGCCGCTCTCTGCGGGAGGCGAGCCAGTGACGTACAGATCATATTTATGGAGATGTGATCCTTCTAAATAATCGACCAGATTTTACAACAAAAAGTTATCAAGAGGCCCGAATCGGAGGTGAGAAACCCTTTATCTCTACCTACGAATCGCAAGATTGTTTTAACTGTCACACTTTTTCATTGCCTTGGACGATGCTGCTGTTATCGAATACGCCCGGTGAGCCTCGCTCCCCGTCCATCCTCCACACACCCCATAACTCACCGGGCACCTCGCGGAGGCCGGCCGGCACCAGTTTCTCCATGATGGGTCGGTTGGTGGGGCTGGAGGAGACCAGCGCCACCTCGTACACCTCAGTCCCGGGCCGGCACGCGCGCAGCACCACGTCTACCGTCTGATTCAGCACGGCGGCGCGGAACGCGTCAGCAGACACGGCGCCGGCGCCCTGCAGGTAGCACGAGATGCCTGGGGGATGGAGGAAGAATGGGGTCAATTAATACGGATACTTTCACAGCGGTCTGGAAAAGGGGGCATCCAGACTGAATGACAGGGAACCAGTTATAGCTGTGAAAAGACAGCGTGAAAGACAGGGAAGACAAACTCGAAATACATCCTGGGTCCTGGGAATTATTGGAACGCTGCGTAAGACAATGTCATCAGCTAGACAACGAAGTACTGAAGTGTATGTGGGTGATACAACCACCAAGACGTGGCAGGTGAAAATAACGAGTCACAGGTACCCCGGGTAGGTCTTATGCTCAAACCACGCTTACCGAGCTGCGGCAGCTGTGTGAACTCTGCCGCCAGCGGGAAGACGTTGGACACGCTCGTCTCCTCTCTATCGCCGTAGTCGATGAAAAACACAGTCACCTGGGTACCCTGACGGCCGATTACCTGGAAAACACACACACTGGAGCGTTAAGCACACAGATCAATCAGAAGTACCTCGATCACTCAACGAAGAGACCAAACACAGCCGATGTAAGCTAGTCAGTACTGAAGTGAGAAACTGTACCTGAGGAGGCTCCGCTATACCGGAGCGACGAGAGTACACTGTGGGGCAGCCGCGAATACTGACACCACGCAGCTGTCAATACTGACACCACGCAGCTGTCGGGCGGCCTGGCCGGTCCCTCCGCTAACGATCAGGCTATTTCGGGAGACATGCGAGCAGACCCGCAGCCCTCCCTACCGTGTTATGTTATCGGCGTGTGCGAGAGAAGGAATGCCACTCTCGATACCAGCACTTCCGGCATCGGAAAACTCGGCGCATAAGACGGAAAGAACTCATAATCTCGGTGTTCCTACGACGTGCTGTTTGACCTCAAAGAAGCAAGCAGCCTCTAAGACAGGCGTCTGATTTACGCTGTGCAACTGCATATCACCAGCAAAATATGTAAATTTCCGAACTCTTTCTTCCCACGCCCTTCCTTCAATCCTTCCCCCGTTCCTTCCCAGGCCTCGCTCCCCACCTTGGCGCGGAACACTGCCTCGTGCACTGAGGAGAAGGCGGCGCAGTAGGTTCCAATGGGCGCGCTGCTCAGCGGCTGGTTGCCGCCCGCCGAGTAGCGGGTCTGCATGGCCTCCTCCATGGCTGCCAGCGAGTCGGCGTCCAGCTTGGCCAGCTGACCGAACCAGCTGGACGGCGACTCGACATGCATGACGACCAGCTGCTCCGCGCGGCCCACCTCCACCTGATGAGATACAGGGGAGCCGCAAAGGTCAGCGCCCAGCGGGAAGAAGTCACATTAACTAGGAGAGAAGTGTCGTGGTAAAAATTCACAGCATGCTTGTAAAGGGACGTACGCACTCAGCAATTCCGTCAGGTCGGTCGGGAGATGCGTTGAATGATCACTAACATTTCAGATGCGTCCCCGGCCATGCCATTATCGGTTAACTGCTTGCTTGTATGAAAGAACACGTTCATATCATAAAACCATCAGTATCTTCACAATCAGTGTCGGGATGAGTGATGGGGCTTAGCACTAGTCAAACAAAGCTGCCCCTGAGTTCAGTGATAGTAAGGTAAAGCAGTGATAACAAATCGTCAAAAGCATCTTTTGTAATCACAAGTCCCACGTCTGTCACGAAACCCCGCTTCATCCAAGATTTAGTCATATGCCAGTGTCAGAATGGAAAATAAAGACGAAATCAATAAATAACGGACCAAACCAAACAGCCCAGGTAAGAAAAACTACAGATCTTCAAACACAGAATGCTACATAAATGCCGGTGTAACTAGACCCGAGTAATCTCTGCGCGATATCGCGTCACCCACCGGCGGTTTGGCCACGCTCACGGCCGGCGGTCCGCGGATCAGCTGGCCCTGGACGGGCTCCTGGCTCGCCGCCGCCACCGTCTCGCGCACTGCCGCGTTGATGTCGAGCGGCGGCCGTCGGCGGGGGTCGGTCAGACGCACGACGCGCCGGTCCGTCTGCTGAACGACGGTACAGAGCAGCGGCCCGCCGGCCGTCACCGACTGCAGGAAGCGCACGTGCTCGGCCGAGCCGTGGGTGCTCTCCAGACCCTCCAGGCAGCAGTGGAACGCCTGCGGTGGAGGGAGGGGTGGCGGCGGTCGGCGGAGGGGGGGGGGGACAAAACATGGCAAAATTGTCTTCGTCAAATTAATTTTCCTACCAAAAAAAAACTCACAATAATCTTCAACAAAAAGGGCTAAAAATGATATATTGCCATATCGTCATTGCAAAGTTCCGAGAGAAACATGACCACCGCAATCTCCTGACTTTATTCTGGAATCAGCCTTTAAGACATCTCATGACGCGTCAGAGCCTCCAAGCGTCCCGTACTGACCTGGGGCGGCAGGGTGGCGAACCTCTGCTCCAGCGCCAGTACCGACTGAAGCGGCACCAGCTCCGACGAGCCGATGTCGATGTACTGCACCTTGATGTCCCGGCGACCCAGGCTCACCACCTTGGCGCGCTGGTACGACCCGTCCTGGTGGCGGGACGGTATGAGAATCAGCAGGGAGCGAGCGGATTAGCAGGAAACGGCGTCACATGAGGAACGCTACACATGATGATTTTCTACGGACTGAGAAATGAGAACTCCTTTCAACGAGCACACACATTCCCTTGATTAATCTATGAGAATACTCTCGGGTGCATATACGTCGACACATGTGCACAAAGTACTTCAAGATTTATATCGAAGATACATCATCAAAGGACGATAAGAACGATTTAATGAGGATCGACCAACGTCCAACAGCGCCCCCACTTTCCCCCACCATTCACCTACCTTCAGTATGGCGCAGAGTTTGCCCACTCTGATGTTGGATGCCGGCAGCTGCTGACCGCTCACCGACAGCGTCTCACTCAGCTGGGAGAGCAGCTGCTGCAGCTGGCCGGCAGACGCCGCCAGCCGCACGTACAGGTTGTTAACGGCTCCGACCTCCACGACCAGCACCTCAGTGACGCTGCCGGGCACCAGGGGCGGCCCGGACGGAGCGGCGGCGGCGGCGGCGGCGGGGGAGACAGCCGGGGACGGGTACCGCAGCGCCCCGGCGCCGGCCGCCACCGGTACCGAGGTGGGCGCACCGCCGCGCGCCGCGCCGGCCGCCGAGTACGCGCCCCGCTGCAGCAGCAGCTCCAGGATACTCTGGTCTCGGTCGAACAGGTCCACTTGGTTCTGAAATGACACGGAAGTGGCGAGTGTTAATATGAAACCTTCTGGATGGCCCTATACAGTTCGGATTAGCGTCACCATTACGTCAAAGCAGTGACAGTTGATAGGATAGAGCATGGCTAGAATCATTTTCCACATGACGACGATGCAGTACATTTACTGACTCTAAATGTCAGTATCTCACAGGAAAACCCAACCTCTACAAAGCGTTGTCTGAAACGACGCGATTCATCTCCCGTTTCCTCGCCGTGGTCGTGCGGTTAGTGGCAGTTCACCGCTTATCAGACTCTCATCCTGCACACATTTTCCCGTCAAAAACCACCATCACCTCAACGCTGCAACGCCTGAACCGCACGCTACTTCTCATCCCCTTCCTCTTCCTCTAAAGCGCACATCCCCTCCTCATCCCCCGTCACTCTCTCCTCACCTCCTCTCTCCCCTGTTTCTCACCGGCTGGTCCTTGCCGCGATATTTGCAGGTCAGCAGTTTGCCGTCCGTCAGCTCCCGGAACACGTGCGCGGCCGCCGGCGCAGCGTTGAGCCCCTCCAGACCGGCCAGCGACACGCGGCTCGCCTGTATCCACGGGCCGACAAACTGGCGAGGCATGGCACGCAGCTCACCCACCGCCTTCGTCTCATCGTGACCGAAATCGGCCCAGTATACCTGCAAAATGGAGATGAAGGGAGAGGGTTTTTATAATTCCTTGTGTATGGAAACATTCATAAGCATTGATAGATTCATAAAGGGAGGGGGACGATGTATCAGGGACAGGCCCGGCGGTATCAACGAGCAATTTCCGATTCAGCTGTGCCAATTGACGTGTGATAGCATATCTCACGAACAACATGATAACACATAAGCCAGCAACAAGAGCACAGGCTTTCCTCTAACTAGTCAACGTGTACATTGTAGAGAGCAGTGTAAGTGCCAGCACAAACATAGCACGGTTCACTGTTCAGAAAACGTTCTCAATAAAATTCCAAAATTGACATGCGCTACGCCAAGGTCCTTGCTACGCATCTTACAGACTCATTACTGGTCAATGTCGAACAGTTGTCTGCTTTTCACTACAATAAACAAATAAACGAATACTTAAGACACCCAAATTGTGTATAAAGCATCCAGTGATTCTACCCGATCCCAAATTCCTACCTTGACCAGTCCGCCGTCCACCTGTGTGAGGACGCCGCGGAGGAACTGTCCGTCTCGGGAGGCCGAGGCTCCCAGACAGACGGCGCCCGGCTCCAGGAGCGGCACCGGCGCCGGAGGGCTGGTGCGGCAGTACGCCTGAAACGGGGGGGGGGGGGGGTACAATTATAATGGAATGGCAGCAACGGCATCGTGAGCTGCGACGAATAAATATCACGACAAGCGGGCTCTATGACATCACGGTTATCAATAGCGACGCCGCAATGCAATAATACAGCGATAAACTGACAGCCCGCTGAAGTGGTGGATACGACGTCCGTGGTAGAAAAGTGGATACCGTATTGACGGAATACGTTCTGTACTGGCATGATGTGATTGATAACGATGCAACACATTGATTAGAGGCTACGGTCTCAGGGTGTGTCTGGGGGACAGGATAGAGAGGAGGGTGGCACTGAGGCGTCAGACAACCACACTCGTAGCTGATAGGCCGGGGTGGTCCCACCGATAAGTCAACTCCTTGTCGGCGCTTTGCAGCACTCTGGAGGGTGAAGCGCCACTCTCGAATGACAGTGACATCGCTCAAAGATCGCACTCACGATAAATGTCGATCCCAATGAAGGGTTCATACAATGCCCTCTTACACAATCGTGAGTACAATCGTATAAATGCACTTATCCGGATTGGTCTTATCCTTCACAGCAGGAATGTGTGGTAAGATATATCATATCCTCCGTAAGACCTCTCACCTCCCCTTCGCTCTCGCCTCTCTCTCTCTCTCTCTCTCTCTCTCTCTCTCTCTCTCTCTCTCTCTCTCTCTCTTTCTCTCTCTCTCTCTCTCCCCGCATTGCTCACCTGAATATCGGCCATCAGCTGGGTGAGCGTGGAGCCCTGCTGGTGGTTCTGAATGGCGAATTTGGCCGGGCCGTTACTGTAGTGGCACACGGTCACCAGCAGCTCGGAGCCGGGCTGTGCCGGCGCCGTGGTCATCTCCTTCACTCGGACGGCGAACTCTGGTTGCTGCGGCGGCGTGGCCGAGGGCGGAGGGTGGGCCGCGGCGCCGTACCCGCCCGTCTGAGCCGCACAGGGGCCAGGGGTCATCGTTAGGAACACAGCCTGGGTAGTCGTGTGCTTGTAATCATATTAAACGAATATCCCGTTCGATGCCGAGCAATACGATATACAGCAACGAGTTTGTTAATTGGGATTTAGGGCGCGCCGACTTCTAAGACCATTTTGCGCCCATATATATATCGCAACGAAAAATACATTATCCACCGCATAAAGCCGGTAAGAAGGTTTAGCTGTGAGCCATGATGAACTGTCACATCACACCTCACATTGACACATACCGCTAACCCATTTTCCGTGCTAACCTGAAATCCGGGCGGCACGGCGCCCGTCTGCGCCGGCCGGCCCAGTCCGATGACCACCAGCTGGGAGGCCAGCGCCGCGCCGTCCGAGGTGTACACACGCACGTGCAGCGGCCCCTCGGGCCCGTCCTGGCGCACCAGCTGGCCGCGCACCATTTGGAACAGCAGTTTCGACTGATGGGCGTACAGAGACACGGACAGAGTCAGAACAGAGTAGTGGTTAGGATGCATAGCTAGCTCAGCAGGGCGTCATGGACAAAGACTTAGAAATGAATAAAAGTTTTCACCATTAAAACACATTCGCATCTTACGTTACACAGCTACTTCGTCGTTCGCTAACCAATCTTGGAAAGCGGAAGTCCGACTTTCGGTCCGTTTATCACCGAGTTCACCATCCCTGGCAGGACAGCTCCATCCATCCCCTGACTCACCACACTCACAGTAATTCGCTGCTCACCTCTGCGAAGCTGATGGCGGCGTCCGACCACAAGGCCAGGGCGGGCACCACGTCTGCCAGCACACACTCGACCGCCAGCGGCGGCTGCGCCAGGATCGAGGCAGCCACCGGGTTCTTACTGGTACATATCTGCCGCATGGGATCGAGCAAACTCAGGTCAGCGAAGGCATGGTAGACATTGAAGGACGAGAGTGTAAGGCTTCAGCGAATGCAGCGGATGTTGCAATATTAACGCATCAGCACTTCAAAGTCAGCAATTCAACTCACGCGTTTTACAAGCAGCTGTCACGCCACATTTTATAAGCTACCTACGGATATTGGCCACATCCAATTCGGACCGATATCCGAGCTCGATCCCCACACTATCCCCGCACAGCCCTCTGCGCAGGCTGCTCTCCAGCCTCACCTGTGAGTGGTGGACCACCTCGTTGGTGCCGTAGTCGATGAACTGGATGGCCACCGTGCCGTACTCGATGCTCTGGATGTTGTTGACGCGGGCCCGGTGCCATTTGGCCGCGGCGCCGCTCAGTGACTTCACCAGCACCTGTTCTCCGGGCTTCAGCTCGTACGGAGAGCTCAGAGTGCTCTGTGTGGGGCGCAACAGGTCAGAACAGATCCTTTGGCCTCCTCCGGGGGGGGGGGGGGGGGGGACGTGTGACCATTAGTTTTTTAATGAGAAAACTAAAACATGTAGTATTGTGGACTTGCGAAGCTTAGCATAGCTTACCATACATCAATTTTGCAGTTATGTAAACAAAAATAGACCCAAGGTTAAGTCAGGTCAATAGGTCAAGTTACTCAATCATGATTCATGCAAAAAAAAACTTATGATCCAGACATTCCTATTCTTATCTCTTAGGAGCTTGAAACTTGGTGCATTATGTGAGGGTGTCAGTGCCAACAATTTATACCTGTGGCCTGGGATCAGGTTAGATTTGTAGCCTCACCATTATAAAGCAAAGATAATTCGCTGGGGGAGCCCAGAGGCCAGAGCAAAGGTAGAATGCCATCCATGGCTGATTAAAAACCATTCAGACTTACCATGTCAAACTGGTTTTGGTTGGCATTGATCACGGCATCCAGAGCAGCATACTTTTCAGTGTGCAGTTGGGCATAGAACTTGATGTGGGGTCCTGAGCTGGTGACCGAGGTCACAAACATGTTGAGCTCACCCGCCATGGCTGGTTGACAGCCCTCAGCAGGGTGCAGCCTCAATCTGATGAGAAGACAACATGACCATCATCATTCATTCAATCATTCAACATTCATTCATTCATTCATTCATTCATTTATTGACCGTGGGTTAGGGTGGCACTTAATTTCGACTTTTTTAATTTCGACCGGGACGGGTTGCCATATTGTTCTACCTCACGAAAAAATGATCTGTATGAAATTTTATCAAAAAATATTTATATTTAGAGGTAGCTCAATGGGGTCATACTTGGCACATATTGACAAAACGTATATTGTGAACGGGGATTCAGATGTGTGTCGCGCCTTTCCAAGCATTGTCATATTTGAGCTGTAACACGTTTACATGAATGATTGATGCCTTCCTATTTGTTTCATAACCACAGTGTGTCTCGCCGCAAACGCGCTATGACGCAATGCGTGATTCAACCAATGACCGTTCAGCGTAGTTTAGCTTATTTTGTTCGGTGACGGTAGCCCGCTGCCAGGCGCGTAACTTCAGCTCTTCTCCGTAGTACGATGGTTGGGAAGGGTCACGAGACTGCTAGCACTTACCGGGGTTACATGAGCAAATAAATGCGTATCAAGAATGTTTTCTCTTCGCTGAGTATTGTGATCCGTTTGTAATACGCATTTACTCTGCTCATGTATTCCCGGTTACTGATGCGCAGGGGGACACTGCCAGTGTACAGCCACAGGGCAGGTCTCCGTGTCTTCGTGATGTCAGGGAGAGGACGTGCACGTGAAAAAGATAAGCTGTGTTTTGCTAAGCCATTTCAGAACATTTTTCGCTAGCCAGGCTCAAATTGCCAGGACGCAACAAACGCTGTTCTAGAATCCCTCGATGAGTGAGAGTTGAAGGATTGAGTGAAAGCGTTCAGTTTTGACACAAGTGCATCGAACACCAGCCTCAATGCAGGAGCCTGCACGATCATCGAGCAGCGGCTCGAGCAGGGCTTGCTCCATCTGACTTGCCACGACATTTACGAGTTTGTTCAAAGGCACTTTCAGCCTGCCTCGGCTCGTCCAGCGGCCCGGACGTTGTTTTGTTTAAGCGTTTCCATAAAAAGTGGGCGTCTAGATGCAACGAAGCCATAAACCTTCAAAAACTGTGACATGTCCCACCTCCACAACCCGCGTGATGCTCTTGCACAGTTCGGTCGTATATCCTTGACCGCCAGCATTCACGCGACAACCGTGAGATGCTGGAGCTGGCCATCACTGTCCTCGGTGGTACACCTCTACTATAGCTTCAGTGTCTAGCAAGTCCACGGAAGACTTCGTCATATCACAACTGGCTTCACAAGCTTCTTCAGCATCCTCGGTATGGACACCGATTTCCTCTTGAAAGATTCGATTCTTTGGGAGGTCAACCATTCTACAACGCCGCCATGCGCTACATGAGGTCTCTTCACGCCTCAATGACTTCGCGGAACGAGGCATTTTGTTGTGGCCAGGAAATCGATCTGACCCCCACGAAGGATAAAGACTAACAGCTAACATGTAGGTCGTCGAGGAGCAAAGAAGCAAGCATTCTGACATACGCAAGACGATCGTAATTTCTAAGTAAGCAAGACTAGCCGACGAATAATGTGTACAAGAGTTGGCTGATTACGGATGATACCGCTTTCTCTTTTCATTGAGTTATGCAGTAAGTTATGCATACCTTCAAAAGAATTATGTACCTCATATGTACCTGTATATCTGAGATTGAGGTGCTGAAACGTTTCGATAAAGTCTTGGCAACGTCCAATGTCATTGTGAACATAAGAAATACATGTGGAAATTAAAATTTCGGTAAAGCTGTGTTTTTCACGAAAATGTGAACTTTGACCTGGTTGAGGTACCTCTAAATAAACATATTTTCCAAAAATATTTTACACACAACGTTTTCTCGGGTGGTAGAACAGATTGGCTGCCCGTCCCGTTGAAAATTCTCAAAACGAAATTTTAGCCCCGTTTTAGTGCCACCCTACCGTGGGTATGGGTCAAACAGCGTGAAGTGAAGTCAGCAGGGAACATACAAACACTAATGATCAGTCATGCTTGATATCAGTCATACTTATATCAATTTCACACATAATACTACTCGCATGTTTACCCTATTATTGGCATGGGAGCATTTTCATCCACCCCTGACCCCTCAGGTTTTTGGTAATATCTCTGAAATAGCTGGAGCTATGATTCTGAAATTTTCTGGCTTTTCCTCAAACTTAACTGGGCACATTCTCTTAAATTTTTGAGCTGATAACTTTAACAGGAGCGGTTCCAGGGCATCAGAAATCGGGACGTTCGATCCAAGGCTTGGTTTTACAATTAATATTTTTATTCCTGCTTTTGGTTTAATTCAAATATAAAAGGTATAAGAATCAGTAATGCACCGACCATTTGTTTTAATTGTGAAAAAGTCAACGGCAATAAAAGTAGATAAAATGAAACGCCCTCTCTCTTTCTCTCTGTTAACATTGCTTATAACTCAGAATAACTGCATTTATGCATTTTCTTGAGCAAATGTTTCTCAAACTTAGAAAGGCTAAGTAACCTAATTTACAAAACGCGATTCACCGATGGAAAAATACACACAAAAATGTCAAAGCAATAAAAACCCGGCGCGTGTGGCGACCACAAGAACACCGACGAGGGACGCGGTGCGTCCTAAATGTCAACACTTTCGCCTCATGCATAATTTTATATTTGTAGAGACAAATGACGTCATAAATAAAGTGAAAAATTTTAAAGCGCAAAATAGAAAAATAAGAATTAAAGTGATTTAGCAATGATATACGGTTTTTAAAGCTTATAATATGAACGCACAAAATTCTATTTCATTGCGGGAATGTTTATTACAACAAAAGGCGCCCGAATCGGACATAGCTTCGAGTTGCTTTCTAGCAAGTGGAGAAATTTGACTGTTTCACGCATAGTTTCACGAGGATGTGAGGACACCTAGTGGAGATTTTAGAAAGCTGTATGGTTATAGATGACGCTTTCATCAGTTTACTCCCCAGCATGGTGCGTGGAGCGAGGGTTACGGACCAAAGTTCGTATCGCTAATGTTCGTATGTCAAATCTACGTCAGCAAATGTACGTAGGACAAAAGTACGTATAGCTAATGTATGTAGGGTATAAAGTACGTACGGACAAAAGTACGTAGGCATAGCAAATGTACAGTGTGTCTAAAAAGAATGTACCGTCGCCACTACGTGGCGCTGGTGTCGCGAGCCGGTAGTTGGCTGAATCCGCACCAGACCACACATTCCCAAGCGCTAGGTGACAGCTGCGCAGCGGCCGGTAGTAGCGTAAGCCCGAACCTTCGTGACACGACCCCGGGGGGGGGGGGATGGAGGGGAGCGGGCGGGGCAGCGCGTGTAGGGAGGGGTGCTCCGGCAAGCTGGCAGTTGTCGCGGCCAAAGGTCAAGGGGTCACACACCAAGCGAACGGACGCTGATGTGGGTTCGTGGGGATCATGAACTTTTGTGTGGTAGGTGCGTCTTGCGATGCACGGGTGATACGCCAGGTCTAAGCCAAAGGATTCAGGCCTTCAGGGGAGAGCTGAAGAAAAACATCTGGTGAACTACGGCGAATAATGGTGCTGAAAAATGGAAAGTATGGGTCAATGCAAGCCTTCATGACTATAAACAACTTTTCTGAGGATGCAAAGGCCAGCATTGAATAACGATATCCGGATCGAAATTAGCAATGATTTATAATTAAATGCCGAACTAATAGCGCTGCAAAACCCTCCTAGTAAATTGTCAAGTCGGATTATACCCACTTGAATTAACCCAGCTAACAGGAAACGTTTCCACAACGTTGTCACAACGTCGTGTTTCGGTAAGTTGCGAAATTACGTTTTAATTACGTTGTAGCAACGTTCTGAACGTTGTGAAGCCATGGTTTGGTCCGAAAGTCGTGGTAAAACGTCGTGACAACGTTTTATTGGTACGTTGCAGCAACCGCGCACTTGCAGCATTATATTTTGATAATGCATGGTGACATATATGGCCATATAATGCATTTCCTTTGACTTTCAAATTTCAATGCGAATATTCAGTTTTCATCGTTAAATTTGACATATTTTAACACTTGGACTGTTCACGTTGTCAGCTGGTGGTCGCCAACACGTTGTTAAAACGGTTTTTCACAGCCTTGACATTATAGGCACTGAATAATTAGCGGTGTTTTTACAAGTAAATTCTGATACCTTTCTCTATCTCTCTCTAATATATATATATATATATATATATATATATATATATATATATATATATATATATATATATATATATATATATATATATATATATATATATATATATATATATATATATATATATATATATATATATATATATATATATATATATATATATAACATGTGTAAATTGCAAAGCGTCATTGGCATGTTTTGCAACATTACAGGCGGAGCTAGAGGCTTGCAACTATCCCTCTGTAAACGCGGCTGTTATCCGCGGCTGCCAGCAAGCCACGCGGGCCGCCACTCAGGCGAACGGTGGCTCGCGCCCTGACCTCGCCTGAGGGGCCGTGACGTCAGTCACCGGCCGGCGTTCAGAGCCAGCCGGCCGAGCCGCAGTCTACGCGGCGCGAGCGAGCAGTGAGGGCCGGCGGCGGGCGCGACTGAGATAGCTGGAAGGAAGATGGAAGATAGCGCCAGTTGTCTGCGCTTGATGCGATTGTTGCTTTGACTGGTAAGTCAAAGTACCATTTACGAGTAGCATTTGCAAGATTGTGCCTTGTAATATTGTGCGGTCTAGGCTATAGTTCATTGTAGCTCTAGCCGCTAAGGTGTTGACATGTTTGATCTAGCCTGTCGCACTGTTACGGAAAGTGGTGCAGGTATTTTTGTGATTTTTTCATGAATTGAATGTCTGATTTTCCCTCATGTCTTCCCGCAGACGTCCTGCAACTCGTCAGCGCGCCTTGTGGCAGGCCTACTGTCGGCAATGCGGTAGCGAAGTGGCTGTCCGGAAGCTGCGACCGGAACGGGGGGTGCGCAGACCGTCTAGTCAGGCACTGCCAGCTGCCTAGGGACATCGAGGCCGCAAATGAGCCGGTGCCTAACGGTCCGCCGAGTGATCCTCCCAGCGAGGGTTAGTGAAGAAGTGAACTTCCACCAGTTCTGGCGTGCTAGCGGCTAGCGCCAGAGCCGATAGAACCCAATTCCGTCCCACGCCCCCATGGGGGCGCCCCTGGGCCCCATGCCCCATCACCGATGCCGCCGCCGTCGTTTTTTTTTTTTTTGTTGTTGTAAATTGACCTGTATGATGTATTGAAATATACACTTCTTACATGCCTTTTTTTACAAGTCTAGAGAACGGGAAGAGAGCGTCGGAAACACATTCTGAGTATGTTGCGAACACGTTGAGAGGGCGTTGCGAAAATGTTTAGGACGTCAACTCAGGGTCGCAGGGACGGCAATACGAAGTAGCGACAACGTGGTGCGCACGTGATAAAAACGTCGCAGAGACGTTGCCAAAGCGTTCTATACTCCTTGTAGTCACGTTGCGGAAACATGGTGACAACGTTCCAGAAACACTGTTGGTACGTTACAGAAAACATTTCATAACGTTGGCGGGACGTTGTAAGAACAGTTTTGGGACGTCACGGCCACGTTACAGAAACGTTGCGATGACATTCAAATGCATGGTCGGATGACGTTCTCACGCCGTTGTCTGGAGTCTACAAAATTACGTTGTCACAACGATAAATCGGGACGTTGTGGTAACCATTTGACAACGTTTAAACGACGTTGTAACAACGGCAAATTGTTAGCTGGGAAACTATCCTAAATAAAATTATTAATTAACTTTCTAACACTGACGTTCTTTATCATACGATAAGTATGGGCATAGTGTAATAAATAACAAGTGAAGACACTTCACCAATATATAATGCAAACTCATGTAACAACTTTTCTTCAGCTGGAAGTGGGCTATGTAGCTACTCACGCTGCAGTATGACGTAATAAAACGTCATAAAACGTCACTCCCTAAATCATTGAACGTTATCCTCAGCCTACATCATCGTCTTCCATGCCCCGTCATGATGGATTTTTTAATTGACTTAGACATGAAAACCCACGTTTTTTATTCCACTAAATGAAGGTAAATGATCCCAGTCTCTTACAGAATGCCTTTGTACACACAAAATCAGAGGACATCGATGTGCCACAGCCCGATGAAAGTCCTACTCGATCTAACTGCGCTCTAACATGCTGAACATCGTATCAGCATTCACTCTTATTCCGTAACGTTACTCTCGAGAACCCACTGTTTTTATTGCATGTATGGTCGCTTACTGAATGCATTGTGACAGAACCGGTATGAAAATATTCAAAATCAGAGGACATCATAACACCACCGGCTCCTAAAAAGTGTAGGGTATTTTGACAACGTCTCTAAAACATAACCCATTTTGATCGGTCCTATGAATGACTTAGACTCGAGAACCCATGTTTTTTATTGCATTTAATGAAAGAAAATAATCGTATTTTCTTATAAAATGCGAGAAAATATTCCAAATCAGAGGACATCGAAGTGCCACAGCCCGATGAAAGTCCTACTCGATCTATCTGCGCTCCAACATGCTGAACATCGTATCAGCATTCACTCTATTCCGTAACTTTACTCTCGAGAACCCACTGTTTTTATTGCATGTATGATCGCTAACTGAATGCAATTTGACAGAACCGGTATGAAAATATTCAAAAACAGAGGACATCATAAGACCACCGGCTCCTAAAAAGTGTAGGGTATTTTGACAACGTCTCTAAAACATGACCCATTTTGATCGGTCCTATGAATGACTTAGACTCGAGAACCCATGTTTTTTATTGCATTTAATGAAAGAAAATAATCGTATTTTCTTATAGAATGCGTGAAAATATTCAAAATCAGAGGACATCGATGTGCCACAGCCCGATGAAAGTCCTACTCGATCTATCTGCGCTCCAACATGCTGAACATCGTATCAGCATTCACTCTATTCCGTAACTTTACTCTCGAGAACCCACTGTTTTTATTGCATGTATGATCGCTAACTGAATGCAATGTGACAGAACCGGTATGAAAATATTCAAAAATAGAGGACACCATAACAGTACCAGCCCCTAAAAGTGTAGAGTATTTAAACAAAGTCTGTATTATACGAGTCATTTTGATCGGTCTTTTCCTTCACTTTGACTTGAGAACCTATGCTTTTTATTGCGCAAAATGAATGAGAGTCATCGCATGTTCATTGTTCCTATTGAATGCATTATAATATGCAAAATCAGGGGACATCGATGCGTTTCAGCCCGGTGAAATGCCCAGTTGATGAATAGCTGTTTGGCCCATTTTGACACTGCGTCGGCATTTACACAGCTTCCGAACGATATGCCTGATAAGAGAACATGAATTCTTAGGTATTGCGAGCTGTGGGGCCTGTCCCTGTGTTCATACGCTATACCCATTCTGGCATAAAGAAGACATTCTTAGCTTGTAAAGATGTGTAGTAAAAATAGGTTTTTGGTCTTCTCATTTTGTTTATGTGATATTTCATTTCAAGTTGCGTGTAGAGGGATTTATTTTCAGTGCTTTGTAGAAAATAAGGGTGAATTAGCTGTTAAAACCAACACTTATATAACTACAAGCTTGGATAGTAGTTTCTTGGGTTAGAAGTTTTCACTACAGGGATGAAACTTTTGCACTACAATGACGAAAACGTCATCAATCGTCATCAGATATCGTTGATTTTCTGAGAGAGCACTTCCGGCAGAAGAAAACGCATTACACAAAATAATCGAAGTGTCTTCACTTGTTATTTATTACACTATGGTATGGGGTTAACCAAGATTCAGCATCTTCCGCGTTCAAACAATCACCTGTAAGGCATAGAACATTAATGGCCAGGTATAAACATGGTCGGGATTTGATTAACCGGATTATAAGTCGATTTTTTTTTAGTCGGGATTTGATAAGTCGGATTTTTTACGCCAACCGCATTTTTAAGTCAAGTCAGGTCACTGATCTATGACGTCATAAATGAGCAGTCCTAAAATGAACTGTGTGAAACTGTCCTAAACTGTCCTAAAATGAACATTTTAGGACTGTGCTAAAATGTTCAAAACTTAGCAACACCCTCAGTGCAGAGCTTTCATAGGGAGATGAAACTTACAGGATCTTATAGTATGATCGAGAGGTCTCACAACTTGTATAAATGTAGGTATATCTAGGATTTTCTGAAGGGTCGCCTGAGATCAGGTCAGTCTCTCACCATTAAAAGTCAGAGGAATATGGAAATCGCTAGTTTGGTCCGGAAATGATATACAACTATCTCAAATTCTCAAGCACACGGAATCGTGATTTCATGCGCTCCTTGCAAGGTCTGATGCTTCAATTTTGCTTTGTTGATCTTGCGTGACGTCATTTATCACGTGACTAAGGCTATCAGTTTTTCGTCAATAACTCCCGATCAACTAAAGCTACCGAGTCGATAAAGCCACTAATGGACATGAAAAGACCTGCCGAATCGATTGATATGCAATATGACCTCCTTTGACCAGCTTCGTGACCTGACGGGCTGTGACCTGACCTTGACCCGAGGTTAACACCTTAACTCTCGCCCGTATTGGTGTTTTTCCAGCCTCAAACGTATAAGGGTCCGTTGGACCCCCCCCCTTGCCGTTTCGCCCCTGATCGAGCTAGAGCTTCGCGGAAAAAACGAGCGTGTTGGCCGTGACGAGAGGAAGTCGATGATACCCAATTTTAAGGTTCTAGGTCATCGGTTGACTTTCCAGGTCAGGTCAATGACCCAAAAGTCGGGGAAATCGGGACCTGTTAGAAAGTCGTAAAGCGTGGCTGCTATGGGGTTTTCGGGGTGCTGATCACGAATATCATGTTAGTTTTGATCGCAGATGATGTCTTCATGCATTTAGGCCAGGTCGGGTCAGGTCAGGTCAGGTCAACCAGTAAGGGTATTCGTAGTAGGTGGCAACCGCCTCTGACAGCTTCGCAACATGTTACGAGGGCACCAAAACTACTTCGTAAATGTTCATATGGCTGCTAAATTCGAATTCAGCTCCTAAAACTGTCCTAGAAACATGTAAAACTCGAAAAAGTGAGCCGAGGTCATCAAAGGTCAATGACCTGACCTGACTTTCCGGTGACCTTGACACCCACCCTAATGCATGGAAGCAAGATCATATCCCATGTTTGAACGCTTAAAACCACGAAAAGACTGCAAACGCGCCGCTAATGCGAGCCGACATACGCCGAATCGCGATTCCGGCCAAACATGGTCTCGAAAAGTAGGTCGCAGGTCAAAGGTCATTAAGGTCAGGGTCATGACAATTTCAGGGTGGGTGTAAAATTGATTAACGCGAGGGTACTTAAAGTTTCGTCGCGATCGGCCGCTTTTTACGCGAGTTATTCGCGAAAAAAAACGAGGGAGGGGGTCCGTTCGACCCCCCCTCTATACGGGCGAGGGTTAAGTTGATCTCACCCGAAGAAAAAGTATACCATTCGACACGCCTGAGCTAGACAAACACGATGCTGCTAAAATCGCGGATCTGCGATCATTTTTAGCGAAGTTATTTACCAAAAACCGAACCTGTGCCTTGGGCCACTTGACCTGACCTCCGAAGTCATCGGCTGACCACGGTCCTTAAATCGGAGACCAATCGCTGTATTTCGTAACGACGCACACGATCGTTTCTTTCGTGAGGCTCTATCGAACTTTGTGGATGTGCAATGAAACCTATACCAATTTGTTCAAAAATGATCATACTACATTGCTGTGGTCTTTGTTTTCCAACACAATTGCTATTTCATGGCGAAAACTCAGCTTAAACACGAACTTCGGAATCGTTTGGACCGAACTCGTCCCCCGCACTCTTCGACAACGTATCTTTGATCCACGAAAACAATCACAATTTGAGGAGGAATTCCACATTTATATACATCAAACGATAGCTCTGGGTCTGCAGAACACACATAACTACATGAAAATGGCGAACTCTTACTTGGTTATGATGTATTGGCACGGCAAAGATTTAAAGACGAAAATATAATTTCACATAATTGATGTCACACACAAATAGACTTTTAAAAAAAGTACCGCGGAGTACCGTTTCGAAAATCTCGCTACATGTCAATGATTCATTGCACTACAAGATCCAACAGTCATTTTTTGCGACTTTTTGCGACTTTGGATGTAGCAGCCAAACATCAACCCGCGCCGGACCGGTGCTCGGCGTCAAACGCGCCGGGCCGGGAGATGTTGATTGAACACCCCCCCCCCCTTCTAACTCGGCTCTTGGGCCATATAGCGACACGTAGTAAGTGGCATTCGAAAGAGCGCCCGAAATTCCAGATGGACTAATTAGTCATTTCTAGGTCAGGTCAAAGGTCACGTCACCAGAGGTCATCAAAGGTAAAATGTTGCATATATCAACATTTCTCGAAAACCGGCCCTTACCTCGGGGACCAATAGAGCTACATCGTCGCGGAAAAGTGCATTCAATTGCTCTTTTAGCGGTCTTTCTGAAATAAGCCCTCACATTTGGCTTAACCCGCGCGGGGCTGGGGGGGGGTAAATTTTACCCCCCCTCGCGAATTTTTGCGATATCTCAAAAACGGCGGCGCGCAGCGCCGCCAAACTTTCAGTACCTTTTCTTACATCAATTTGACACCTTCCCTGAAAATTTGAGCGAAATCCGTCGGAAAATTTTTGAGAAATTGACGTTTTAGTGACGTCATGTTCGCCATTTTCGCCTCAAAAACGGCAAAAGTTCAAACGCCGCTAACATCTTCATTTTTAAAGGAATCAAGACGTAACAAAAAAGGTTATACGTAATTTTACTTTGTCTATCAAATGGCTATCTCGGTTTTTTGAAAATTTTGGATTTTGGCCTAAATTTTTTCAAAAAACTGATTTTTTGGGGAAAATCATTATAAAATCCAAAATTTTGAGTCTATCGAAAAAACCGGAATATATGTCAGAGAAGTGGTCTATGTGCACCTATATACCAAATTTTAGAAGAATCGGTTCAAAAATGTGGGAGTTATTCAAAATTTTATGACGTCACGACACACAAAATTTTTGAAAAATGACTTTTTTGGAAGTTCTAGACCTCGTACGGAAACAAAAATAGCACCATTCGATTCGCCGTGAAAAACTGCATCAGATAGACACCTTTTTAGGCCTTAACAACCAACTTCAAAATTTGACCTCACTTGACCTGACCTTGACCTGACCTTGACCTGAAATTCATCCAGAGGTGGTCCATATCACTTATTGAGTGTGCCTATTGAATTCTATGAGTAAAATGACCCATAAAACATGTGTCGCACATGCCCTTTTCTATATTTTGTTTTTTGGTGACCTGACCTGACCTGACCTGACCTTGACCTTGACCTCTGAATGATATTGTATGCAACTAATATTGTCTTGGTAGCCTAAGAACACGTTTTGGGCGATCAGTCTCAGTCCATGACTCCATCCTTCGGCAACTACGGTGCAAGGCCGATACTGTAGAAACTTGCAATTTGTACCCTTGACCTGACCTTGACCTTGACCTCAAACTTTAAATTAAGTACATGTTTTTAGTAGTTCGTGATGAGAGCTTTCGATTGGCGTTTGAATTTTCCAAATCGGACCATTAGTTCGGGAGATAACAGGGGGGGTAAAATTTACCCCCCCCCAGCCCCGCGCGTTCGGCTGGGGACCCCAGCCCCGCGCGGGTTAACCCTCGCCCCTAGTGGTGTTTTTCCAGCCGCGAACGTATAGAAGGGGTCCGTTGGACCCCCCCCCGCCGTTTCGCCCCTGACCGAGCTAGAGCTTCGCGGAAAAGACGAGCGCGTTGCCCGTGACAAGAGGAAGCTGATGATACCCAATTGTAAGGTCCTAGGTCATCGGTTGACCTTCCAGGTCAGGTCAATGACCCAAAAGTCGGGAAAATCGGGACCTGTTAGAACGTCGTAAAGGGTGGCTGCTATGGGTTTTTTGGGTGCTGATCACGAATATAATGTTATTTACGATCATAGATGATGTCTTCATACATTTAGGCCAGGTCGGATCAGGTCAGGTCAGGTCAACCAGTAAGGGTTTTGCCGGGTATCTGCAGTAGGTGGCAACCGCCTCTGACAGCTTTGTAACATGTTACGAAGGCACCAAACCTACATAGTAAATGTTCAAATGGTTGCTAGATTCGAATTCAGCTCCAAAAACTAGCCTAGAAACATGTAAAACACGAAAAAGTGAACCAAGGTCATTAAAGGTCAATGACCTTACCTGACCTCCTGGTGACCTTGACACCCACCCTAATGCATGGGAGCAACATAATATCCCATGTTTGAACGCTTTAAACCAAGAAAAGACTGCAAACCCGCGGCTAATGCGAGCTGACATACGCTGAATCGCGATTCCGGTCAAACATGGTCTCGAAAGAAGGTCACAGGTCAAAGATCATTAAGGTCAGGGTCATCAAATTTTCAGGTTAACTGTAAAAGTAGTTATCGCGAGGGTACTGAAAGTTTCGTTGCGATCGGCCGCTTTTTACGCGAATTACTCGCGAAAAACCAAGGGTTCCGTTCGAAGATTCAGGCCCCGTCGCGCTAGAATGGCATATCGGCCCACTGTGCGCGAGGGTTTAAGTGACCAGTTGATAGCTTTACCGTAGTTTATGCTGTTCATCGGCAAATAGTTAATTATTCGACCAACTGCAGCGATGCATATCCTTTTTTGTGCATCACGAAGTCAACATCAAACATGCAACAAGAAATTCCAGTCGTAATATCGCCTCAAAATTTGTTGGGTGTGTCAATTCAAGCGAGCTGGTTAATTGCTGGTGCCGAATCTGTTCTTAAAAAGGCATCTGATTACATCTTCCATGATCGAACAGAATAATTATTTGGTTTCTTGTTTAAGTTTTATGTCACAAATTATGGAGGGCGGACAAAAAGATACTTTTGTTACCCTCCCCCACGAGTATGCCATGGGCGGATGCCCCCTGCCCCCTCCCCCAAATCCGCCGCCCCTGGCTCATACAATAAAATTTTCAAAATTATTCAGTGCAAAGAAGCCGCTGACCGACGCTCGGAACTGGCATATTGCTGCCAACAGGCGCCCAATCCTCTATGGCAGCTCAGTTGAGCGTGGGAGTCTCCAGCCGTCTGCGTGCTCCGGTAGCCATTCGGGACAAAAACGACGCGGTGTAAATCAGCGCCAGTGTGCGGCGCCGCCGGCCCGCCGCGGCGCTGCCGTCTCAGCCGCGCCATTAGCGCCGCGGCTCATCCGACTTTCATTATTCGTCTGATTTAGTTGGCCGGACTTCATTTGCCGGTCGGGACATACCGAGGCCGGGGACGGGCCGGGCGCAGGCCGGGGCGGGCCCGGGCCCTGCCGGCGCCGCCCGTTCAAAGGTGCCGATTTCAAAGGCACTCACGAGCGTCGTCAATGGACTCGTTTTGTCCGTGCCCGCGGACCGGTGACAATGAGCGGACGTCGAGGAAGAGCAGCTACAAATACGGCGGTACCGACACCCACGCATGTGTCCAGGGGTGGGGAGATACCAACACCCACAAATGTGTCCAATAATGGGGCAGTGGCACAGATGGATAGACGGGACAAACGCTCTCATCTCGTCTCGTCTCTCTCTCTCTCTCTCAGGGGTGTAGGATCGCAAAATAGGTTGGGGGGGCTGAACCCCGGACGCCGCGCCGGTGGGGCGGCGACGAAAGTTGCTGAGCGGGGGGGGGGGGCAGGAAAAACCAGCAGTGGAAAAGGTGTTGACCCGGGGGGGGGGGGGGCGTGGACCATGGTGGTGAAAAGCGGGTCTATGACTTGAGTGATATGACTTATTCTCTCCCCCTGGATCCAAGTTCAGGCTTATAAAATAAGGCGTAGGTATTTATATTCCGGCTCAACGTTTTGCAACCACATTTATGCAGTGTATGTTCCCGCTCTTTTCAAATGCAAAGTGATGCCACTAAAACGGTATATGTATGCTCTTCTTATACTTAAGGCTGATGAGAGATTTAATTTCTTGATTGATACAGTATTTAGATTCCTATCCCCTAGTTTGGCAAACTGTTTCAGGGGTTCCTTGGAGGTACCCCTGCAATTTCCTAAAATCTAGTACTCACTTTTCACCAATCACCCACTTCATTTCGAAAGGGTCAAGTTTTTGTGTAAAGATTGTAGACTGTTTAATGGCTCCCTTTTGGCTGTTTCAGGGACCTCCTCGACTACTTCTAGGGCCACGATAGCGGTATCGACAAAGTAGGCGGATCGTGATCGGTAAAACAGGACAGTCACAGAACAATTTCTGTTGTAGTATTTCGCAAAACCCCCGCATTCTGCATATCATTGGAAGCATAATTTTGTTTTTAAAGTTGCAGGTCGTGTAGCCACACGAATACTCCCAAAATGCACGAAACATTTGCAGGCACGTACCTAGGATTTGGCCAAGGGGGGGGGGCGGAGGATCCCGGGGGGGGGGGCTTCCTCTCCTCTCTACAGGGCGCTTCCTCTCTACAGAGGGCAAGGGAGGATCTAGGCGAACGTTTTTGTGGGGGGGGGGGGGGGTTACAGGTCGGCCGACATGACGGGTCTGAGGGATGAATTCTGACGACCGGGGGAGGGGAGCGAGTATGTCGAGATCAAAAGGCTTCGTCGTTTCTATAAGATGAAGCTTTATCGTTATAAGTCACTGGGCTCAGTAGTTTTATCCACCTATGCAAGTGCGTCGCCACGGATTTCTTACTTGGGGGGGGGGGGGGGGGGGGCGTGTCGACCGACTTAAAAACATAGAAGTTGATATTGTTACCGCACTTTTAGCCTAATGCATTAGTAGCATACAGTAGCGACAAGCGATCTCTCTTATTGACCTGTTAACGAACCGACGGCGCGAAGCACTGCGAAAATTTGCAAAAAAACGTTTTTTTTTAAAGAATGATGTTCCACTTTTCACAGGCAAATATTTGCCTGGAGTGGTAGGCTGTGCCGCATCACACGGGCTGAGTTCACAAATTATAACTTTGTCCTAATGCTCACAATCGACAGGCGCTTAATTGCGTGATAAACGGCACAACTAGCGCTCCAGTCAACTGATGCTTCTGAGGAGTGGAACATCATTCTGTAGTCGACTATACACTTAGGGAATTTTGATTCAATTTGACACGGTTGGTGTTATTACAGTCACGACCTTTCTTATTGATTGGTGTATGAATCGGAGGCGCGGAGCGCCGAGAAAATTTGCAAAAGCATTTGTCAAAACACTGCTCCAAATCACAAATTTTATAACTCTTTTAGTATGGTGGTACAAGCCGGAGTTCCTTCACACTCCATAGTACACATATGAATTCCGATTCAATTTGACACGGTTGGTTGGTGTAATTACAGTCACGATCTCGTATTGACCTGTACGTACACAAATTTGCAAAAAAAAATCAAAACACAGAGGGGCCTCCTCTCTAGAGAGGACCACCTCTCTACTGTGGGCCTCCTCTTTTCACAGGGCCTATCAACTACAGAAGGCCTCCTCTCTACAGAGGACTTCCTCTCTACTGAGGGTCTATCTCTTTCAGAGGGCACCCTTTCTTCAGAGGACCTCCTGTCTACAGAGGACCTCATCTCTGCAAAGGGCCTCCGGCCTCCTCTCTACTAAGGGAGTCCTCTCTACAGACGGCATCCTCTCTTCAGAGGGCCTCCTCTCTACAGCGGGCCTCCTCTCTTCAGAGGGCCTTCTGCTTTCAGGCGGTCTCCTTTCTACAGAGGGCCTCCTCTCTACACACTACACAGGGCCTTCTTTCTACAGATGGTCTCTTCTCTACAGAGGGCCTCCTTTCTACAGAGGGCCTCCTCTCTAAAGGGGCCGCCTCTCTACAGAGGGGCCTCCTCTCCTCTTACAGAGGGCCTCCTTTCTACTGAGGAGTCAGAGGGGCCCTAGCGGTCAGACACAGACACTAGCAGTTATTCACAGGAGGCTCCAGGAAGTAAGAAGGACCCTAGCTGTCAGGCTGGTCAGAGGCCCTGAATATCCTGACGTGATTTTTGGGATTCCCTTGAATTTATTTCGCCTCCGACGTGATTTTGGCCCCGTGGCCTTCGGCCCACGGGGGCCTCCTGAAAACCCCGAGGGGGGGGGGGGTACCCCGTCCATCTTGGGTACGTCCCTGAACAATTGTCCTCATCGTTCGTCCTACCGTCCGAGTTCCACCCACATGGCCTTGCACCCACCCCTAAACAAACGAAACGAAGCTGTTAAGTGTCGCGCCTTTGTTTTGTTGTGTTTTTCTGCTTTCTGCGCCGCTTTAGCGTTCGGTATCCGGAAAATATCGTTTGGATATTCTCGGCCGGAAAATTATTGGTGGGTGCCTATCTTCAACATGTCTCATTATCGCGATACCGAACGTAATCCCCGATAATTATCGCCGATGCCGGATAATTGTCCCTGATTATCCGGATGCCGAAGGCACGCAAGTAACATCCAAAGGTTTTGTGCTGTATCGTCAGCTGATGATGCCTGCGATGGCGTCAAATTCCGTAAAAAGGATTTGGCCTTCTTCTGAAGGCGAGACATAAGAGATATCTTAGAAAAAAAAAGATGAAAAACATTTAACCCGCGCACCGACGGGGGTCTGCGCCAACTTCGCACCGACGGGGGGGGGGGCGGATGACCGCCCCCCCCCTGAGATCTCGAGAACGAAGCAAGATAGCGACAAGCGGTAAACGGCATCGGATACGCACGGTCAAGATCTACAATTTTTACTAAGGTCATTTTCAGGTCAGGTCAAAGATGACGTCACAGGGGTCGAAAAAGTCAAAATGGCGGCGCTAGATATTGAGAGAGTTTTTCTCGAATAACTTTCGAACTAGTCAAGATAGGAACAAACTAAGGGCATCATCGTGATCCTCTCGTCAATCCGCATCGAATGATATATATGTTGACCTCGAAAGGTCAAGGTCAAAGGTTGACCTCAGGTCACGTGACCTCGAGGTCATCATGTATATCATTCGATGCGTCTTGACGAGCTGAACACAATGAGACCATCCACGCGGCTGTATCTTGTTCCTGTACGGAGTTATTGGCCAAAAACCTTTGGTGACCTTTGATGACGTCACATGACCTCAAAGCTGCCCAACAGCAAAACAGACCTCAAGGTAGTGAAGGTTGATCGTATATAAAGTCATGTATGGTATATGGGGCCATTCCGACCCGTTTTAGTGGTAAAAACAGGGAGTTGATTTTTCCCCCATTGACTTATAATGGGGAGGTCGCGAAATTGACCTGACCTTAGGTCACCGATATCAAAATTCCGAGATATACAAATTGTAGCTACTAATGACCTAATAACATCCTGCGACTTTCAAAGGTCTCCGACATCTACTGTAGCTCTGGCACGGTGACAAAGTTGCAAAAAAGTGACTTGAGGTTGGGTCATTCAAAGTGACCTGGTGACCTGACCTTAAAAGGTAGGAGGTTCAAACTTGCACACCATGTGTAAAATTGATGAGGGTATAGTCATACCAAATTTCGCGGCGCTACGCGCCGCGGTTTTCCCGCTATTCGCGAAAAACCTCAGGGGGGGCGGATATCCGCCCCCCCCCCGTCGGTGCGCGGGTTAAAAGTTAGTGAATGTGCAAATTTCTTTCACCAAATCCTTTTAAGATAATGCCAGTTTATTTTTATTCATTATGACGTTATCATGTTAAAGATTTGACATAATCATAAACATAATCAGCTGATGATATTTCACCGGCCTTGATTTCACCTCTATTTTACTATTTATAGTCTTGTTACAAAAACGGTGTGACAACGTTCGGGAGGTGAGATAACCGTTCTTGTAAAATACCGCAACGGCAACCGAAGTTGCTTGGTGACGCCTGCTGTCAGGGACCGCGGATTCAAATTCTCGTAGGGTGTGCAAGATGTAGCGATTGGGCCCCCCATCTCACGCCGGGCCCCTTCCTAAAAGTCAGCGCCGCCACTGCTCCGGAATAAGCCGGTTCTAAGGAAGCGGGGCGGGAAAACCTTCAAAATTGACTGTCGTTAGATGACTGAGTGAGCATCTTACGGCCAGGAGATGCATGAGCAGAGTAAATGCACATTGACATGCATACATGCAACGTGATCCAAATCGATCTCCGATTTTCCCAAGCAGGCCCCTAAAGGCTTACAGTGACCTTCAAGGGCCCCTACGGGCCTCAGAGAGCCCTTTGCACAGTTGATGTTGGCACACTTCTTTTTATCATGGATTACATGAATTAGTTTAAAAATAAAACACGGCCGGCGGGAAGTTTGGGCCCATCGATTTGGCCCCTATGACCTATGGGGGTCTGGCCTCCGGCCCCCTTAGCTTCCCCATTGCTCTACGGCCCACACGCTGGCTTTGGGGCCCCATAAAGGCCGCACGCCAGCTCCTGAGACCCAACGCCGGCAATTCTAAGGGTCACCGGCGCACCGCACACGGTCTTTGAAGGTCCCATAACGGCCTCTGGAATACCTCATGTACATAGAAATATGGATGCCCATTGCCCACGCCGTTTCTTGGGCTCCCACACCGGGCTCTTTGACACCGTTCGCCGGCTCCATGGGGTACCAACTACCATACCAAGCTAGCTCGCATGGAGGTCCTCCACCTTCTCTTGGCGCCCGAGTAGCCTCGATGCCTGAATAGGGCCCCGAGACATCGACCTTGGCCAAAAAGCGTTCGTGTAGGCCCTCAGAAACTGGTGTGAGCCCAGAGATTACTGTGTGGGCTACTCAGGCACTTCTGTCGGGTCATCATGCATCGATTGGGTCCGAGCTAGTGAGGGTTATCAGAAGCATCCTTTAGCCCTGCGACTTCAGAGGTTGGTGTGAGATCCTAAAAAAGAAAGTGAGGGCAATCCGAGGCTTGCAAAGGGCTTTTCCTCGGAGGTCGGCCTTGGCCGAACGGCGTTCCTCGGTGTAGGGCGCTGAGATTACTGAATGGGACTCTCGAGTATTGGCATGGGGCCCTCAACTATCAGCACGGAGTCCTCAGGAGCCGGTAAGGGTTCCTCTGCGGCATGCATAAGCCATCCGATCTCAGAGGCCGGTGTGAGATCCTAAACAAGAGCTGAGTGCACTTAAAAACCTGCGTAGGGCCCTCAGAGATCAGCTTTGACCAGACGGCGGTCGTGGACGCCCTTAGAAACTGACGTAGGGGCCGCCTCAGTCGGTCGGCCCTCTCACATCAGCCTGGGGATCTCAGGAATCGGCCTGGGGCCCTCAAGAGCCGGTTAGGGCCCTCGGAAAGTGGCATTATACCCTGAGATAGCTGTGTAAGGCCCTCAGGTAACGGCTTGGGGCCCTCGGGCATCGGCCTGCGCCCTCGGGCATTGGCCAGAGGTCCTTGGATATCGGTCTGGGGCCCCTCAAGAGCCGGTTAGGGCCCTCAGAAACTGGCGTGGATCCCTGAGCTAGCCATGTAGGTACTCAGACACCGGCGTGGGACCTTTAGACATCGACTTGGTGCCCTCGGGCATCGGCCTGGGCCCTCAAGAGCCGGTGGGAGCGCTAAAAATGGCGTGGGTGGGGTTCTGAGATAACCCCTGAGATAACACTAGAACCTGTTAACGCCTTCAGGCACCGGTGCGGGACCATCAGGCTCGCGCTGGGGCCCTCGAGAATCGGCTTGGGACACTCAAGCGCCAGGGCCGCATGGGCCCCCACAACGAACTGTGGGTGTGCAAAAATAGGTGTTTGCACACCCTCAGGATTTTCAGGGTGTGCAATTGCACACCCTGCCCCCCGGAATCCGCGGTCCCTGCCTGCTGTATTGGTGTAACATGCTGACCAATTGATTATTTCAGGCTTGCTAAAACCACAGTTGATTTTTATGTGTACTGTGCCCTCCTGGTTTTGTTTTGCTAGTATGTTCTTTCTAATGACTCGAAAGTCATTTTATAAATTAAATTTAGGTACTCCCTCCATTGTAATGCACATTTTCAAAGCCCCCAGATAGTTTTAAGGCCAAAATTGGGTAGGTTAGTCGTAAAGCAGAGAGGCGCTTTACCCAGACTCCAGAGATGCTTTCTAATCGGACCAAACCAAACCAAACCTAACCAAACCTGACCTAAACTCACCTACAACCTACAACCAAAAACATGCAACCTACAACCTAAAATCTACCACCTAAAACCTAAAACCTACACCCTACAGCCTAACCTACAGCGCATCTCCTTGGTTGCAAAAAGAAGTGTGACGCCTGCTTTACTACTACCCAAAATTGTAACTTTGCCAAGTTGAGCTTTCTTAATTTGTCCATATTTTATAATGTTGGGGGGGCTGCCTGGCAAGTTGGGGGGGGGGGCTGACCAGCAGGTTGGGGGGGGCTGAAGCCCCCCCAACTGTATAGGATCCTACGCCCCTGCTCTCTCTCTCTCTCTCTCTCTCTCTCTCTCTCTCTCTCTCTCTCTCTCTCTCTCTCTCTCTCTCTCTCTCTCTCTCTCTCTCTCTCTCTCTCTCTTCTTCTTCTTCTTTTTCTTCTTCTTCTCCATCGACTCCATCGACTATCGATAAGTTGCAATTTACAAGAAGGTAAGCAGGCTTCTAGTTAACTGGTCTATTCCTTTTTTGCATTTGCATACGATAAACACGTTTCCATAAAGATGTTGATAGTCGGCTGACATTCGCGTGGCACATCGATTAGAAGAATCACTGCGAAGCTCACCACCACAGTCAGCCATCAGCCCCACCGTCGCGCCGCGATTCTCCACCGTTCACCACGGCGCGGCGTGTCAAGTGGCGTTCATAAATCGGCCGCCGCGCCGTCTGTGAGCCGTGAGAGCGGCGATTACACGTGTGTGCGCGCCGCTCGTGTGGTCCACAGCCGCGAGAGAGCAGTCATTACCGCGATTACAGTGGTGACGCGCCGGCCCGGCCCGGCCGCCGGGGTGGCGGTATGTGCCGCTCCGCTGAGGTGGCGGCCCGCTCTCAGCGGCTCCGTCAGGTGGCCACTCTTTACCGGTCCGCCACAATAGCCAATGACAGCGAATACGGGTAATTTGCCTTTGCGGCCATCATTGCGTACTGTGGCGCTGTGAAAGCAGGCACGACAGTGGAAAATTTATCGCATTCTCGGCATTTTTGGGCCGGCGGCGCGGCGAGATCAAAGGGGCGGCGGAGGATAGCCGGGCAGGGCCGGGCGGGGCCGGGCGCAGGGGTCGGGGGTCGCCAAATGCACCCGTGTTACCCCCTTACCTGCCTAGTGCCTAACTCTGCTCGCCGCGATGGCTAACGCACTTAAGGTCACTTATCTACTGATACACACCTAACCAAACACCCACACCTTCCCAGGACGGCCGCCGCCCCACGACCGACGACCACCGGCGGCGTCTGTTCCGGACAGGTGTCGGGAGCGTCACCACCGCCGCTGCAGCGTCACCTCCACCCTCTCAGTGAGGCCGGATGTTTGGAGCCAGCAGCCACCGCCACCCACGGGTGCGCCGAGTGATCCCCACAATACACCCCCGGTGGCCCGCCGGACGCTCAAAGGGGTCGCCAAGTGTGAACACATGCTCGCCGGGGAGCGAACAAGGCGCGGCACTTTGAAGTCGCGCTCTGCTGAGAAGAGATGCCTGAAGAGGCACGGGACGGCCTCAATGTGACAACTCTTGACTTTTGGGGTCACATCGGGAGTTTTTGGGTTAAGTGCGATGTTTTTACAAAACTGATGGTCGCTGAGGCTAAATTTAAGGGTAGAACGAGTGATAAATGATCATCTAGTTTGATACTTTTACACATATGTGCGATTTTAGGAATGTAGCGCACGTTGATGCTATAGAATGAATTCGACTGTGGTCTGTGAATGTAGTTTTCTTCGACTAACGGCATAGGCGCGGGAGCCGGGGGGCAGTGGGGGCAGCTTGCCCCCCCAACTCTGGGGCCGTGGGGGCGGTGCCCCCACAGCTTTGAGACGGAATACCACACTTTTTTTGCAAATGTTTTCTTTTTTTGTTGAAAAAGCCGAGGGGTGAAAAATAAGTGGCCTAAAACCGGTGAGAAAACTAGATTTGGGGGTACCCTAGGTTGATCTCTATTATGGTGTGCCCCCCCCAATCGGAAAGTAGTTCCCGCGCCCCTGACTAACGGTCTTGGTAAGAACATAAAATAAATGAATCAGATTTCAATGTTCAGTTTAGGCAAAAACTATGATGGCTTGTTTCACTGTCGGTGTCGACTATTTTAGTCGGTCTCAGATCGTTTATATTATGTTATGCCCATTGGCTTACGATTGAATCGGCTGTTTTTCAGTCTGTTTTGAAGTGATCTATCTGATATGATCGAGAACGTAACATTTGTTAAGGCATTATGTTAGGGCTCACGTTGGGAATGGGGATCCAGGAAAGTGTATTGAAACGCTGAGGGAACATTCTTTCCCAAAACGCCTATTGATTTCTAAAAACTCATTGGATTTCGCTTGCTTAGGTTTTACAGTGCATTTTAAAAATCAGCTTTTCTATTTAAAGTGCTTCGCCTTTCGGTGTGCTTCCTATGCGGGCAAAGCTGCGATAATGTGTTAACTTTGGGCCTTGCGAGAGAAACGAATGCCCCGAAGCTGAAATGAGCACCAAAATGAAAGCTTCCACGGATAGGTTTAACTGATTACGTACGTACGTACGTTACGTACGTTAGGTACGTTATAATTTGCAAATGACTACAGAGCTTGGACATTTTAAAATTAAAGTGTGTAGGTATGTTCTGCATTTATTTAGGTGGATATATTGCATCCCGTCAATTAGTAGACCAATGTTTTATTAGAAACCTTCAGACACAAGAGGGAAAATAGCAGTTTTCCGTCACTCATTAACATTTATTTGATCGCTGACTAGCAGACTCCTCTCGTTCGCTGGAACTCCCCGCTGACCAGTTCCATTCAGAGCGGTGGTCTTCCCTGTTCTGCCCGGCCCCTCGCACTCCGCCCTGCACATGCCCGCGGCATATGCGCGGCCATGCAGGTGTGGCGGTTTCCCAGATCTGCTGGACCCCCCCCCCCCCCCCCCACCACCACCACCGCCCTCTTCCATCTCCGTTCTGTCGGTCCGCTGGTCCGCACCCGCCACGCGACCATGTCATTCCCAGCAAATGAATAGCTGACCGACGCCGACACGTCATAAATTCCGTATAAACTGCAAAATGCGACTCGACAATGGCGTTTAATTAGCCCTCGCGGCTCTGTAATGCCGTAAGGATTTATAATAAACAAGTTTTTGCTGCTGCAGCCGTGCGCCGGGCAGTGAGCGGGTTGGCCGTCTTTAGGCTCCGCCCCCGTTCGGTGAGAGGCGGGGCTGTGCCGACCGGCCGCCAATGAGCGGCTGGGACGGTCGGCAGGCTCCGCCCCCGGGTCTGCCATCAGCGCGGGGCGGGGCGGGAGCGGCGGCGGCGGCCTGAACAGCGCGTCAGGTGCAGTGACCAGGTGCGGGGCTGAGCGGCGCGTCGTGGCGCTCCGACACCGTGACAACCAGCGCCGGAGGAGCAGCGCGTCACGGCAGACATGGGGATCCCCTCGTTCTTCGCCGGCTACCCGTTCCAAGGTAAGAAAAATGGAGGACCGTGGGAAATGTGGGTGTGGCCGTGGGAAGTGACTGTTTATGGGATGATTGGCAGCAGCTGCTAGCCGGCATGTGTTGGTTGAGCTTGCTATTGAGGTGCTGTTAGACATTGCTCTTTGCTGTCTAGTCAGCCACCACAGAGAGTCGAATTATTATTAAATCACTGGACACTGGTTGCTGTGGAAAATGGAGCAAAGGGCTAGGTTAGGTGTGTTACGTGTGAGGGCTGAATGTTGGCTGTGGTTGAGTATTTCTGCACTCCTACGGTTCGTATCGTCATCAGGTTCTTTCTCCTGGCTAGTGGGACAGAGCTCATCATGTAACTGATAATCACAAATAGGCAATAGGCATGTGTACCTACTAGGTAAGTACGTAGTCCACTAGTGAAGGCTGACTGCGGACTTCAGCAACATAGCGTCTGGTGCTTGAATCCACACCTTGTTACCCCCGAAACCACGAACCGCTCAGTGGTCGGTAGATAAAACGTTATTCAGTGCCTACTTGGTCACTGGTCAGTGATCGTCACTGCCTGATCATCTTTTGCGCATTTACTGCTAATGAAATAATGTTAATTGGACGATTTGTTACATGTATACTGTAATGTGTAAAATATCCTATTCCCGTCTGATGAACAAAAAGCAGGAATGCTTTGCTTCAGTATAGGCATAGGTGTGCTGGTGGATCCCGAGGATTGCGAGAGAGATATTGTCAAAAATGTTCATTTCTCGACTCCGGCAAGTGACAAGGTTAGGCTTAGGTATGATATTATCGTCCAAAAACGATTCCAAAAGGTTTCCAAAGCTACCTCCATGACCCTTAACGAAATTTTACAGGCCGTCCGTATGTCACTCGAGGGCTTGTGCCGTGTGCCGGCGACAATGCCACCCCCCCTCACCCCTTCGACTAGAATCGTGCTTGATCACCTTTTACGCTTGAAGATCTGACGTCATAGTTTTTGTCGCTTCACAAAACGATGGTGAAGTGTCACGGGCCATAGAATGATGATACCTATCTTTATTCACATTTTGTAGTATTCGACGTAACTTTCAGAATAGTGTTGACTTGTTGAGTTCGTGGCTCAGTTCTATGTAGAGACCGCCGGTATGTATTTTCGGGATTTTAAACCTGATGTAACGTTTCAGCTGAGCCAATGAATAAGGCAAGACTCTTGCAACAGGAATGAATAAAAAGTCAAAAAGGAAAATCAAAAGTTAGATGTTATTCGCGGTTGGCCAGCGTTTCAGGTACCTATTGAGGCTTTATGTGCGCTTTTCACACGTAGGTATGTACTGCAAATAAAATACGCGTGAAATGGCTTCCCTCTCGCCTGTAGGCTTGGGAAGAGGCGATTCATTTCGGCAGACATTGACACGGGAGAACATGCTGGAGGTTTGACTGAGAGGACTGAATTGCTTAGCAATGGCTAAAAGCAGCACACAGACCAAAGTCTTGAATTACATGGACTTATTTGTGCAACAGAACAAGCCAGCTAGCAGTAGCGGCGGAACACCTTCAATTAAAGGGACCCTCCCACCTTAACATTAGATTTGAGTTGAGATAGCCAAAATGGGGTCCCTGGCTCACAATTACCGGTTTCGGCACTCACAACATCGAGAAATGCCTTAAATCGGAAATATTGAATTTCAAAATTGCAGCATTTTGATTCAGAGGGGCTAATGCTTAGGAATACCCCTCTGAATGTGTGACGTCAGCGCAAATATCTAACGATTTTAAAATGTTTGACTAAAACGTTTTGTAGCACGCGGTGGTATATGCTATTTGCGCGCAACATCTGCCGCAAACGCCGCACTTCTAAAATAAAGTCGCTAGAAACAGCGGAGATCCCAAAAAAGTAAACAAAAGTAAAAGTCTAATATCTTGAAAACCAGTGAATATTTTTCGGTGAAATTTGGTAGATATTCGTTTTCGCTCTTTCTGAACCGAGCGACATCACTTTCATGCCAATTCATAAACTTTTTTGAAGGTGGGAGGGTCCCTTTAAGGGGGGAGGCACTGCTGACTTTTGATCCCATTCTTTCCATGCAAGGCCCATAGGGCTAATGTTTAAATGCCAAAATCAAAGGGGGGCACGGTGCCCCGGTGCCCTCCCCGTTCCGCCGCCTATGCCAGCTAGTGGCTTTCATCAGCTTCCAACAAAGTAAAACTGTGCATGGCTTCAAAACGACATTCAACAACAGAAACTAGTAACGGTTTGCAATCAAATTAGCCCAATTTCTATTCTATTTTTTATTTGTCACCTTTTTCCTCCTGTTCCTTCTCATCTATCTTTGCTCTTCTATCCTCTCACCTTACTATTCTCTCCCCTCTCTATCTCTTTTCTCTTTTCTCTTATCTATCTCCTATCTTCTCTCTCTCTCTCTCTCTCTCTCTCTCTCTCTCTCTCTCTCTCTCCCTGCCGCCGCTTGCTCTCTCTATGTCCCCATCCCCGCTCAGTCTCCGGCCGCCCCGAGGGCCACTTTCGGGGCGGCATCGTGTAATTAAGAGCTGCGTAGGCGGCGCGAGATGCCCGCCCACGCGCGTCGCCCGCGCCACGGTTCCCACACCTGTCCCGATCCTCCCGATCACTGCCGAGCGAGCGAGCGGTCGAACGGGCGAGAGCGCGAGCGGGAGAGCGGCCGAGCGGTCGAGCGGTCGGTCTCACCCCGGTAATGGTCGCGCCACGCCGCCGCTTGTTTGTTGCCCGGTGAGAGTACAGGTCGACTACAAACCAGATCGCTCATCGTCGTGTGTGGCGGGGCGGGGCGGCGCGGGGTGGCGCGCAGAGCGACATTAGCGCACCTCGCGCGCGCGCGCGCCGGCCGACTTATTGACACTCGCGCGCCGGCACCCGGCCATCAGCTGACGATTAGTGGCGCGGCCCGCTCATCGCGGCGTGTAATGGCGCACCATCGGCCACCAAATGTATCTATTAGACGGCGGAATGTGTTTATTAGACGGGAATGTGCGCGCCGGAGGGTATCGGACCGCCCGGCCGCCCCGGCCGAGACCAGAGTGTCCGGCCGAGGTAGTACCGGCCGGGAGTGCGGTGCGGTCATAGCAGATGCGGTCTAAAGTTCTCCCCGCTCGCCAGCCCGAACAGGCTGAAGCCCGTCAGCATGGTCACTGAATGTCCACCGTTTAACCCTATTCCTGGCGGGGGGGGGGGCCTCAGGAGCCCCCCCCTGAGGTTTTTTGGTTATATCTCCCAAACGCGTTGAGCTAGGAAGCTCAAATTTTCTGACTTTTCCTAAAAGGCTTCTACGCAACATGTCTGAAAATTTTGAGTTGATCTGACCTCAGGTCAGGTCACCAGAGGCGGTTTGGTGACGCTACCTCAGAAAAGTTTGCAATCACGCCAGAGCTAGAGTTTTTGACCGATCAATTTCTTCTCTTCAGGGTTTAGTTAGGGTACCAGTATGTGCAATTTGTATATCTCGGAATTTTGATATCGGTGACCTAAGGTCAGGTCAATTTCGCGACCTCCCCATTATAAGTCAATGGGGGAAAAATCAACTCCCTGTTTTTACCACTAAAACGGGTCGGAATGGCCCCATATACCATACATGACTTCATATACGATCAACCTTCACTACCTTGAGGTCTGTTTTGCTGTTGGGCAGCTGTGAGGTCATGTGACGTCATCAAAGGTCACCAAAGGTTTTTGGCCAATAACTCCGTACAGGAACAAGATACAGACGCGTGGATGGTCTCATTGTGTTCAGCTCGTCAAGACGCATCGAATGATATACATGATGACCTCGAGGTCACGTGACCTGAGGTCAACCTTTGACCTTGACCTTTCGAGGTCAACATATATATCATTCGATGCGGATTGACGAGAGGATCACGATGATGCCCTTAGTTTGTTCCTATCTTGACTAATTCGAAAGTTATTCGAGAAAAACTCTCTCCATATCTAGTGCCGCCATTTTGACTTTTTCGACCCCTGTGACGTCATCTTTGACCTGACCTGAAAATGACCTTAGTAAAAATTGTAGATCTTGGCCGTGCGTATCCGATGCCGTTTACCGCTTGTCGCTATCTTGCTTCGTTCTCGAGATCTCAGGGGGGGGGCCGAATCGGCCCCCCCCCGCCAGTTTCTTGTCCCGGCGGAGCCCGCCAGGAATAGGGTTAAAGATCGATAGAAATGTAAATTAGGTACACCATTCAGCCCGAAAATCAAATGTCCGTTGCTACGAGGTCTAAATTTGTTCATTCTTTATTCAATCTCAGGTATGTTTTAACATTAATAATCGTTCATCTTTCCCAGGTCAGGGCCGGGTCAACCAGCTGGGCGGTGTGTTCATCAACGGCCGGCCTCTCTCCAACGACAAGCGACTGCAGATCATCCAGATGGCGGCGGCAGGAGTCCGCCCCTGTGTCATCTCCCGGTCCCTGCGCGTCAGCCACGGGTGCGTCTCGAAAATCCTGAACCGCTACCAGGAGACGGGCAGCATCCGGCCCGGCGTGATCGGCGGATCCAAGCCGCGCGTCGCCACGCCCGAGATCGAGAACAGCATAGCCCAGTACTTCAAAGAGAACCCGGGCATCTTCAGCTGGGAGATCCGTGATCGGCTCATCAAGGTAGGCTGGCTGCAATGGGTGTGTGTCTACACGGAGAGGGGGGGGGGAGAAAAGTGTTTCACAAAACTAACAAGACATGACTGCATTGCATAATTTATCATAGACTATGGGAAAATTAATGCTAGTAATCAGAAACAGAGATGGATATAATATCGGTGATTATTCCTCCCCACGTCGGATGGCTTTCTGATAATCATGTCAACACACCACCCCATTATACTGCAATAGCTCCATGCAGTTAGCGACTCGCATGCGTTGTCAAATTTGCATAAGCCCGTGTTCGGTTGTGATGTGCAAAAGCGGGCCACGGTTTCTCGGAATACTCTTGTCGAACGACCTTATAATGGCCGATAATGGGCATGTCGGACCATTACCACGAGTAAATGGTCTCTGTACAAATTATCCCTTCACCGACGCGGCCGCTCACCGATTAGTGGTAACCAGATGACGTGGTCAGTGCAGCCGTGCGCCGAAACTCTCGGAACACCCAGTTCTGACCGCGCACAGCATTCTCTGCGCGCCTGACGACTAACATCGGTACACGCGGCCCAAGCCACCGCACACTGGGCAGCGGCGGCGGCCGTCCCTCTCCCTCCCTTCTCCTCCCCGGCCCCGGAGCTCACTCGTGCAACACCAGTGGCTATTTCACATTACCAGCCGCCGGCTAATGGGCTGTTCAATAAATTCTGCCGTAATAAGAGAGCCGCGGCTTCTCAAGGCGGCCGTAAACGGAGCGCCGTCACGAAACACCCCGTCAGGAATAGGCCGATCGGCGAGTTTGTGCTGCCAGATAGGCGTGTTTGTGCTGCCAGATTGGTGCAAAATGCAGAATGGGATTACCCGCAACAGTTTTCTGCTTGAGTAAGCCTCCATGTCTGATCAAATGATGACTTAGTAAAACAGATATTTAATCTGCATATGTAACTACGCTGACAAAGCGATTACGTGATGAGGCTCCTGACCAGACATGTGGCGGTTGGTTTCCCATGATTGTTTCCGCCCGACAGGATAAAGTCATCACAGTGTAAGAGACTCCACCACGCCTATCACACGCGGTAAACACAGACTGATAAACACGTGTAACGGGGCCGAGAAGCCTTCCTGGCGTGTTCGGCCCCGATAATTACCGTCGCTCCTCCTGGGCTCTGCCGGGCGGCGGCGGCGGCGGCGGCCGCGTCGTGTGAGGGCGCCCCGCCGCCGGCCACCAATTTCACACGAGACCCGTGGGCCGGCGGCGCGGCGCCTTTGATGTCGGCCGCTCGGCGCGGTTTAATTCTGGCCAGCCGCACCGACAACTCATTAACAATGTCCTGCGTATGTCCGAGCCGGCTGACCAATCAGCTTACCCCTGTGTCGGCGACGGCGGCGACGCAATCAAAATTAAGGTATTACCCTAAGGTGGAGAGCCATTAGTAGGGTCTTTTGTTGGCGGCAATAGGAAGCCGCGGGGGTCGGCCGCTGGCCAGGAGATAGAGCGGAATGATGATCGGCTCACAGAGCCACCGATTCTCCGGAGATTTATATCTCTATTTCACAGCATTGTGGGTAAGAAGTGGGGAAGTAAGACGTTTTGTGACAAGAAACCACAGAATGTGCGACTTTTGAACTGGAGGCTGGGATATCAGCGCTTTCATTCTTTTCTTTTTTCTTCGACTAGGTACTTACATGAAGACGCGCTTCGTTTTCTTCAATAAACATAAAACAAGAACTACATAGATTATTTTATGCAGCAACTTCAACACTTTACAACTAATTCACCCGTACACACCTCGTAGTCTCGTGATGATCTGCTTGCAACTCACTGACCGGTCCTGCTCAATGCCTGTTCAGTGTTCAGTGCCTCCTCACTTCCTGCTCAATACCTCCTCAAATTTTCCTCAGTTCTTGCTCAGTACCTCCTCAGCTCCTGCTCAGTACTTGCTCAGTTCCCACTCAATGCCTGCTCAATACCCGCTCAATCCCTGCTCAGACAGTGCCTCATGATCTGCCCCATACCTGCTCAGTACCTCATGATCTGCTCGGTACCTGTGTGCCCGACCTGCCCGGCTGGGGGCTCGGCCGCGCTGTAATCAGCGGTGTCGCGCGGCGCGGCGCCGCTGTGCAGTCGCCCGCCCCCTGCTGCGGACACAGGTCGTTACCAGGGATCAGAGGATGCCGAGCGGTTCCGAGCGAGCCGCCGACCGCCCCCGCTGCGGTGAGGGCCAACCTCCCGGTACCACGGACAGCCGCCGGGAGCCACTCATTGTCCCGAGTCTGCTGTCCGCTGTCAGCTGACCACTCTGCCCAGATTAGTGAGTGATCAGTGTCGTGTCACTACGACCGATCGTCAGCGGGTCGTGTGATCAGTGACCCGTGACCACTGATCGTCATCCACATCCCTCAGCGCCCCCTCCTGTTCCTCGGTCCCCTTGAAGGGTTCCGTCCGCCCCAGCAGACGCTCGTTGACCCGTGGTCGATGCCTATCAGTCAGACGCGTGTCGCCGTGTAATGATGGCGGCTTCTGTATGTTTTTCACGGGGATTATCAGATATCTATGGGATGATCACACTGTCGGCACGAGTAAAGGAATGACACAGGCGGGAGGTAATGGAATGGGTTGGACGGTGCTTACACGGTCGGTTTTGATTAGTCCGGTCCAAACTCACCTGTTATCTTGGATACCATCAAGACACTGTACTGTGTTTGTGTTTCAGGACGGCCTTTGCGACAAGAACAGCGTGCCTTCAGTCAGCAGCATCACTCGGATCCTGAGAGGAGGCAAGCCCGACGACAAGAGCGACCACAGCATCACCGGCATCCTAGGTCAGTCAGTCGCGACCTCTCACACACTGTAAGCCGTGGTGTGTTACCAACAAGCCTGCTCCGATTGGCTTCAGCATCTCGGCACTGCACTCAGCGCATTTCGATTGTTTCCACTTGTATTTTCACTTGGCCTCGATATCACCTCCTTCATTTACAAAGAAGAAAGCTGTTGGAAATCAGAGAGGTGGCATAAGGTGTCCCCACAGTTGGCAACGCGGAGATGTAAATTGTGTGATATGGTCTTGTGCGTAAATGCAGTCTCCGCTCTCTTCTAGTGGCTGCGTTGCAGTCTCCACTTATCTTGAGTGAATCGGTTCGAGGAATGGTATCTTTGACATTTTTCTTATCTCTGCTTTGCTTACCTGTCCTCTCCACCCCTCTCTTCTCATCCCTGTCCCCTTCTCCTCTCTCCTCCCTCTCCTCTCTCCTCCATCTCCTCTCTCCTCCCTCTCCTCTCTCCTCTCTCCTCTCTTCTCCTCCATCTCCTCTCCCCTCTCCTCTCCTCTCCTCTTCGCTCTTCTCTCCTCTCTCCTCTCTCCTCTCTCCTCTCTCTCCTCTCTCCTCTCTCCTCTCTCCTCTCTCCTCTCTCCTCTCTCCTCTCTCCTCTCTCCTCTCTCCTCTCTCCTCTCTCCTCTCTCCTCTCTCCTCTCTCCTCTCTCCTCTCTCCTCTCTCCTCTCTCCTCTCTCCTCTCCTCGCCTCTCTTCCCTCTCTTCTTCTCTCCTCTCTTCCCTCTCCTCTCCTCTCCTCTCTTCCCTCTCCTCTCCTCTCCTCTCCTCTCCTCTCCTCTCCTCTCCTCTCCTCTCCTCTCCTCTCCTCTCCTCTCCTCTCCTCTCCTCTCCTCTCCTCTCCTCTCCTCTCCTCTCCTCTCCTCTCCTCTCCTCTCCTCTCCTCTCCTCTCCTCTCCTCTCCTCTCCTCTCCTCTCCTCTCCTCTCCTCTCCTCTCCTCTCCTCTCCTCTCCTCTCCTCTCCTCTCCTCTCCTCTCCTCTCCTCTCCTCTCCTCTCCTCTCCTCTCCTCTCCTCTCCTCTCCTCTCCTCTCTTCCCTCTCCTCTCCCCTTCTCCTCTCGTCTCGTCTCGTCTTCTCTTCTATCCTTCCCTCTCCTCCTCTCCTCCCCTCTCCTCTCGTCTCAGCGGCGGTCTCTTCAGTAGGTGTTGGTCGTGCCGCCGCCGGCGGAGACGCGGCCTGATCAAAGGGTGCCGGCTGCTTTTCCCAGGCCGGGCCCGCCAGCCACCGGCCCACGCCCCTCGCCCGCCCGACACCCACCCGACACCACCGGCTATGTCGGGAATGTCTAATGAAAAACTGACGCGCCTAATGGAATTTCTGACGGCCGGACGCTTTTGTGTGAGGCCGCTGACGAGGGGCGGGCCGGACAATGAAGAGGTGCCCCGGATGGTTTACCCGATTTGTAGGTAGTGATCACACAATAAGATCAGTTACAAGAGATATCAATGGCCTGTCTGAGCTCTCTTCCTAGGAGGTTATGTCAGATATAGATTCAAGGCATTTACTTCATAGTTACTTTGGCATCACCAGAGCACATGCAATATTGCAACATAGTAACGAATGCTGTAGTGTACTGAAGCCGTTAGTTTAGCCATGGATGAGATAATATTATCTCATCTCCTCTCATCTCATCTCCTCTCATCTCATCTCCTCTCATCTCATCTCCTCTTGAGATAATATTATCTCATCCCTGCTCAGTATTACCTCATCCATGCTTAAGCTTCATGGGTGTGCAAAGCAACTTTTCATTGGCGCATTTTTTCTACATGAACTACAGTACTCCTTCAGATAGATTACAAAGACTTCGCTCATTCACCCGATGGATTGTCAAAAGTACATTTTGATTTCGTGCCCGACGAATCCATAACAGTTAGACATTTAAGCCCGGTGTCCACGCTCGTCAAATCAGAGCGTCAAAACATGCCTGTTAATCTCATATTCGGGATATATTCCGCTGCCGTCTCGGCCTGCATTCCTGTGTGCGGTTTTTGCGCGCCGGAGCCGCCGCCCGTCGGCTGACCGTTCGAGGCGTCTGGATGACACTAAATGACGTGAGTCGCGCACCGCTGCGCTCTGATCTCACCGCCGCACTCTGCGCGCCGCCGGCTTACTGGCCGCACCGGCCAGCCCAGGCCAGCCGCAAAAACCGCGCCGCCATTCAGTGGCAGTCAGGGCCTGATCCGATCGCCGGCCGAGTTTTTGGGCGGCGGCTCCGGCGGCGGCGGTGGTGGGGTTTCAAAGCTGTCTCGACTTCAGCGAGATGAGGCGGGCTGCCGGATGGACTGCGTGGTCTGAGCCTGTTGACGGGCTCAGAATGCACTAAGCCGACGTTGATGAGAGCTTTGCGCTGCAGCAGCGGCGGCGGGCCAGTTGGGCCGGGTATACGGTGTCGGCCAGCGGCCGTGTTCTGTCTCGAGAGGGATTTGCGAGCCCCGGAGCTCTGGGTACGTATGGGAGCACAGTTGCTGAACTGTGACACCATCTGCATGCGCAGTCACATCTAAACTCATTGTTTGGGCTGGTATTGGGAGTTTCCGTGTCGGCAGCCACACCGTGACGGGCCTTTTAGCAGCCACCCACGTTCCACCGGCGACAGGTTGAGCGATGTGCTTGTGCGCGCGTCTCAGAGCCGTGTTCTGCACGGCTGCGCACGCGGCGTCACCCTGTGTGTTCCGGTACCGCACGGCCCACCGGGAGCTCACGGCGGGCGCCGCGGCGACCCACCGGCAGCACAAGGTGAAAACGACTCCCCAGCCGCGCGCGCGCCGAACAAAATACGGCGCCAACCCGCGGCGCGCGCCGCAAGGGCCACCTGTGCGCGCCGCGGCGCCGCCGCTTCGCCCCTAGCGCCGCGCAGTCAGTTACGACACCGCTACCAAGCGGAGCGCTCGACTTGTGCCGCCTCGACGGCCGCTAAATTATAGATGAGGCAATTTGTGAATTATTTCCTGCGATTTGTAAGCAGCTTAGGTGACGATTAGCATACGGGTTCAGTGTTGTTTTACATAATATCTGATGTAGGCGTCGCGCTCCCGCTGAGTAATCGCCTGTGAATGGTACACAGCGTTCCCGTGTCTGGTCGAAGGACGGGGCGCACGGCTGACCCCGTGACACACGTGCCACGTGATGTGCGCCGCGTGTTGCGTCATGTAAGTGCAGACGCTCCCAGGCGGGACTTTTAAAATGTGCGTCTGAATCACTCCCGCAAACTTTGTTTTGTGCATTTGGTTGAAGCAGAGTGTGTTCTATAGCAGCTATACAGCGTTAGTAAGCACTGACGGCTTGCGGGAGATTTGCAGACATTTCTGACGTTAAGACCAATCATCTGAGGTCTGGATGACGTTTAGACCCATTAGTTGACGTCTGGGTGATATCTGGAGCCACATTTGAAGCCCAACAGTGCACTGTGGCGTCCAGCACCATCAAAACAACCAGAGCGGTGTCAGCCACTCCCTCTCGATCCAGCCCCGCTGGGAAGCTCTCAGACCGCCTCTGGCTGTCCTGTGATGGACGGCGAAGGGCGCAGCTCCGCACGGAAGCTCCCCTCCCCCTCCCCCTCCCCCGGGACCCCCGTCGGCGTGGCGCCGTCGGAGCGGGCTGCTAATGCGTGTCTGCTGTCTGCCGGCTGTCTGCCGGCTGTCCGATGCCGTGTCGGGCAGTGACGGACGGCGCGGCCGACCGCCGGCTGTCTGGTGTTGACGCACTGGTCCGGACCCGGCAAACAGCGGAGCCGGCCCTGCAGCGGCGGCGGTGGCGGTGGGGGTGGTTGAGGGTAGATGCAGTGGTTGGTGGTGGTGGTGATGGTTGTGGTGGTGAAGGTAGTTACTTTATAATGGTGACTGTGAGCGTAGTGGGCCGGAACCACGGCTGGTTGATGGTCTATTGATGAAAGAGGCATGGCAGTAAAGAAAGATCGGTTGCCATGTAACAGCTGCTTTAATGAATGGGCTTAGAGCTCCTGTGCTACAGCACCCTGTTTCGACAGCCATAAGGAATTGGTGAAAGAATTCAGTGCTTGTTATAACTACAGTAACCGCTGTAGCAAACATCTGGCAAAGGAGCGTGACCTCATCTACCTATGACCGATTAATTTACAGAGCGCTAATATAACATCATTTACGGCGAGGTCACGGAAAATTTCAAGCTTTGTAAAACCATTTATTTATAGTCAGATCATTATTCATCACTGTGGTAAGGCATAAGCGAGCGTGAATGAATACGGCCGATCCCGTTATATTAAATCGCGGTAAATCTGTGCCCGTGGGCCAGACACCGTTTTCAGCGTGCGGACATGATAGGTAGGCTTAGCGGGGCCGCTGGTCCTTTGATGAGGGATTAGGGACCTCCCCTGGCGAGGTCCCAGACGGCGCTAGGGGACACGTGTCCCCACCGGGGCTCCTAATGTCCTTAATACTCCCCTGGGTTCGCTAATTCCCCCATCATTCAACAGAGGTAAGGAACGGCGCCTTTCTCGCTGTCCTCACACAAAACTAACCAGCCCCGCCACCCCGCGATAAACCCACTGATAGCGGATGTTCCGACTGATCAGTTTTGTCGTCCAACAGAGGTCAGTGGGCCCCTACCCCCACCCCCACCTCCACCCCCTCAGTGGAGACACGTGTTCGCAGACAGGTTACAAGAGTGCGAGCAAGCCGACCCGGCCTGAGGTACCCCTCCCCTCCCACCCACAAGCGCTGAGACCCGCGCTCGGCAAGCGATAGCACATCTGGGCCTGTATTTCAGCGGCTGGCGGGTCGCGCCGGGCGGCCAGGTCCGTCTGTCACTTTAGATGGGCGCCCCGCCGCGACCCAGCCCGGCATTCCGCGACTGCCAGCGGTCGAACCGCGCCCGACCGGCCCCTCGCGGCGCCCCACGGCCGGTCAGAGCTCAGCAATGCTGCAGAGAGTAGCGGGTCCGCACACGCAGAGACCATACGGGGAGGGATTGGGGCCTGCAACATGATGGTGTGCGTGTGATTACAGTGATAACGCACATGACAGGGTGTGCGCAATCACAACGGCAGGCATTTGTGCAAGATCAGCATGTCAACGATAGCATTTCAACAAATTAGTGACATCGAGCTTAATGTTAAAATAAATAGTAAAATGGGGGGCCAAGCATCCATGATACTTGGTCGTCTATGGATGATCTTCACCTCCCATAGACGGAGCTGGTCTCTGCACGCGTGAAGCGTGCTAACTGCTAAGGACTATTTAAAAATCAAAATAGATAACCTAATAAACACAAATGACACGTTGGCTCATGTCTGACGATATTAGGAGGTACTTACAAACAGATGATTCAGCTAAACTGGCTTCAATTTACTTTTGCAATGCAGCTCCGCCCAAAAATGATTGCAGCCCAGATCACCACTGAAGTTTTCTGGAGCGACACAATCGTTCATGCTCGTGATATACGGCATTCTCCATTCTCTTTTTTCACTGCTAATTAATAGGAACCGTGCTAGCATGTGAAGCAGCGATGCAAATGCTCAAAGTACATTCTCATTACAAGTGCAGCGTTGAGCTCGAGCTGAAGGACTGTATAAAGTCGCCTGCCTCCCCTCACCCCCAAAGTACCACTATGTAGGAAATGATACCTACTTACTATGGACGTCAAACCCCTTGAGGCCCTACTTTTTTGCGATAATTTTTAAATGCGTCAACTCTTGTTGACAATATTCTGGCAATGTGTGTTTCAGAACCTGCCTAAACTTTTATTACTAAGGTATTTTGACGCCAAATGATTATGAAAGGTACTTCTCATTCACTCGTAATGCTAAGGTAAATTCAGGCCCGGGCAGAGGCTTGCGCTCGGCCACACTCGAGCCCCGCCACCAGCGCCATCTGCTCTTAATGTCATCTACCAGCGCCCGCTTCCGCTACCAGCTACCGCCCACCATCAAGCCTGAATGGAGCGAGAGACGCGAGTGAGCGGTCGCCGGGCAAGGAGCGCCGGAGGGGTAGGGCGGAGCTTAGCGCTGACGTCATTACGTGGCTCCGCCCAATGAGCGCGTAGCCTCTACCCAAACAGCAATTTCGTTCCGTGAAAGTTAACATTACGAGTGAATGAGAAGTACCTTTCATAATCGTTTGGCGTCAAAATACCTTAGTAATAAAAGTTTCGGCAGGTTCTGAAACACACATTGCCAGAATATTGTCAACAAGAGTTGACGCATTTAAAAATTATCGCAAAAAAGTAGGGTCTCAAGGGGTTTGACGTCCATAGTAGGTCACCCAAAAAACATTGCGGTGCCGTCAGTGTCAGTTTTGGTAGGCAGAGCGTTGTAATGTATGGAACTTGGCATCTCTAACGTGCAGCACCGGTCTCTGTTGGGCGTGGCCGGGCGAGGTGGCTTGTTTTGTTTTGTTTTGTTGGGTTAGGCCCTTTCGGTCTGACAAGACCATTGCAGAGCCGGAAGGATGATAGGAATTAGGGGGAGACATTGGTCTGGGCAGGCACCCTAGTGAGTCGACGGGGCTGAGCCCGTCCAGAGGACAGACCACCCAGCCCCAAGGCACTCACTGCACCCGGCTACGGGGTGCGCTCCCTCAGGAGCAGCGGTGCCGCTCCAAGGGAGCAGCCCGCATGAGATAAAGTTGCCTGTCCAGCCCGGAGGGGGGTTGCGGCGTGGAGGAAAAGGATTTCAGTGTCCTGAGGATAGAAGCACGGAACGGTGGCGAGGTGGCCGCCTGAAATGAGCTTGATCCTACACGGGTCGGAGTGCCAGACGAGGAACGGAGACCACCCCCAGCCCCGATTGGTCACCGGTGGACAAAAAATATATTCCTGTCTGCAGGCCGGTTGATGGTATGCCGATGTCCTTTGCATATCATGTCCTCTTCCTCTTCCTATTATTTGTCTAGGTATGCTTTCTCTTCTTCCTCCTACTTTCCTTCCTTTTCCCCATCTTCTCCTTCCCTTCACCGGTCTCTTCCCTTCTCCTCCTCTACTACTCTTCTCCTCCTCTTGCCCTCCCTTGCTCCTCCCGCTCTTCCCCTTCCTCCCCTCCCCTCCTCCTGGCACCGCCACCTCGGCTGCCGCCGATGCCACCAATTATTAATCACCGGCGGGGCGGCCACACACCTCGCTCCATAGTCAAGCGGGGAGAGGAAGAGGGCTGAGCCATGGGCGGAGGTATGTCCCGGGGAGGGGCTGGCTGCCTGGGCTATAGGGGTGGAACGGGGAGGGTCTCAGAAGGACTGGGTCAGGGTGACTTGATGTCTTATCTGCAACATGTGAGTAACGAGACTTGATAGCTGACACAATGTGAAAGGCTGGTGAGTGAGATGAATAAATTTTATATGAATGGCGAATATAGGCCAGTGGCGAATATGGCTGATACTTGTGTGCTGCAGTTCTGAAGACCCAGATCCTAACCAAATATAAATGCCAGATTGAATACAACTTGGATCACTTCCATAAAACACAGTGTGAATAACTGTTTTCGCAAGCAGTTTCCTTGCAATTGAGGTGGATAATCTGCCGTCCAATTTGCAGTGCATTCACTCCGCTGAAAAACAAACTTGAGGGTTGGCGGTTGCCTCAGCGAAACATAATATTGTAAGCATTCCAGAGTGTAAAAGGACTTATGATATAACATTCTAAAGATGCTTTGTAACTCGGATTACTAAAAACGTTCCTAACACTGATGAATGGCTACAATATTCGGCCCACACAGGGCGGCAGCCCCTATCCACTGAGGCCCGCTCAGGTAGTGAAGCTCTTAGAGGACGGACTTCTGTCGAGTCACTGCACCAGGAGCTGGTCGGAAAAATCCCCACAAAGGCGGATTGGACACGGCTGATGGTGGTCGCTCGACCAGACCACACCGGGGAGCTCCCGGTTTTCTGAGCCGCTCTGTCCGCCGTGGATTTATTGCCGGGTTTTACAACACCTCTGCTGTCGGCGGGACATTCATGGTGCTGTACCTACCTACCGGCACCGGTACCCTTTCCCGCTACTCCACTTCCTCCGAGCAGTGTTCCCATTGTGTCTCGAGCCGGCCGCACTGCTCTCCTCTCGCCGCTCTGCGGAACCCACTGCTCACCATTGTCGACCACCTCACGTGATCCACCCACGAACACGGCCCGGGGGTCACGTGACCTGCCCCACGGCCAGCAGAGCGGACCACCGGCCGAGTCACGTGACCGGCCACGTGATCGGACCACCAGCGGCGGCACCCGTCGCCTAATCGCGCTCTAATTTCTCTAATACTAACGCCGACTGGGCATGCAAGCGTTTTTGCTGGTCTCCGGCTGTGATTGGTGGGGTGCCGGCCGGGGGCGGCGGACGGCCGGCCGAGGTCAGAGGTCACAGCTCAGGTCGCCGGGTCGTCTGCGTGCGAGTCGCTATTGGTCGAAGACGGACGCACAAAAAGTCTGATTGGCGGTTAGTGCGGCGTTAAAGCTTGGTCGCCTCTCCTATAATGGCCGCGCTGATTCGTCGGATTGTGGCCGTCTGTAAAATGGTGATGCCGAGAGAAAGGCCGCTGAAGGGTGCTGGTCCCGGGGAAAAACCACTGCCGGTCTGAGAAATACGAGCCATGAATGTCATTGCGGTAGTCGTTTTCTCAATTGCTCTACACGAACGCTCTTCAAACGACTCGCATCGCGACTTGTGCTATAAAATGTCCACAATCGGCCACCCAAACCCACTCTTCATTCTTGTTTGCTCTTCTTTTTCATAGCTTCACCCTCCCTCCCTCACACCCTTCTCACCTCTCTCTCTCTCTCTCTCTCTCTCTCTCTCTCTCTCTCTCTCTCTCTCTCACTCTCCTCTCTCTCTCCACAGGTGGTGAGAGCAGCGGCAGCGAGGACGACAGTGAGCCGGGCATCAAGCTGAACAGGAAGCAGCGCCGCTCGCGCACCACCTTCACCGCCGAGCAGCTGGAGGAACTGGAGAGGGCCTTCGACGTCACCCAGTATCCGGACGTCTACACGCGAGAGAAGCTCGCCATCAAGTAAGTCCTCTCTCAAATGGTCTTGATGGTACTGCTCAGTGCTCATTGATGAGGAGGCATTTTGTAGTTTGACATGTGAAAGGAAGTTAGAACAACTGGTGAATTTGAAATCGTCTAGCACGCAAACCAACAGTATAAGAGCTATTTGATTACTATTTGAGGAGGGTGCGTCTGTCCGTTACCGAGGTCCCGAATTGGTGGTGCTTTGCGTGGACTACAGGCCAGACCGTTGCACCTAGCCCGGTGAAATTTGCACAACTTATAGATCAAGGATGCGCGACGTGCCTTTGAGGGGTCTGGACTCGATTGGGTCGATAGTGAGCGCGTGGTGCGTGCCCAAAAAGTGCAAATTCGCGTCATAGACTTTACATGTATAAATCGGCGTGCGAAATCAGGCGAAAACGGCTAATTTTGGCCGACACGGGTCCAGTTCCCGTGCAATATCTTGGTGACCAGGGGTCCGACCGGCACGGGGAAAACAGCATCGTGTACAGAATTGAACGGGCTATTGAATGGTGTGCAATGCAGAGGATAGCACGCGCCACGTGCACCGGAGAGGGCACTTTTATTTGAAAAATTGCGGTTTTTGAGGGATTTCGGAATTAATTTTATTTTTAGGTGACCGTTAAATGGAGCGAGTTGAATCAACGCCTATTTGCAAGAGAAAGGTACCGCCTCTCCTGGGAAAATTGTGAATAGGTAATTGATCGACGCCAAGGTGGTACAAATCACGGGAGAAAATGGTGTTTGTCGATGATGTGCCACTTTATTATTCACACGGGTTTTGCTGTATAACCTGATACGTTTGGCAGTTGGAAATGGTACCGTTGGAAAGAGCATTCAATTCTGTCCAAGGCTCAATCTTCATTTTTACATTATAAGCAACACTATTCTTAAAAATGTAAATGTTCCAAACCATTACATTGTCATTTTTAGCGAAATTCATCGCTGGCCATCAAAAGACTTCACGCCAGTTTTCGAATCATTCTTAAGTGGAACGCATGATAATACGACACGGGCACCTCAATGCGATGTATCTTTTTTGTTTTGGCCGTCAAAAAGCATTCGAACGAAATGGATACCAACCAAATCGACACAGACCAACCCAATACGCACGGGTCACAAATAACCCTTCTTCGCGTTGCGGAGCACGCGGGTAACCCTAGTAAGAGCTATTTGAAGTTGAAATCGTCTAGCACGCAAACCACAACAGTATAAGTAGCTCTGTTATGTTTGATTTGAGGTTCTTGTTATAAAATACCGATCTTGTCAACGCAAATGTGTTCGGAACGTGTTACGACGCATGCCCTAGCGCCGCAGCACTCATGCATAAAGTGTGACGCTATCACAATGATTTTATTATAGGTATGGCCCTTTATTGGAATTCGCCTATAACACTGCAAATGCTCTGTTCTCAGGACCACGCTGACTGAGGCACGCGTTCAGGTGTGGTTCAGTAACCGACGGGCGCGGCTCCGGAAACAACTAAACGCCCAGCACCACGTGACCTCGAGCGGCGCGTCACCGGCCGGTCACGTGACGGCCGCGGGCCCGGCTGCCCCGTACGGCGCCGGCTGTCACCCGGCCGACGCCGGCGGCTCCAGCGTGCAATACGGTTAGTGCTAGACACGGGATCGGGTGCACGATCTTGGTCAGTATCAGACACGGACGGGGGGGGGGTACACGATATATTGATAAGTTTGCAAATATTACAGTTCAGTGTAGTATAATATGATGCCGTGCACTATATATATATAGACTTGTGCAAAGTGTTTTAGAAGATGCAGAAAATGTGAGCATTGAGCCGCGTGATCATAGAGGTAGGTGTGAATTGAATATGGTTAGTCATTTATTTACTAAGCATGGTCGTCAGGGGCCCGGGAACGATTTTCAAGTTGGGGGGGCGAGCCTAAAATGCCTGACATGATGCATATGAACCAGTGGCGTAGTTAGGGGTCTAAGGGGACACGTACCCCCCACCCCCACCCCCCACCCATCGGGTTGAAAGGGACCCTCGGGTCTGAGAGGACCTGCGGTGCCATTTGACCGCTGAGGGTTAACGGTGGCCATATTTCGACTCAGAATGGCCTCATAGGTCACGTTAGAGCACCTTATGGGCCCTAAATAACCACACTAAAATCTCAACAAGGGCCCCACGCCGGCTTCTGAGGGAATCTTGCAGATTTTAAGGGCCCCTCGGTGGTCTCCAAAGGCCCGTTACTGGCCTCTGAGAGTTCTTACCGGCCTATGAGGGGCCAGTTCTAGGGGCATTTCCCGCCTGTGATGGTCACACACTTATTTTTCCGAGGGTCCCATAACGGCAACTGTGGGGGCCCTCATCGGCGCCTATGAGGGCCCACACCGGTGTCTCTGAGCGTTTCACAACCCCAACTCTGAGTGCCTATACCAGTGCCTTTTAAAGCCCTATATCGGCGGCTCTGAGGACCCAACAGTCAACACCTGCGCATCTAAAGGCCACCCACTGGAAACTTTTGAGGGCCCCACACCGGTGACTCTGAGCCCTGAGGGCCCCACCGGCGTCTGACAGTACCATGCCGGTCTCTAAGGACCCCACAAGACTTCTTCTGCCGGCCTAAGGGCCCCGTGCCGGTCACTGAGAACCCCCTGTTGGTTTGTAGAGGGTTCGCGTCATCAGCTCTAAAGACCCCACACCCGTCTGTAACGGCTCCACACCAGCGTCTATGAGATCCCAGAGCAACGCCTGTAAGGACCCTCACCGGCGCCTCTGAGAGAATCACACTGGCACCTCTGTGCGCCCGAACCGGCACCTGCATGGTGGCCCATACCAATGCCTCTAAAGGCCCCTTACCGGCGGCTCTGAGGGCCCTATACGCCGGTGATTCTGAGGGTGCTACCGATAACCAAATGCATCAGACAAGCCCTTAGTGTCGCTGAGCTTTAATCCCATAGATACCGGCCTTCCGAGGGCGCCACGTCAGTGCACTCATTGCCCCACACCCCTCCCTCACACCCGGAGCGGGTAAACTGTGTTAAACCTATATTATAGCAACGATTTTACCACCGTTGTACGTTATATATTTCTCAAAGTTTTCTCAAAATGGTCTAGTATAAAATCTGGCCTGCCAAACTCATGGCCAAGGCCAGGCCCAAACCAAAGCGGGATGACAATAGCAGATGTTGTGAAATCGATACTGTATCAGCAGAAACCATTCAGATGGCTAGGAAAATGCCGTGTGATGATGTTTAGATGGAAAACAAGAAGGAAAGAAGTCCGGAAAAGGGAAGAAAGATCCTTTCACGCTGCCTCAATGTTGAGGGGGCGCCGCCCCCTCGGCTCTCAAGTTGGGGGGGGGGGGGGCAAGCGCCCCCGCTGCCCCCCCCCTGTTCCCGGGTCTATGATGGTCGTTTTCGCTCCTCTTGCCGTATTTTCAACAAAGTAAATTGCTTTTATCAAGATTTATTGAACCTTGCAATTCAAAGGAACCGTGAGTCTCATGAGTTCAAAGAAGCCGCCACTTGTCGCTCGAATCCCCTCAGGCGAGTCTACCATCCCATCATTACCGCGATCTGCTCTGTCATTCATTTCTTCAAAAATCCGCCGTCTTCCTGCGACGCCTCTGGCGGTATCAGCCCTGTTAGCGACCGTATCGCCACGCATGTCCCCTCTGCAATTAGTGTAATTTCCGGGCGGGCACCGCAAGGCGGCGGCCTTTCCAATTCTCGGTGCAACTCATAAAGTGTCGACACGTTTGTCGTAAATAACGAGTGCCGTGTCGGCCGGCGCCGTTAACTGAGCTGACAGTCGGCGAACGGCCGTAAACGGACTGACGGACCGACGGACGGATGGCGCCCTTCCGCGGAACTGGTGACTGGCGAGTGGTTTGTCCACAGTCTGTCCAGAACACGTCCGTACCCCGCAGACAGGCCTCCACAAACCATTCACAAATCTTCCATAGCTAGTCCACATCCGTTTGCGGACGCACTTTACACTGAGGCGTGAGCACTTGCTTGAAAGTGTGCTTTGGGTTTGGTTGGGATGGAGGGGGGAAGGGGTGTGCGATATCTGAAATAGTAGATACATCTTTAGAAGTAGCATCGCTGTTTCACGTAGATACGGAACGCGCCGCGGCGAGACGGTGCGGTGAGAGGCCTTTGGTGGTCAGCTGAGAGGCGGTGGAGCGGTTTTGTGCGCCGTCTGTCGTTCCGACGTTGTGTGGGCGTCAGTGAAAGTAAGAGGGCTGCCGCACTATGAATTTGAGAGACTATGGCGTCAGAGAGCTGGAACCTTAGCAGACATCTGACTGCTATTACTGCTTGTTAGAGAATGGACCTTATTCATAAACAAACCTTGATTCTTGCGAACGATAAAGAAGCCCGAAATCAAACCATATTGACATAAATTCGAAAAAATCACTCATTCAAATCATTCGAATCACTCGAAATTCGAAAGTATGCTGACCTAGCTAAGTACCAAGAACGCTATTGGCCTTATTTAATCCAAATATCCATGTTACTCTTATTATTTTGCCAGTATTTTGCTAACCAATTACAATACTGACGTCTGTTCTCTCCTGTCAACAGGTCAGCCGTGGACGGCCCAGCCGAGCTCCCTCGGTTACCAGGACTACCTGCAGGCGGCCTCCTCGTCACAGATGACGTCATCGGTGAACCAGTACACGGCCGGTATGACGTCATTCGCCGGCGGCGTGCACCCGACCTCCATGGCCACCTGGCCGGGCTTCACCACCGACAATAGGTGAGTGGCCACGATATTAGATGGAACTAGCAAATAGCTGGGTGGCCACTGGTCAGTGTGTGTGTGTGGGGGGGGGGGGGTTGAAATGGGGAGGGTCTAGTTAGTCGCTTGGAGCTTTCTTCCTTTAGTCGTTTTGAAGTTTTATACGTCGTAGCTAGTGGTTGATATTGCTCAAGTGCTGAGTGATTCTCATCACAATCACCAATAAATGCCAATTTCCTTAGAACCCCTTGAACCACTATATACAGCCTGAACCATAAGACGCCTCCTCTGACCTCCACTCTCCTCATTTTCAGTTTCTTCGGCGGCAGCACAGCGGCGATGGGCGGCTACCCGACCGGGTACGGGATGCAGGCGCACTTTCCCGACACCAAGCCGGCCGGCTTCCACCCGTACTCGTGATCGACAACAACAGCGATCGCCCGCTCCGGAACGGGGGCACAACGCATGTGTTCTTATACCACAGATTTAGTGTTAAAGTATGAGGACAGCACGGATTAACTGCAGGGGGTTGAGCCTAGGTGGAAGCGTGGCACGCTGACACATGTCTTCAGTCTGGGGTCACATGCATAGTTGCTCGACCCGCTGAGTCCCAAATGCGTGTGTGAAAACATGTCAAAGAAAGAGCTAGACGTCTAACTCTTTCTTCTCAAAGTTCACACCTCACCGTCTCGACGACAGCTCGTCTCGTGATAGCCATGCGTAACGGCGACAGTGCCAATGTTCAGTGCTACTAACATACAATAAATACTGGACAAGACGTTTACAAAATATCACGTTACGCGCTGTTACCCAGCTTGTGTTGACAATAATTGTGTCTCCATCGGTCATGCGTGGATAGATTACCTCATGCAGCGCGCTGCTCGGCTAAAATGCTATAGTTAGTTATGAAAGAGTCTTCCAAATTGGCCTTAATAGTGCATCATGGCACGAGGATTCCTCGTAACAATAGTTGATAGTTCTATCTAGGGCATGTGCCGCCTTCTCTTTCCGGCGTGCGGGATAGGATAGGACATTTCAGTTAGAATTGTGCGCTTCCTGCTTCCATTGTTTTACAAAATGTATTTATGCTATGTTCACCGTTTGCTTGTGCCAATTCTGTGCCATTACTTGCATGTGTGTGCGACTCGGGTGTAACATTTTTTTTTCAGTTCGTCTAGTGACATATTTTCTCGTGTATATGCTCTATAAATAGGTGTTGATGTTTTGCATAACTCGTATTATATATGTATTGTTTTTTCAGGTCTTACACAGCCGCCGTGTATGAGGCATGTGCCATTTCCTTCTAATATATCTATTGTAGACGGTTGAAGTGTGTTTAACTGAGCTTAAATGTTTCATGTGGTTATGATTTAGCGAGTGATGTGTTTATCAAGAGAAGCCAGTAATTTATGTAAAAACCTCATCCATTCACCGAAATGACATCCATCGTCATGCGGCACTAACCCTCGCCCGCACATGCCATTTTCCCATCCTAGAACGCACATGGGGGGGGGGGGGGTTGCCATCCTCCCGCGCCATTTCGTTCCTGTTGGAGATAGAGCTTAGCGGTAAAGACCAAAAAGATTCTTTGGGAAGAGACGAATCCAATGATACCCAGTTTTACCTTCTCAGGTCAGTCATTGACCTTCCAGGTCAGGTCAAACTAAAAAATGTTGCTGTTTTGGGTCACCGTTGGATATCAAGTGCGCTGCTTATCAAATACCGATGACGATGCTGTTTTCTGGTGCCAAGCCAGCTAGAACCTCTTTGTCACACTATCCGACCAGAATTTTGCTGCTGAGGTCATTTCAGGTCAAGTTAGGTCAAGGTCAATTATATGTGTTTGTATGTCTGTGTGTGTCTGTGTGTATACTGATGTGTGCACCGATTGTTTTTGGGTCCATATCACATGAAATCATGATCTGAGAAGCTTTTACCAAAAATGCAGTCAAAAAACTTCACAAAAAGTAAATTCAGCTTGCCTAAAACGCAATTATCTTAGATGACCTAGGTTGACCTTGACCCTGACCTTGACCCCTGTACATCGTCGAACAACATGTTCCATGATAGGTGGGAGGTAAGACTGGCAAAAAAGGCCGAAATCAGGGTGTCAAACGCACACAAGGCCCATGGCAAACGCAAGATGTTGAGAATTGGCCATTTGGGTCATGACATGACCTGAAAAACAAGGTAATATCTCCGAAACAAAAAATCACAGAAACTTGAAATTTTCAGTGGACATAAAGAAAGGATAGACGAGCAGCTATACGAAAAATCAGCCTTCTAGCTCTAGAAATGTTGAGTGCAGAGCAGAAAGACTGCCTGGGGGGGGGGGTGGCACCCCCCCCCCCCATGTGCGGGCGAGGGCTAATCATGTCTCAAATTCGGTCGTAAACGAAGAAAATCAGCGACAGTTTTTTTTTCGTCCAGCTCCATGCATCTGCAACCAAAGAACCAATTGCGATGGGAACAGCATCCACCGTCTGAAAACTGAGCAGGTAAAATAATTTTCCACTCGGTTCATTACATGAAGGTATCAGTAGGCAGTACCAACAATTCGCATCTACGTACTTACCTATATCTTGGATTTTTCATTTTTGTGATCTAGGGGCAGTTTTTATAATGACTTGGCTTGTGACCAAGTCATTATAAAAACGAGGAAACGCATAAATGCACACGAGCTTGAAAAAGAAAACACGTCAAAACCACCAGACCGCAATATATTTTCAGAATCATAGCATCTCTGTCAATATGTAATTGAATTGAGTGCAGCTAATGGCCAGCAAAAGGTCATGTCAGATCATAAAATGTCACCAGCAGTTTCTCGACCATAACCTTTGATGGAGATATGGTAAAACGATGAAAATACCTGGAAAGCGTTCATTTTATCGAGACTTGTACGCAGCATGGCATTTTCCGGTCAGGTCAGTCATGTCATGCAGTAGCGGCGGAACACCTTCAGTTGAGGGGGGGGGGGGAGTGCACTGCCGACTTTTGGTCCCATTCTTTCCATGCAACGCCCATAGGGCTTATGTTAAAATGCCAAAATCAAAGGGGGGCACGGTGCCCCGGTGCCCTCCCCGTTCCGCCGCCTATGATGTCATGACCTTGGCCTGAGGTTAACCTGCACCGGGCTGGGATGTGTTTGAACACCCCCTCCCCCCCTAACTCGGTTCCTGGGTCACGCAGCAATACGCGGTCAACAGCATTCGAAAGAGCGTCCAAAACCAGAACGAAATTACATCGGCCATTTTTTAGGAGTCAGGTCAAAGGTCAGGTCATCTGAGGTCATCAAAGGTAATATGTTGCCTGTTTCAGCATTTTTCGAAACACCGGCGGATAACTCTGGAACAAATAGAGCTACAGCGCCGCAGGAAAGCGCATTCCATAGCCCTTTTAACCCTATTAGTGGCAGAGGAAGGGTTTTTCATCAATCCCTCAGGTTTTTCAGGAATATCTCCGAAACGGCTAAAGCTAAGATGTTGATCTTCTCTGAATGTTCTTAAAACTAAGCTGGGAACATAAACATTCCCAGGAAATTTCAAGTTGCTAACTGTAACAAGGGCAGTTCCAGGGCATAGGAAATCGGGAGGTCCTATTCGTAAAGTGAGTCTTTTCGGTGAATACCCCGATGATGATGTAAAACTGCATGCACCAGTTTTGTGAACAGCGACTGAGATGTATCATGTGATAAGATACGCCCACTGCCCAGTGATTGTCCATCTTTTTTTATACCTACGTTTTTCCTATAACCGGAACCAGGCATCCAAAAAGGGGGGTGACATACAGTAGCGGCGGAACACCTTCGATTAAGGGGGGGGGGGCACTGCCAACTTTTGGTCCCATTCTTTCCATGCAACGCCCATAGGGCTAATGTTAAAATGCCAAAATCAAAGGGGGGCACGGTGCCCCGGTGCCTTCCCGTTCCGCCGCCTATGGTGGCATATCAATATGCACTGTGTCATTTGAAGAGCGGTTTGGTTACGGAGCGAGCGAAGCGAGCGAAGTCTTTCGTAGGTTAACGGAAATTCCTGAGTATGAGCGCCGGCCGGCCGTGGTCACGCTTTTGCAAAGCTTGCATCTCCGCAACCACTTGGCCGATTTACATGCGGTAATTTTTGGAGGGTAGTTTCACTCCTTCTACCAAGTATTGGACTATTCCCGATGCATGTGGGTGACCTCTTATGTGCCACGTGCAAAACGAAGAGGTGTCAGTTTTGTAACAATTGCAATATCTTGGTAACTACTGGGCCGATTGCGCTGAAAGTTGGCATGTAGCTAGGCACCCACTAAGCGATGCATATCCATGTGCCACATGGGGTGCTGCTGCACGTGCGCACGTGCAGGGGTCGATTCGAGATCTCGAGAACGGCCGAACCGATTGCGCTGAAATTTGGTAGGTATGTTGGTTAGGGACCGGTTAGTAGGGTGCCTTGCAAAAGTCAGTTGGGACCCATTCTGCACGTGCGCACGTGCAGGGTGCCGCTTTCAGATCTCGAGAACGGCTTGGCCGATTGCCCTCAAATTTGGCACATCGCTAGGAACCGGTTAGAAGGGTGCAGTGCACCTGTCATTTGGAGGTATGTACCCCCTCGCAATTTCGCGCGTGCAAGGCCCACCCTCTCGCTCACACCGTCGGTCGTTCCAACGAATCCTGGTCCCAACAGTCGTTTTTCTGTAAAACGGTGAAAATGGTGACTAAAAAGCGGTAACACTCTGCGCAGGCATTTTTTAGATATCTGCGAAACACCACAAGGGGGGGGGGGCATTCAAACACCCCGGTCAGGAGCGGGTTAACAAAACCACTCCTAGCAGAGCGTGGTTTCGATCCACGGACCTCTGGGTTATGGGCCCAGCACGCTTCCACTGCGCCACTCTGCTACAATACCCTTTGTCCCCTCCCGCTCTCCCCAAAAAGCGATAGTATAATCGGCAGTAAGCAAAAAGGCCTGAATGAAATATTTACTTGCGCTATGACGGGGCAGGGCTGTTGGATCGTGACCTTTATTGTAGCGACGAAGAGTTTGAATAGGTTGAAGGAACACGGAATACTTAAAATATCATGCAAAGGTTTTATGCATAGACAGGTATTTGTGCTTCAAAATTGCTAAAATCGTAATTTTGCATTTTGCAAAAATTAAACCAATGAGTCTGACCTGTTGATGCTGAGAGCACATTGGATTTGCTTTTCAGCTCAACTACCTTTACGAATCAACTTACATCCATATATGTAAGATCACCTTTTCCGATGAGTCCATGACCTTCATCCTAGGCCAAATTTTCAACTTCTTTAGATAGTTTTTCATGTAAAATTCAAGTTCATCCAAAACGTATTGGCGAAACACGATGCCGGTAAAATTTTTATTATCATGAATTTTGTTTTCATGCAGTTTGCTGTAGTAAATAGCCATTTCCATTTTACCAAGCATGTCATTTTTGACGGCACTCTTCTCTGAAATCCGTTTATTTTTTTAGTAAAATAGGTAATGACGCACAGATGTGTATTACCTACACGCATTAACTTGGAAAAGCGCTTCGAGTTTTTCATGGCATTTCAAGTATCTACTTACCTTCCGAGGTAGTGGCAAACAAAGTTGGTTTAGGTATTCATAAAGGCTGATTATGCTTAATTAGATATTCAACACTGCAATGTCAAGCCAATCTGGTCACAGCTGCTCCAGTGGTTAACACACATATCTTATTCATATATATTCAACTTAATTCATTCCATTTTTCCATAACAAAAGTCATCCAGTCACGGGGCAGCGTGAGCGTCAGCTAGTCACTCTCATCATTTGCATGACATCCCACTTCGGTGCCGTAGGATTATGCACACATGGTCCGTTTGGGTGCCATTTGCTACTGAACAGGCGTAGCAGCGCATGCCTGGCCTCTTTCTGTCAATCCCGATCAAATGGATAACGAGCTGCAGATATGGCAGAGCTAGACCTTCTGCGTGTGACAATGTGACACAGTTATAGGTACTTTGGGGTGCACATACAAATTACATGATGAGAGCAAATTTATCTCCACATTACTGCGCGGTTAACATTTGACAATCGTGGCTGAGTAAGAAGCACATGGGACCAAATAACCATGATGAGACGTTTTTTTTTCCCACATGCACTACAGCGGGGTTGTACATAATTGTAATCACTTAACAGCATGATAGGTACCTATAAGTGCCAGTGTTACTTAACATGCTTAGCAATACGCCCCTAGTCTTCTCCACCAAAACAGAACTCAGAAAGGTGTTAATATCAGACATGTGCTTGGATCCGAGAGCTGGATCTATGATCTCAGTGGATCTCTCGACAAAATAGAGGGGTTGGATCTATGATCCGAGTGGATCTCTCGACAAAATTCAGGGGTTGGATCTATGATCTGAATGGATCTCTCGACAAAATTTAGGGGTCAGATCTATGATCTCTGTGGATCCAGCGGGCTAAAATTTGTGGAGGACCTATATGATCTGTATGGATCTCACGACAACATGTAGCCAATGAAACCCTTATCCAACATATTTGTACACCTTACAGTGCAATACAATTGAGAATTATCACTTGTGGACATGGTTATTGGTTAAGACCACTTGTGATCATTAGGTATCATCATTAAATTTGAATTTAAATAAACAACATTTGTACTACATTTAAAATAAACCAAGAACATGCATATTGCTACTTTTTGTGACCAATTGTAACTTTTTCATGACAGCACTGATGGCAATCTTATCAACAAGCTACAGCCACTTTAATTCAAAGAACAAACAGTACAGACAGATGCAGTGGCAGCAGGGCACTGCAGATTTTCATTTTGGTCCCATTCTTTCTGCAACGCCAGTAGGGCTAATGCTAAAATGCCAAACTCTATGGGGGGCACTGTACCCTGGTGCTACACCCCCTCCCTGTTCTGCCGCCTATGGACAGATGTTAGGAAATCAAACCTGGAAGCCAAATAGGTCAGTTTTGTTAAAAATAATCCAGCAATCCACTTCTGCCAGGTATGAAATCCCAATCCAGAATGTTCATATGAGCTATTAGTATGTGCAACACAATTTCGATTTAGTAAGAATAGCAACCAACCTCTAATACTTTCCTAATAAAATTACAAGTTCAAAAATGGCATCAACTTCTTCAGATTACCTAGTTTTGGCCACTTTTGGCATCCTGCCAGGCGCCAGCTGCCACGTGTGGTGCCATGCTGTGCTTTTGTTATGAGAGAGCCTCCCAAAAAAAGACAAACGAAATTCACAGCTCACGTTTTGGTAATATGGTTTTATTACGTCATTATCGTTTGACCAATGAAAAATCTTAATTTGACCAAGACAGTAATGATTCCAAAAGATTCCCCGTAATAGGCCCTCTAAACTAATGACGTAAGATATTGTTATTCTTTTGAAAAGTGAATAAAATTAAGATGCAAGGCGCACACCGCTCAGGGCCATATAATACCGTTTCAGCTTACGTTTACGTCATTAAATTCAACGCTACAAAGATGATATTAACAAACGATTGTATCGTAAAATCATGTGAGGCAGAAAAAATGAAATTCTTAAAAAAAAAACTCCAGACTTTTGAATTTCCAGTTTGATTTTTTATTTATCTTCATTACACTCGAAGGTAAAACGCCTAGCCCATTTGTTATTTGAAATGACGTCACGAGTTCAATTTAGATACTGAATAATCATTTTACGGTAAATATCCAAGGCCATTACAATTGATATTTCGCTTCCCATCGCTTCCGCAGGCTGTTGAATATTTTTATACTTTTGTTTATATCTCAGTTTATTTTATCAAATATTTCTTTCAATAGATTGAAATACCTTTACCTAACCAAGCCACGTGTGTCAGTATCATCTTTTATTGTTTATCAATCAATTGTGGTAGCTGGAAACTGGAAAGCCTCATGGTTGTCTAATGTAAGATCAATGAGATTGTCTTATCAATATCATTATGTAGATTCTAACATGAATTGTGATGTGGTAGGTACCTAGTTATGTATTGTTCATTAGTCATTACTTTGACTTACCTCTATGTTAATTGTTAATGCAAACTTTTCTGTTGGTATGTGAACTGTGAACAATCTTCATGTCACTCAATTCTCTCAAGTTGTGACCGTCATGAGCCTCCTTTATTTTGTATTCTGTATAATGTAACTGGATGCCTTTACTAATATGGTCTTTGTATAAGATTGTTTGTTTCTAACCATACTTTGGTATTCATAACTTCTTATGAAAGAAAGTTGTTAACATTTTGAGCACCTATGTATGAGCTATGATCCCAATGGATCTCACGACAAAATTGGGGAGCCAGATCTATGATCCGAGTGGATCTAGCGACAAAATTGAAGGGTCAGTTCTATGATTCCAGTAGATCTCTCGACAAAATTGAGGGGTTGGATCTATGATCTGAATGGATCTCGGATCGGGATCCATGGGATCGGATCTCAGATCCATTTTTCCGGATCCAAGCACATGTCTGGTTAATATGCACAAACATGACACGCAGGCATCCCACTTCGGCCATCCCTCCGATGACTCGTGCCCTGTCTCACCCAGGGACCACCGCGGGTGGCACCGATCACCCATACCCTCCCCTACACACAGCCGTGCCGGCCGCCATCCCTCGTCATTCACGAGTCGCTGGTTATGGGCCGGGGGCGCCGGGGCGCCGGGGGAGGGGCGTGCAGCCGGTCCCCCTGTCGACCCCGCGGCAATGGCGGCGCACAAAGCTCGCCGGCGCCGCTTTCAGCTGGTGTGCGTGACCAATCAGGGCCAAAGCGGCGCGGCGCGGCGGCGGCGGCGCGCGCACGCTGCTCTGAGCAGCTCGCTCCCCTCCGAGGGAGCACTCTCGGCAAATGTGCCCGAACAGCGGGCGCATTTTTCATTGGGGTAAAGACTAGCTGATGGGCGTGAAAATTGTATGATATCAGAGCCGAGTTTGGCAGCATTTGGCAGCTGCCTGTGGGGCCTGCAGCCGGCGTTCCCGGAGCAGCTGGTGCGCCCAGTCTATGGGATAACAGCCGTCCGAGGGTCGTCCGCAGGGGTGAACACTCGGCGCCGGTCAGGAGGAGGTCGATATCATTCCAGCGCAGCCCGGCCGGTGCCGCGAACGTAGGCAAAATGAGCGATTAGATGAAAACGAGTATGCTCAAACATACAGAAGTCGTACGGTGGCTCTAGGACAGTGACATGCACCTCAGGAGATAGAGACGAGCTCGCTAACAAATGCTACTTTTGAATATAGTGGCTGGACATCAGGCCACAAAAGCATGCGGATTTGGTGTGCTCGTTGCTGTCTGCTGAACCGTTTTCTAATGAAATTGTCGTACAAAAAGAAATCAGCCACTGCTGTAAATGTCTTTTCGTGCGCCGTTATCGAACAAAAACCAAGAACAAAAGACAATGAACGCACCCAAAGCGTCAGCCGCGAGGTAAGTGACCTCCTATTCCACGGTTTGTTTCCGTCGGTATATCTGCGCTGCGTCGCGCCGCACCACGCCATAGCACGCCGTGCTTACGACGTCCTAATCACAGCTCGCGTCACATGCGACGCCGCCGCGCCATCCGCCGCAATGCGCCGCGCAGCGCGCCACAAAGGCCTCAGTGGAGCCGGCCCGTTTTTCGTGGTCCGTTTGAAGATGCGCTAATGGTGACAATGTGACAGCGGCTGTCCGGGAGGTTCATTACCGGTCACACAGGCGGCAGACCGAGACCGAGACCGAGACAGCAGTGGGCCGGGCGGGAGAGAGAGACACGGCCGGCGGAAGTCACGGAACTCACGGGACAGTTGAGCAAAGTCATGTAAGTCACGACTCACGAGACGCAAAGACACGAAACAGCTATACCCGTATGAACATAATTGATTGTGTGGATTGAGTCTGTGGAAAAGCAGGAAAAATATGTTACTGGTGGTGAAATTCGAACAGCTTGATAAAAATATTCAAATAAATTTCAGCGGCAAATACATAGAAAATAAGTCGAAAAGAACAGATTATCTGATTTAGGTGGGAGCAAAAACATTTTATTTTTACTTATCATATTCACGCTTGCTCATAGGTATACTTTATTCAACCAGGCTAAGTCATGTCAACCACGCTCAGCCTACATGTGATACTTTTAAGCGTAACCGTATGGATGTATAAATATACGTGATTTGTGACGGTTGCGCGGAACTACCCGTAACACTATACCGTGACCCGTGAGGCATCAGAAGCTCAAACAAGAATTATGGTTGACCGGTCTGCCGGGGGCAAGGGAAGAGCGATGCACTCATCTCGGGTGTCCTGCTGTCTTTCTAAAACCTTCATCAATAATCCATGATTTACACCGCACCCAACCGGAATCACTGCTAACTGTGACGAAAAATTTTATTACACGGCACTGATAAACAATAGTGGTGAAATGAAGCGATTTGTATCGTACGACAAGGTTCTGATAACAATTTACGAGCAGAGGTCGAATGTGCCTCCTTATCCGAGAGCTATAGGGGGAAACTTTTTGTGGCACAATAACTGCGGGATAGGTATTCATATATGACACTTCAATACGTGTCGGCAAGCTTCCAATGTCCGGAAATACAAGCCGGTTATCTTCAACAATGTCCCATCTATCATACTTTGATTTCCGTTAACCAAGATTAGACCCGGCAGCCGATATTCATGGGAAAGTCGTGCTAACGCCGCGATTTACACGCTCACCTCAGAACTCGTCATAGTCAATTAAATTTGTGCACGTGAAAATGTGTGTCAATTTTTCAGAAATGCTGCCGAGGAGCGCGTCGGCACGGCCGGTTTGTGATTTCCTCGGTACCGACCCCACTTTCGCCACGGCTCCCAACACTTATCACCTCCTAACAAGACTTAGATTAAAAATAATATACCATCCAGAGTAGAAAATTAACGCGTCGAATTTTAATTTCCCACCTCTAATTCTGTTTCGTCGGTCGGTTACGTCACGCGGCGGCGTCCAATCGGCGTGCGCCGCTGCCGCCGCTCAGCCGTCCGTTCATGGTGCATTCTGAACAATCGCCAATCAGTTTTCAGCGATTTGCACGCACGTCAGCCGGCGTCGGCGAGCAGCGGCGTCTGATTTATCTGGTGGCTATCCATCTGGCGGCTGGGAGCGCGGCCGATTCAGGTCGGCGCCGTGCCGAATCGCCTTCGGCCGAGAACATGTGTCGGGTGAGGCGGCGGCCCGGCTGCCGGCCACCCGAACTCTTTATATGGTGGCAGGAGCGAGATCACGGCACCAGCTGCCGCCACCGCCACAGCAACAGCAGCAGAAGCGAAAGCCACAGCAGCAGCAGAAGCGACAACCGGGAAACGCGGGACGGTTCTAGGAGGAGAGGTCGCCCTCAGACTCTCTGGCTGCTTTGGGCGAAGAGCGATTCACGGGGGTGGTCCGGCTAATTGTGGTAATGGCTTTAATGGGACTAATGGGGTAATGGTAGCGGTCGGCACGTGCGGATACTAATTGTACCTCCACACGGAAGCTGCCAAGCACAGACTGGACGGGACAGACGGCCGAGAAAGTGCCGAGTTTTTGGACACACAGGTGTGAGTTCTAAATGGCCTGGTATAATAAAATAAGATATGTGTAACCGTGCATTTCTATTCTTTTGCCCTGTTTGCCTTGGCATGAATTGCTGTCTTATTCAAGCGTTGTAACATTTAGGGACGACTTTTGACAAATAATGCGAGTTGTAAGTAAATGAGCCAAACGCGCAATGCCTTATTCATTGAGACAGCTGTATCGTTTTGTACGAGTAATGTGAATAAAAATGTAGAATCTATTTACGACCAGATTTGTGCTTGTAAGGATGTATAGAATATCTTCGTGCATTTCGTATCGATTTCCTCAAGTAGTTCAATGTTTTGTGTACATACTTAATGTGACATTTGGTAATTTCTATATCAGGAAATAAAACGCGACTCATAAAATGTTCATAAAGAACGTAGAACCATTCCAGCCTTACGGAGTTCTAAGCAGTGCACTATCTCCCCTCATCTGCCACCCTCCCCTCCTCTCCCTCCCTGGTCTGTGATTGCCGCGCTCCGGCGGCTGATTGCGTTCCAGACGAGATGATGCGCGGCGGCATCACGTGACACCGTTCTAATGACGCGCACTCCATCACGTGACAGGCGAGCTGATGGGCGGCGCGCCGGTGGACGCGACTCCAGGTGTCCGGGCGATCAAAGGCGCCGGCGCCGCTGCAAGGCCCGGCCAGCAACGACGCAACGAGACAAAAACCGGCGCCCGGCCGGCCGGTAATTTACGGCCGGGACGGCGGCGACCGTGGGCGGGCTGAGCGCGCCGCCCGGCCCCGCATTGTCCGCTCCGGAAGAGGCGATCACCGCTACTGAGCTGCCCCTGTCCGCGCCGTCCCCCGCTGTCCTCTCGTTGTCCTCTCGCTGTCCTCCCGTTGTCCGCCGACTGTCCACTCTGTCCCGGCGGGCTACTCCGGTCTCTGGTAGCCCCGCCCACCCTGCGCGGCAGTCCCGGCGCGGCGGTTTACGATAGTGGCGCACAAAGGCTCCGGAATGGAGAAACAATCGGCGCGCTCGTAAACATTGTCGCAGCAGCGCGGTAACGACAGCCGGCTACCGGTGCTGCCCGGAACGGGCCGGCGTGGCGGCGGACGGCAGCGTGGGAACGGGCAGACGGCACGGCCGCGCACGGCCACGCGGGGAGGCACGGGCACGGTACGGCCACACGGGGAGGGAGGCACGGGCACGGCACGGCCACACGAGGTGGGAGGGCACGGCAGGGTGCGGCCACCCCGGACGGTATCTATAAGGCAGGGATACTAGACAGATGGGATATGAGTGCGACAGGAAGTTGTTCGAGTTTTGCAGCCGAAATAGCGGCGAAAGGAGCCCGAATGATTAATTATCTTCCGCGATGAAAGAAGTCTTGTAGTAGGATGACTGGCTTTGACTTCACTAAAATGCTCAGGAGGGCCCACCGACCACCGTTTCAATCCATAAGACATGTGCAGAACTATATGACGAGTTATGATACGAGTATGATACGTGAAATCAAAATTCAAATGCCATGTGTCCCATACCGTTGCCCTCTTCAGTCCTCGCCTATCCTGTATACGCCATGCACCGGTCCGCCGGGGGTCAGGCCCGCTGTGTCGAGCACCTAATTTGCACGTGAGAGAGTGGTCGCCTGTTGCAGGCGCCGTCAGCCAGCGTGCGCTGATGGCTCCTCAGAACCGCGCCGGCAGTAAACGACCGGCCGCCAAATCAAACACGAAGCCCGTGTCCCATTACGAGGCGCAGATCACAGGGCGCGCGCCCCGGCCGCTCCGCGCTTTACGACCTCTCCGACGGCAATAATAGATTGGCGCTGTTTTATCGTGCTTCGCCAAGATAAATGCCTGGCAGCGGCGGCGACGAGGGCGGCGCGCCATTGTGACTGTGCTGCGCCGCTATTGTCGCCACTGCGCCGTAATTGACTACTGGGCTTGAGCGTCCGCCCACCGCTCGCCGGGCCTCTCCGGCTGGGTAGTAGAGGTCGGGCTCGGCGGCGGCGGGGGCGGAACTGGCCGGACCGCGCAGGCTGCACCGGCGCGACGGCGCACAGCGAGACGCAACTCGGGTGGGTCAGGTAAATTCGCGGAGGTCACAAAAAGCTGTTGAGTTGACTGCACTGTCATCAACTCGGCCAGCTCGTTGACACGGCTACATAAATTTGTCCTTGGAGCTGTCGAATTTCCCTTATCCTAGGAGAACACAGCTGAAGCAAGATATTTATTTCTAAACTCAGTCGACCTTTGTTATTGTCCTTGGCTTTGTCGTTTCCAATAATCTCCAGTTACGTTTAAGACAGAAACGACAAACGGCTTTTCCTATTCCCATTATCCTTTTTAACCAGCTTCCACACAACTTCGGAGGCCGCAACCACTCGGGCCCTTCCAGGGGACAGCCCCGGACCGACCGGGCACCGCCTTCTTCGCCTTCTCGGGTGATACCGCCGCTCCGAACGGCCGAAAACAACCAGGAATGTAACGGCGAAAACCCTGTATGGTGACGGAACTGGAATCATTAGCGGCGTCTCACTTGGGACCTGAAGCTGGTTCAGTTGGAAATTACAAGGGTCTCGATTAGTAGGCGATCAAAGAAGCTATGTGAAGTGCATACAGCATTCCATTTTTCAGGATGATTTATGCATGCAGAGAGCTAAGGAGTCAAGATGGAATATCTTACCTTTTCGCTTATGTGATAGACAGCTGAGGTACTATTACAGTGAAACGGTTACGGAGTTTTTGAATGACTGATATTTAGAAGCACTGCATGGATGGCAGCACATATAACCTAGTTTTGTATGTGTGTAAAATGTTATCACATCTTGCTGGAAAAGAATACCTATGTAACACGACAAGGAATGACAAATCCAGCTAAGAGCTGCGTCTTATAATGAATGCCAAAGTCTTATGAAACTGGATCAGCAGATCTATTTTCGGTAAAAAGGGAGCCGACAATGAAGAAGCTTGGAACTTTTCGTCAGGAACACGTATCCAATTGTCAGCTGTCATCGTAAGCACATAACTAGTTCGGCGATTCTGTTTGGTTAATGGTTCCTGTATTTAGCACTCGTCCTGCGTGATGAAAACCTCCAAGTATTTACTCAGTAGGGCTCACACCAGCCGGTGGTCCAGACCCCGTCCACCGGGTGACCACGCGGGTCGGGGAAGGGCACGTCGGCCGGCACTAGCTCCTTCGACAGCTCCAGCAGACGCTCCAGCATCGCCTGCACCGTCTCCGGCATCAGCGACGACAGGTCCAGGCGCTCGGTCGGGTCGGCCGTCACGTTGAACAGGTAGACCGGGTACTCGCCGAGACTGCCGAGACTCGAGCGGACCGATCGCCACGCGCTGGCCGGAGCGCGATCGGAGGAGTCCGGCAGGGCCTCCAGCACCGGGTACCAGTCGCTGGAGCCGGAGTTGTCTCCCCAGAGCAGCTTCATGTCGCCGATGCGCAGTGCCGCGTTCGGCAGCTTCTCGTCGATGTTATAGACCATCTCTGTGCGCGCGCTGGGCTGGCCGGCGCTCAGCATGGGCCACTGGTCGAAGCCGTCCAGAGGGTCTCCGTCGGCGCTGGCTTCGGCCAGCCGCAGCAGCGTCGGCATCCAGTCGGTGATGTGGATCAGCTCGTGGCTGACGTAGCCGGCCCGCTCCAGCAGCGGGGAGTGGATGAAGGCCGGCGTGCGGGTGCCGCCCTCCCAAAGGGTTGTTTTCTCCCCTCGCAGAGGAAAGTTGTTGCCTCCGTAGCCGTCTCGACTGTCTTCGTCGTACAGATTTTGACTGTGAAGGTGACTATGCACTTGTCCTCCGTTATCACTCACGAACAGAATCACCGAGTTGCTGTAGAGGTCGGCATCCTTGAGGGCCTGCACCACCCGTCCGACCGAGTCGTCCAAGGCGGTTACCATGGCACTGTAGGTGCGCCGGGCGGCGTTCATCGTGGCCGGGTACAGCTCCTCGTACTCGGCAGGCGCCTGCAACACCGGAGGTCGTATAGGGCCCAACAGCTTCATAGTCACGGCAAACCCATACCGTACAAAATGTGTGACGATGCATACAACACGCTTGTGTATCATCAGCATTCATAGAGGGTCGATACAATACCAAGCGATCTTTTATATTTTGTGAACGTTTCACGAGAAAGCCAAACAATCTCTAATTATCGACTAACCTCCAATGGTGTGTGAACGTTCTGGAAGGGCAGATAGAGAAACAGCGGCCGGCTGGGGTCGTGCCCTTTGATGATGCTCTCTGCCCGGTCGGTGAAAGCAGATGCCGAGTAGATGCCGTCCAGCTCAAACAGCGGCCGCTCGCCGTCAAAGAAGTCGAGTGAGCCGCTCCTCCTGTGTGTGTAGTAGTCTATCATGCCGCACCAGTAGCCCAGGAAGGTGTCGAAGCCGCGGTTCGGCGGCAAGTATTCGTGTGCGCAGTTGCCCAGGTGCCACTTGCCGACCATGTGTGTGCTGTAGCCGGCTGACCTCAACCGCTCCGGCAGCAGCGTGACGTTGAGGGTCAGACCCGTCGGCATGTGCGGATCCAGGGCGCCATCCTGTGCGAAAAGAAAACAGGGAGAAATGGTGATGCAGTCGTCTCGCTCATGCCTGGGTCCTGGAAGTTTTTTTAGCCATCGGTCAGCAATGCCATGCCGCCGTTGTGTTTGAATTTAGTTAGTACCTTATCTAAATCGAAGATTTGTGTTCAATGGTTCAAAACACCATATATTATAGGTAGGGGAGAGTGGGGAAAGATGCCCAGGGTTTGACTATGTCATATATTATTCGAAAGTGACGATCGGAAAGCCAAAACTTGGAGTTTCAACGGAAGCCGACATCATTTTTCTCCAAAAATATCACACTTTCGTGCCTGAAATATGATAACTTTTTTTGCTATTAAGCATTTTCCTGAAGAAGTGAAAGGGGGCATCTTACCCCACAGGGTGGAAAAGACGCCCCCTGGCGTTGGGTAAGATGCCCCCCTGCACTATAAGTGACATAAAATAGGCACGTGAAACGCCTGAACGAATCAGTAGTCCCTTCGAGCCTGCAGTAGACACCAAACGTCATCGTAACGGCCCTCAAAAGTAGTCGTAAGGGGCTTCAGAGGTCATCGTTAGGGCCAACATAGTCCAGCGTGGCCAAACAAGCCTCCGTGGTGGCGTTCGGAGACCACTGTGGGGCCCTTATAGGTCTTCATGATGCTTGAGGGCCCTCAAGCCCATCGTGGGGACCTCAGATGCCAGCGCGGCCCGTGGAGCCAGCGTGGGAGCCCTCAAAGGATGTCGTGAGGGGCCCTGGAACCAATAATGGGGCCCACAGAGGTCGTCGTGAGGGCTCTCAGAGTCAGATGCCGCCCAAAAAGTCGCTGTGTGGGCCGAGAGACCGGCATGGGGAGCACTCGACCGTACCGGACTCTCAATAGTCCCAGATCGGCTTTTGTCTCTCATCACAAGTATGTAATAAATGATTTGACGGGCTGCTTGAAGGACAGCCTACGGATTTAGGGGGGCGTCTTTCCCCATCAGGACAGGGGGCATCTTACCCCAAGGTACCGAAGTAACATTAAATCAGCACAATTCGTTAGCCATAAAACTACACCCTGAAACAAACTGTTTGGGACACAGTACACGCATGTTAATGTATCACGACTTTAGCAAGGGACGCAAAAATTATCTACCTTCTTTGATATTTACAATGTTTTGACGCCAAAATATTTTTTGAAAGCAGCAAATAAAAAACATGCAATCACCAGCCAGCCGTTGCCCAACTGAGCTTCGCAAATTTTTGTGCGGTTAACAAGGCAGGCTTCCGCTTTACGCTAAGAACATTAATTTCCAGGTTCGATTCTTTGTTTCCCCGCTAGAGGGGGTGGGGCGTCTTTCCCACCCTGGGCATCTTACCCCACTCTCCCCTATATATGGTGTTTACAATTGATTACAATTGAATTAATATATACAATTGATAACCTTTCCGCATTACCAATACGAATAATTAAGACATATGGGCAATGTCTTAGCCGCCTGAAATCACTTTATAATCTTGGTACCTATTCTCAAGCGCTACTGTTTACGGTGTGTTGTAAATTCTTGGCTGTAGGCCGCGTAACAACTGCTGCTATCGAATTGGAATGCTGTTATCGATTGGAAGTTGCCTCAGCACGTCGTCTCGTATCATACCTCCACGCCCTGCCTTATCTTCATGTCATGTGAATAGAACGCTGCCGTTTTTTTTTTTTATTCAGGCCTCCCTCCAACGGGCACTTGTATCCCATTTACAGGAACGCTCCTCCTCCTCCTGGCCCTTGTCCCCCCCCCCCCCCCCAGTACGGCTGAAGTGAGAGCCTACCCCACACGTGACACAGCCGGGGACGACGCCCGCGGAACGGGCGGAACCGGGAATCGAACCCGAACCCGGCACCGCCCGCACCGCGGGCCGACGCCTTAACCGGCTGCGCCACCAGTGACCTGTCTACCATCGTGAAAGGGCCGCCAACTGACCTGTCTACCAACGTGAAAGGGATATCTGCCGGAGAGCAGCGCGCTTCTGGAGGGAGTGCAGAGCGGCTGGGCGTAGTTCTGCTCCAGAATGACACCCTCTCTCGCCAGAGCCTCCAGCGTCGGGGACAGGATGTCGGGGTTGTGCCACGACACGTCATTATAACCTGAAACGGTGATGAGATTGTCCATGTAGATTGGGTAAGGGTATGAAAAAAATGTACCAGCTTTATACATCAACGGCTCTTTTTTAATGGCCATCGTAAATTGTTACTTGTCAGTAAACAAGAAATGATAAACTATCATGGAGGCATCAAGTGAGGTATCTAACGAATAAATTCAAATAAACGATGAAAGTGGCATGCATTTACTTTTCCTTTACGTCGGCATAAACCGTTAATAGGTATAAACAGGTATAATTTCTCTCACCGAGGTCATCTGCCAGAATGAAGACGATATGCGGCTGGTTTGTAGTGGCGCCGTCACAGAGTGCCAGCACCAACACCAGCCCTACCACCAGCACCAGCTGGGCCGGTCCCCGCCAGCCCATGGTGTCTGCGGGCCGCACCAGAGCAGCTCTGCCTCGTCTGTGGCGGCGGACCGGGCGGTGGAACTGCATGCGAGCCGTGAGTTCCCACTTTTCAGGCAATGGGAGCCGGCAGGTGCGGCGCTATCGAGGCAGCACACGGTTTAGTGCGTATCTACGTATTTTTGAATGGAACGCAAAGACCAAAGCACGCAAGATCATGCTTTTTTCCGTCGATTGAAGATCTGTTTTGTGCAGGATGATAAGAGGTTTCGGGTTATTACAGGCCTTGACAGTGGTGCAGGGTTTTCTCGTGGCAGAAAAATGACATTTGAACGACAGTAGGCAGATGTGCGTGACTGAGTGACATTGTTTCCAAAATCGTGAAAATAAACCTGGCTGAGGTAAGCGCTAAAAAATATAAATGCAACAATAATCGGAGGTCCTAGTAATGGAGACATGTGACAATCGATAGCACGGTGGCTGGGATAAAGTGCCCACTCGTGTTTGTCAATGACCTCACCACTCATGAAACATATCCTCTGTTCCCATATCTGGGAGGTCGCGACTACCCGAGAAGTACGCGAGCCAGGCTATCATGTATCGCTGATAATGTCATCACACCTGTCAGCTCCCAGTCTCCGGTTCCTGGGACCTCTCAGATACAGTTCCACCGCCCGGCCCGCCGCCACGCCGCGGCAGAGCTGCCAACCGCAGACAACATGGGCTGGCTGGGACCCGCTCAACTGGTGCTGGTGATAGGGCTGGTGCTGGTGCCGGCACTCTGTGACGGCGCCAACACAAACCAGCCACATATCGTCTTCATTCTGGCAGATGACCTCGGTGAGACTATCAATAGATTGTGTTTGTTTTGATGTAAAACATTAAAAGCATTGTACAATGTACATACCTTGTTACGATTGCACCTCAAAGAAAGTATAGATACACCAGGCGGATGTATTTCTGGTCGACAACAAAATCAACAGCCATAGCAGGGCAGGGCTCCAACTCGGCCCAGTACAAACGCGACACCCAAACCAAGAGAAACCTACGAAATGAGAGCCGCGTTTATAGCCCCCCAACCCGTAAATAGCCTCCCTGAATAGGGGGGTTGCCGTGTAACAAAGCGTCCGTACATGGCACGCTCGATTGATACAGACAGCTCCGTGAACGTTCTCGCCGATCAGCCACTCAGACTGTCACAGCTAACAAATTCACGGCGCTGTGTTATCGGTGGTTGGGCCCAAAAAGCGTCTGTGGAAGCTAGCCGGTCAGACATAGCTCCAAATTTTAACCCTCGAATGTATATGCGTCGCGGAGTAAGCCGACAGAATGCCACTCAGACAAGACTGCCGACGTCCCCAGCAAACGCATATGTCATTCGAGGTCCCAACGCACCAGCCGCGACAACAGACATTGCCCGACTGCCCTCCGCCGGCGCGACCCCACTCGACCTCGCTTCACAATCACGTGTTCTGCGGCCGACCAATCACTGCACGTGTCCGCGCCGCACAGCCCCGCTCCAGCGAGAGATGCTGTGCCGCAATACAGCGGCCGCGCGTTGGCCGGGAAGCTCAGCCGGCGGCCGGGCTGAATCACTGATCACAAGGTACAAATAAATAAGGCACAACTTCACTCAAGACCGAATTTCAACATCCCTACTTGAACAATGTTTTGGCACGTACAGGTCTCGCGGGTTTTAGCGGTAGGATTTGCACCTAGAAAATTTAGTGTACTTCAGGCTATATCTTCGTCGTCTTAAGCTTTTAAAGGAAATAGTTCACTTTTTAACATGGGTTTTGAACTGGAATAGCAGTTCCGTAGCTTGGGCTGAGACGAGCATAAATCAGGAGCTTTTACAGCCCAACGATCACCCTAGGCAAAGATATTCTATTTCTCGTCCCGAAAAAGGTGTATTGCGTTGAGGATGTGTGCCTTGCATATATTCGCATCCAGTATGAAAAGAGCATGGGTCCCGAAAATTCTTCAGAAACTAGTGAAATTATCTACGAGAACTCAAGAGAAATTCTCGTACTGATCAATAAGGACATTCAGCAGCAGCAGATCGCCCAAATGCCGGTGGCCGCGATAATTTCTCTAGTTTCTGAAGAATTTTCGGAACCCATGCTCTTTTCATACTGGATCGCCTGTGCCTTACAGAAACTGAAAAGTTCTTCTTATATCAAAATATAGAAAATAATCTTTTGTTATAAATAGGTTTTATTTTCTTTGCTGATCATTTTGAACATAAAAAATCATAAATCCATTGCAAAAAAAAATAATTTCGTGAAAGTGAACTATTTCCTTTAAGTGTTGAAGATGCGATCGACTTGTTGGGTAACAAGCCGGCCATGATGATGTAAAATGGCTTCATCGTAGATCGTTTAGTTTCTGAGATATAACCGGAAAAGCAAAAGTGCAAAACCTACCGCTTAATCTCGCGAGACCTGTACATACTATTTACATACTAAGTATTATTATACATACTAAGTATGTATAATACCATTATTATACATATATATTGTCATTATTATACATATATCATTATTATACATAAATACATATATATTCATTATATATGTCATTATTATACATATATATTGGGTTGATGTCACCTCTGTATTAAAATTTGGAACGGATTGGCCCAGGGGTGCGCCGTCAGCACGCGCTCGCGTGCGCCAAAGGGTTAATTAACACGGGAAACGGTCAAATCGAAGATCGGGCGAAAAACGGCCTGCGGCGCCCGCTTCCCGGCTGTATAAATCGGCAACGGAGAGTCGCAGCGACACGGGGTTGTCACCACTGGATAGAGGAGAGATGGAACTAGCGTATCGATATGGTTTCATAGCATAGCACGCGTCACGTGCAAGACAGCACCCCCAGTTGTGAAAAAATGACCGATTTCGTGCATTGTGACGGGAAAATCGATGCCGCTGGAAAACGGCTTGATGGAATGAAATCGGTGTGGTACCATTTTGCAGGCAAATGTACGTGTAATCAGAGGATAGCACATAAAAAGTGATGATCCGTTCCATTTCCTTAATAATGAAACATTAATTGGAAAATTTGATTCGCGCGGAGCGCGATGTCCTTTACAACATCAAAACGTATTGAAAACGCTGACCAATGGCTATGAAACCTACATATTCGGAAAGAGCATTCTTTTCTGACCATTATCCACCCAAAATATTATCGAAAAGTCAATAAACTTTTGTGAAAATGACTTAAGCATGTGACCGTGTTTTGTTAACGTTACCGGTATTTTTTCGACAAAATCCGATTGATGGCTTATGGCCGGCAAGTCATTCAACTTTTGACAATAGCTATCAAAGCATGGGCTGCAATTTCCCATACCTGCTACATTGCATCATTAAATCGAGACATCCAGGCATTTTAATGGCACGTGCACTGTACCACACTTTTCAAAGTTTAATCCAGTGCTTTAATATTGCCAGCCGTGTGGTTCAAGAGGTGTGGTTAAACGCGTTGAACCACACGGCTGCTGACGTCACTATCAATTATAGTTGTGAGCTTTTTGGCAGGTATGGGAAACACCTTCCAGCCCTAAGGCCGGGAATTCAATAAATGTCACCTCGCTTTTTTAGCGAAAAGCACCTCGGGCCTAACGGCCCTCGGAGTTTTCGCTAAAAAACTTCGGTGACATTTATTGAATCATCCCGGCCCCGGGCAGGAATATATTACACCGCCCGCCAAGGGGAATTCCAAACACTGAAAATAAGCGCCTTCCAGTAAACAGCACATTTTTGTACTAGGAATAACTCAGCTACTACTGGGCCGATTGCGCTGAAACTTGGACTGTGGGTGGAGGGGGCACTCATCCGGCGATGCATGGTCATTTGTGACAGGTAGGGTGGATCGATTGCACGTGCGCACGTGAGGGGTCCACTTATACATCTCAAGAACGGCTGGGCCGACTTCGCTCAAATTTTGTACACCGTTAGGAACAATTTAGAAGGGTGGCTGGCACAAGTCATCTAGAGTCTCAGTTAGCGCGTGCGCACGTGCAGCGGGCCGCTTTTATATCTCAAGAACGGCTGGGCCGATTGCGCTCAAATTTGGTACATTACTTTAATCGAGTATGAGAAGGGTACGAGACCTGATTACTTAGTATGTACTTAGGGACGGTAGTAAGATCGTCTCCAAAAATATGGACCGTGACTAAGAAGCCATCTGTGAGATCAAAAATCGTTTGTGCAATGTTCGCATATGGGCGCAACCTAGCGTTAAAACAATCAGCGTGGCCTTGTTCATCACTAATTCGGGCTGCCCTGAAAGTTAGCAACTTCGCGACCATTCTAAACCAAATCCGACCAAACGCACATCGCTGTTATTCTACGATTTCTACGCAAAACACCAAGCTTACTTGCTTTTCAGGTTACAATGACGTGTCGTGGCACAACTCCGACATCCTGTCCCCGACGCTCGAGGCTCTGGCGAGAGAGGGCGTCATTCTGGAGCAGAACTACGCCCAGCCGCTCTGCACTCCCTCTAGAAGCGCGCTGCTCTCCGGCCGATATCCCTTTCACGTTGGTAGACAGGTCAGTTGACAAAAGAAAACGATACACCAGAGGAGTGAGATTTTCAGTAGCGAAATCATCCACCGATGGCAGTACGACCTACTACCGGGCTTCTCAAAAAAGTTAGACGATTTTATAACTAACGTATTGAAGGGTGCATCAGTGCAACAACACATAATTGGGTATCACCTAAAAGCCTCATCAAAGACATTTCGTTTGAGGGGATTTCGATCCTCGGCAGTCGCCTTGTTGAGCCGCGCCGAGGTCTTGTTCGAGATGATTCCCTGTTTGCTCGATGCACAGTTTAGCCCGGCGCAGCGCGACCTCTGCTGCAACACGACCCACGGAAAGCTGCAGACGGCACACCGCTGACTTCACTGCATCCCTATGATCTTCGGAACTTTTTGAGTGGTTTCGGTACACCTGGGACTTGAGGTGGTCCTATAGGAAAAAGTCCGGTGGGGTTACGTTCGGGGAATTCGCCGACCACGGGCGTGTCTCGAACCTCGAGATCACGCGCTGCTCGAAACGCTCCCACAGCCCCTCTCGGTTTTCTTTAGCGGTATTGGCGTGGCACCGTCTTGCTGGAACCATTGGATCTTAAGCGTTTCCGGATCTCTGCTCATCCTGATATTGCAGAACCCTCCAAAACGTCGCTGCAGAGCCACCCGATATCGCTGACCATTGACAGTCTGAGTAGCGCATCTCTCACACGAGTGGTGTTCGCCGTGAGCCTTTGATTGGGTTTATGGCCGCCGCTGTGTTCCTTGAATTGCGTGAACCTATTGTTAACACTTCCTCGAGCCAGAAACTTGTCAATAATGTAGAAAATTTTGTTTCAAGATGTTGCTGTCTTTGCCCGAAAGTGTTTGCGGATCTATCGTGGTGTCGAACCGACCGACTTAGTCTGGGAAAGCATAATTTCACGAGTTTTGCTTTTACTTCCTAAGACCACGGCTTCATTTTTTAAGCTCAAACCATGGTGTCATATAAATCCATGAGTAGTAAAGTAATCTTGATATAAATCTACAAAAAAATTCTCCGTTTTTCCACGTGCATTGATTTTGCTTAAATGTTGTTAGGGGTCCTCTATTCGCAAAAGAAATCCGTCTAACTTTTTTGAGAAGCCCAGTATTAGGTATTATAGTAAAACTAAGAGAAATTTAACAGAGGGTCCATTATATCTATGTCATAAAAGAAAAAAGTTTTCTTTTACCTGTTAGTCGATGTCCTGTAAGAGAGGTCTATCGACAAGTGTGTACGATATCTTAACCCGCACCCAGTTGGGGTCTGCCGAGCAACGCGCCCCGCTGGGGGGGGGGCAATTTGCCCCCCTAAGATCTCGAGAACCACGCAACATAGCGACAAGCAGCAAACGGCGTTGGATAGCCCAACAGGGAACTAGCTTGTGACCCAATTTCATTGACCTAGGTCAAACCGATGACGTCACAGGTCAGGTCAAATGTCGAATTTTCACCGTTTGCAGGCATTTCAAAAAATGCGTTGTAATATCGAGCTAAGTGCATTTCATTTAAAATCATCGATGGGCTATTGCTTGTCAAACACATATTTTGCTATTTAAGGTCACTGATACCAGGCCAGGGCACAGATGTCAGGTCACTGAGGGTCACAATATGAAAATATCATGTGATGCATGTTTTATGGTCCATTTTATATGCCAAATGCGATTATGTGGGTCAGACAGCCTTTGGGGTCAGTTAAGATTATGTTCTGGTCAAGGTCAGGTCAAGATCAGGTCAAGGTCAGGCCTAGTAATGTCAATTACGGAAAATCGTGATACCGAAACCAAACCAAATACCAACTAGTATAACGCCTTTTGGGGCGACTAACGGAGCGAGCGAGAGGGTGAGCCTTGCACGTGCGAAATTTCGAAGGGGTACCTCCAACTGACTTGTGCACGGCACCCTACTAACCGGTCTCTAGCGATGTGCCAAATTTGAGCACAATCGGCCCAGCCGTTCTCGAGATCTGGAAGAGGCACCCTGCACGTGCGCACGTGCAAAATGGGTCCCAACTGACTTGTGCACGGCACCCTACTAAACGGTCCCTAACTGTGTACCAAATTTGAGCCCAATCGGTCGAGCCGTTCTCGAGATCTGGAAACGACCCCTGCACGTGCGCACGTGCAGCAGCACCCCAACTCTGGCACATGGATATGTAGTGCCTAGTGGGTGCCTATGTGGAGTGTGGGCCCCGCGCGCAGTAAAACCGGCAGCTCTGGTGCGGCGGAGGCGTTCTCCCCTACCCTCCCCGTCGGGACCCATCGGCGACAGTCCCGGCGTGATTTGGTGTGCCGCCGCGTAAGAAGTGTATTTGTGTTGTTACTTGTTATTGATTGTTTTGTTTGTTATTACGTCGCGTACCACGGGGCTGTGATGCTTGTGTGCCTTGTATCGCGTTGGTGGGCGCTCCGCCGGCCGCTGCCCGCGCTCGCTGTAGCGCCGGCCAATCGGAGGGCCGGGCCGGGCGGCTAGCCCCAGGCGCCGGCCGAACTGACCTGGGGTTGGGACTGGGAGCGGCAGTCAGTCGGCTCTCGATCTCTGCGCGGTACGTGCCCGTCCGGACACGTGCTCTCTGAGCTCGGGCGTCGCTCCGGCGATTTGAGGCCGTCCCAATAATCTAATACTGGTGGTTCGCCCTTGTGGACGACCATTTTGATGCCAGTATTCCCCCTAAATCTAATACGTTTGCATCTCTACGGAGTATGGTTTCGGCCGTTCGGTCGAACCTACTCGTAAAGTTTCCTTAGCAATTTCCCATAGTTATCCTCTCTTAATCTGCCTTAGCTCCAGTTTAACTCCGGATATAGCGCCGTTTCACCTCAGGGTTAACACACGACATACAATCGCGCACAGCAGCGGGATGCGCTCATGTTCGACGGCTCGATGCGTCTGACTCGTTCTTGGATTCGTGTTTGTCTCTGCTGGCAAGTGTCTAACCAGCTCATGTCTTGTTCTTGATTTGTCTTGATTTTCGGCACGCATGAGTAAGACTTGTGCGGAGGTTTCTCCGACAAGGCTCTCGACAATACAAGACGTGCCAAGTACAGCTTTGACCTGGCGGTCGCGGTGATCAGTCGGCTAGTCCATCCTCTAAAATGATACAGTCCACTTAAAGCTCTCCACACCCACTTCGACTGCACGTCCCCCGCCACAGTAGGGTACCAACTCGGGCCACTCTCTGTGGACAGCGGCAGGGCCGCTCCAAGTTTCGACGTGCAGGGCGACCTTTCAACATCAACACGGGGTAGCGGCCACGACATAGTCCTCCGGGGGCCGGATCACTGGGAGCATTTCCACCAGGTTTGCTTATAGTGATCAATCACCAGCATATAGAGAGAGATGGGTAAGCCAGACCCCAACACAGACATTGAGTCACTGAAGGCGAAACGCACCAAAGACCGAAGCAAAGCAACTAAACAAATCAATGAACTAAAATCTCTATTTAAACAAGTACATGAGGACAACCAGAGCCCTGCCCGGTACGAGCTGGACTACGCCATCGAAATCGGCGAGAGTCACCTGACGCTGTTAGGAACTCTCGAAGCCCAGCTGAGGGATGCCGGCATAGAGGACGCCGAGTCCACTCACATCGCCGACCTGCACCGAGCTGTCGGACTGGGAAAACGCCTCCTATCGGACCTGCGGGAACAAGCCGCAGCGCCTGTGACGCCGAACTTTCAACACCAGGCGACCTTCAAGATCGACTTCAATCTCCCAAAATTCCACGGCGATGTTCTCGCCTGGCCCGAATTTTGGGAGGTATACGAGGCATCTGTGCACAGAAACTTGGCGTACTCGCCTGTTCAGAAATACTTTTACCTGAAGCAACACCTCGATGGAGATGCAGCCCGGGCCATTCAGGGCCTGCCACTGACGGCTGAAAACTACCCAGAAGCAGTACGAATTCTGCAACACCGCTTCGGCAAAGACGACGTCCGAAAAGACACGCTGGTCGCAAAACTGCTCAGTCTACCTGGAGTGACTGACGCCGACAACATCAAATCCCTGCGGAAGCTGACTGACGAGGTGACAGCAGGAGTCCGGTCACTGAGAGCCCTCGACATCACCAACATCGGAGAGGTGCTGCTTCCGGTCCTCAAAGGCAAAATCCCAGCCTCCTGGAGGCTGCAGTGGGCACGACTGAGACGCGAGCGAGCCACTGATGACGAGAACACTGAGTTCGAGTCATTCCTCAGATTCCTCCAACAAGAGGTGGAATGTCAGGAGGAGTCCGTCCAGGTGCTGTGTCAGAAGACGCGGGAGGAGTCGAGCCAGCCAGCCAACAGGGCGACAACCAGTGTTCTCAACACACAACGTGTCACCTCGAACTCAAAGAGAAGATGGAGCTGTCACATCTGCAAGGAAGGGCAGCACCGAATCGACAGATGCGACCAGTACTTGCAGATGCCTGTTGACGACAGATGGGTGGCAGTGAAACGTGCAGGAGCATGTTTTCAGTGTCTCGGCTCACACCATGTTCGAGACTGCCGGAGTGGCACATGCAGACACTGTCATCGGCCACACCATACCTCTCTGCATCGTCACCAAGCCCCAGCTCCAGAGCCTGCACCTGCTCCTCTCGCCAGCTCTGTTCCCTACAGTCCTGCTGTACCACCTCCCGCGCTGGTACCTCCAACAGCTAGCACGCATCAATCAGTCTCTCAAAATCAACGGCCAGAACCTTCCACTTCCAGCCACGGCCAGCACTCCCATCCCAGCATGCGCTACGCAGCTCAGCGTACTACATCACAGTGTTACATTCAAACTGCGCTGGTGGTGGGCAGAGGACCACGTGGGCCTAAGATGCTGAGAGCCCTGCTGGATGGTGGGTCCGACGCTTCCTATATCAGGAAGACGGTCGCCGAAGAGATGAGTCTGGACGTCATCGGCTCCGACACATTCGCTTGCGTCGGCTTCCAGGAGAGAGCAGAGGAGCCACGGTCATACGATCGCGTCGCGGTCGACCTGCGAAACCGACACGGAGGCGAAGCGAGGAGATTCGAGCTGTGGTGTTGTGACCGCCTGTGCGCACCTCTACCACCGGCAGAGCAGCCCGAGGGACTAGAGGAGAACATCGAGCTGGCCGACGACTTCAGCGGTGGCCAGGTGGACATCCTGATAGGGACAGACCAGTACTACAAGGTCGTGCTGCGAGATTGCGTCGTTCTAGATGAATCCCTGAGAGCACTGGATACGATCTTTGGCTACGTGATCCACGGGAAGGGCACTGCAACAGGACAGTCCACTCGACATGTATACCACTGTCAACAAGTGGAACAAATGTGGGACCTCGATTCCATGGGTAAAACTCCGGACCCTGAGGCTCAAAACCTCCAACGAGAACCCGAGGGAAACTCGCAAGAAGAGCGCTATGGGCCGGGACTAGAAGCTGAGGTCCCGAGATCCGTCCATCCTCTTGGTGAAGACGTGGTCTTCCAAGTCTTCTGCGACGAAGCCAGCAAGACTTGCTGTGCCGTCGTGCACGCTGCCCACGGTGGGGAGCCTCAGCTGGTGGTGACAGGAGCCAGACTGCCCCCTCTGACACCGGCCAGCAGTCAAAATCAGAGAATCGAGGAACCAGAAGATCCGGCGAAGGAGTTGAAGAACACCAGCCCCTTCCAGGCCAAGAGTCAAGCACTCGACGTGCGCACGGATGACGAAACGAGACCGTCACGGAGCTGTGCTAGTGCGGTGGTCACATCGACTCGCACATCTCACACCAGAGGGCCATTCCTTCCGACGAACTGTTGCCATCGGAAACAAGCGATCAACATAACATCGTGGGTGCTGCGGCTCATCCATAGCCTGCGCTTTCGAAAGGAGCAGCGAGCTAACGGACCACCCAGACCCAAGAAGCAGCGCAACGCTCTGTATTGGTGCATCAAACTGGCTCAGCGGAGTGCGGAGGTTCTCCGACTCCCTAGTCCCAGTCTTCGTCCGAGTGTGGAGCTTCTTCGACTTCTAAGTCACAGTTCCATCTGAGTGCGGAGGTTCTCCGACTCCAGCAAGCAATCCTACTATCCTGAGATTCGCAAGTAACTACTGTATTGTTGTGTCTTTCTTAGTCATCCATCATTCAAGTATCATGCTTTCGTTCAACGTTTCCTGTGGCAAACGCATCACAACTTACGTCATTTCCCGACGTCCTGTCAACTTGCATTTTCCTGATTTGCCCAATGCCCAGTATCTTTTCATTAGCGAAAAGTCACTCATCGTCGCCACTTTGCCCATTTTCCTCAAACCATCGAACGTTCCCAGATGTGTTACATTGTGCGTTTATTTACTCATGTTTGTATCATTAGCAGGACAACATGGAGACGATTATGCTCAGCAGTCAGCGATGGCGAGGCCGGAGACTGGCTGGCGGACCGGGCGGGACCGGACAGAGTACATATCCGCGACACCCGATCTGCGCATGATGCAGCCCGTGGCTCCGGACTATCTCCCCGGGCGCCACTCGACCGGATCCTGGCCCGTGCGCGCGTCGTCGCGGCGTGGACCAGCCTGGACTTGGAGCCGGGAGACACTCGACGGCTGGCGTGTCGTCATGGTGACATGTGACGGATACATGTGTTCAAGAAGAGAAAAAAAACCTTCGTTTTTTGGTGGGGAGTATGTGGAGTGTGGGCCCCGCGCGCAGTAAAACCGGCAGCTCTGGTGCGGCGGAGGCGTTCTCCCCTACCCTCCCCGTCGGGACCCATCGGCGACAGTCCCGGCGTGATTTGGTGTGCCGCCGCGTAAGAAGTGTATTTGTGTTGTTACTTGTTATTGATTGTTTTGTTTGTTATTACGTCGCGTACCACGGGGCTGTGATGCTTGTGTGCCTTGTATCGCGTTAGTGGGCGCTCCGCCGGCCGCTGCCCGCGCTCGCTGTAGCGCCGGCCAATCGGAGGGCCGGGCCGGGCGGCTAGCCCCAGGCGCCGGCCGAACTGACCTGGGGTTGGGACTGGGAGCGGCAGTCAGTCGGCTCTCGATCTCTGCGCGGTACGTGCCCGTCCGGACACGTGCTCTCTGAGCTCGGGCGTCGCTCCGGCGATTTGAGGCCGTCCCAATAATCTAATACTGGTGGTTCGCCCTTGTGGACGACCATTTTGATGCCAGTATTCCCCCTAAATCTAATACGTTTGCATCTCTACGGAGTATGGTTTCGGCCGTTCGGTCGAACCTACTCGTAAAGTTTCCTTAGCAATTTCCCATAGTTATCCTCTCTTAATCTGCCTTAGCTCCAGTTTAACTCCGGATATAGCGCCGTTTCACCTCAGGGTTAACACACGACATACAATCGCGCACAGCAGCGGGATGCGCTCATGTTCGACGGCTCGATGCGTCTGACTCGTTCTTGGATTCGTGTTTGTCTCTGCTGGCAAGTGTCTAACCAGCTCATGTCTTGTTCTTGATTTGTCTTGATTTTCGGCACGCATGAGTAAGACTTGTGCGGAGGTTTCTCCGACAAGGCTCTCGACAATACAAGACGTGCCAAGTACAGCTTTGACCTGGCGGTCGCGGTGATCAGTCGGCTAGTCCATCCTCTAAAATGATACAGTCCACTTAAAGCTCTCCACACCCACTTCGACTGCACGTCCCCCGCCACAGTAGGGTACCAACTCGGGCCACTCTCTGTGGACAGCGGCAGGGCCGCTCCAAGTTTCGACGTGCAGGGCGACCTTTCAACATCAACACGGGGTAGCGGCCACGACAGCCTACCTACATGCCAACTTTCAGCGCAATCGGCCAAGTAGTTACCGAGATATTGTAACAATTATAAAACTGACACCTCTTCGTTTTGCACGTGGCACGTGCATAAGGGGTCACCCACATGCATCGGGAATAGTCCAATACTTGGTAGAAGGAATGAATCTACCTTACAAAATTTACCGCATGTAAATCGGTAAGTGGTTGCTAAGATATAAGCCTCGCAAAAGCGTCCGCATGGCCGGCCGGCCGGCCGCTCCTACTCAGAAATTTCCGTTAATCTACGGAAAGACTCCGCTCGCTTCGCTCGCTCCGTAACAACATCCATTGAAAAATATCGAAACCGAACCATCTTGGGAATATGAGGAAAATACCAGTACAACGCCTTAAATATCGAAACCGAACCATCTTGGGAATATGAGGAAAATACCAGTACAACGCCTTTTGGGGCGACTAACGGAGCGAGCAAGAGGGTGGGCCTTGCACGTGCGAAATTGCGAGGGGGTAGCTCCAACTGACTTGTGCACGGCACCCTACTAACCGGCCTATAGCGATGTGCAAAATTTGAGCACAATCGGCCCAGCCGTTCTCGAGATCTGGAAGCGGCACCCTGCACGTGCGCACGTGCAAAATGGGTCCCAACTGACTTGCGCACGGCACCCTACTAACTGCTCCGTAACCGTGTACCAAAGTTGAGCGCCACCGGTCCAGCCGTTCTCGAGATCTGGAATCGACCCCTGCACGTGCGCACGTGCAGCAGCACCCCAACTCTGGCACATGGATATGCAGTGCCTAGTGGGTGCCTACCTACATGCCAACTTTCAGCGCAATCGGCCTAGTAGTTACCGAGATATTGCAACAATTACAAAACTGACACCTCTTCGTTTTGCACGTGGCACGTGCATTTGGGGTCACCCACATGCATCGGTAATAGTCTAATACTTGGTAGAAGGAATGAAGCTACCCTACAAAAATTACCGCGTGTAAATCGGTCAAGTGGTTGCTGAGGTATAAGCCTCGCAAAAGCGTCCGCACGGCCGGCCGGCCGCTCATACTCGGAAATTTCCGTTAACCCACGAGCCGCTGGGGGGGGGCATAAAGTTGCCCCCCTTTACGTTTTGTGAAATATCTCCGAAACCTGATGAGCTACGAACGTGAAACTTGGCATACCTTCAAATGAATACCTAGGCAATGTTTGAGGAAAGTTTGGTGGCTATAGCACCTAAGATGACGTCACAGTGACGTCAAAAGTTTTGTCGTTTTTCGATATGGACCGTTTCTGATGACGCTGAGCATGAAACTCAACTGTAAATGAACTAGACAGCACCTGCTGTCATCCTTAAACATCTAACTACACTTCCATCTAGTTTCTGACCAATAATCGGCCCTTTATATTCGGTCCCATATATCTGATGTATCGTGAGGAATATGAGAGTCGCAAATCTATAATTTCACTTATGACGTCACTGTGACGTCATTTCAAATGGGATCGACACCAAATTTGGACACAACCTCGGCTAGGTATTCAGAAAGATGTGTGCAAAGTTTCGCTTCTCTATCTCTTCGCGTTGCGACGATATCGTCGCAGAAGTAAAGGGGGGGGGCAACTATATGCCCCCCCCCCAGCGGCCGGCGGGTGGCGCGGAGGCCCAGCGGCCGCCGGGCCCACGAGCCGCTGGGGGGGGGGGGGGCATAAAGTTGCCCCCCCTTTACGTTTTGTGAAATATCTCCGAAACCTGATGAACTACGAACGTGAAACTTGGCATACCTTCAAACCAGTATAGCGCCTTATGGGGCGACTAACGGAGCGAGCGAGAGGGTGGGCCTTGCACGTGCGAAATTGCGAGGGGGTACCTCCAACTAACTTGTGCACGGCACCCTACTAACCGGTCTCTAGCGATGTGCCGAATTTGAGCACAATCGGCCCAGCCGTTCTCGAGATCTGGAAGCGGCACCCTGCACGTGTGCACGTGCAAAATGGGTCCCAACTGACTTGTGCACGGCACCCTACTAACTGCTCCGTAACCGTGTACCAAATTTGAGCGCAATCGGTCCAGCCGTTCTCGAGATCTGGAATCGACCCCTGCACGTGCGCACGTGCAGCAGCACCCCAACTCTGGCACATGGATATGCATTGCCTAGTGGGTGCCTACCTACATGCCAACTTTCAGCGCAATCGGCCAAGTAGTTACCGAGATATTGCAACAATTACAAAAGTGACACCTCTTCGTTTTGCACGTGGCACGTGCATAAGGGGTCACCTACATGCATCGGGAATAGTCCAATACTTGGTAGAAGGAATGAAGCTACCCTACAAAAATTACCGCGTGTAAATCGGTCAAGTGGTTGCTGAGATATAAGCGTCGCAAAACCGTGACCACGGCCGGCCGGCCGGCCGGCCGGCCGCTCATACTCAGAAATTTCCGTTAATCTAAGGAAAGACTCCGCTCGCTTCGCTCGCTCCGTAATGAATACCTAGGCAATGTTTGAGGAAAGTTTGGTGGCTGTAGCACCTAAGATGACGTCACAGTGACGTCATAAATTTTTGTCGTTTTTCGATATGGACCGTTTCTGATGACGCTGAGCATGAAACTCAACTGTAAATGAACTAGACAGCACCTGCTGTCATCCTTAAACATCTAACTACACTTCCATCTAGTTTCTGACCAATAATCGGCCCTTTATATTCGGTCCCATATATCTGATGTATCGTGAGGAATATGAGAGTCGCAAATCTATAATTTCACTTATGATGTCACTGTGACGTCATTTCAAATGGGATCGACACCAAATTTGGACACAACCTCGGCTAGGTATTCAGGAAGATGTGTGCAAAGTTTCGCTTCTCTATCTCTTCGCGTTGCGACGATATCGTCGCAGAAGTAAAGGGGGGGGGGCAACTATATGCCCCCCCCCCCCAGCGGCCGGCGGGTGGCGCGGAGGCCCAGCGGCCGCCGGGTTAATCTAAGGAAAGACTTCGCTCGCTTCGCTCGCTCCGTAACCAACTTTTTACCAAAATCTCAGCCTCTTTTACATTAGAGAGGATTCATAATACCAACAAAATACCAAATGCTTTCGTCTTGAAATACCAAATAACAATTTGGTATCGGTTTGGTATCGGTATAGGTACCAAAAAGTTGGTATCCGATTGACATCTCTAGTCAGGCCAAATTAGGTCAAAGTTCAAAGTTGATATGTTTGCATAAAATGGGTATGTATTCGATGCAGCTCGTCACGGGGAGTTCAATGGTGGTCTTTGTTTTGCGCTACGTGCTCTCGAATTGCCAAAAATTGAGTTCAAAAATTTGAAGTCATCAATTTTGAACAGTTTTCTCTATAACTTGGCCAAAAAAAGAAGTATCGATCTAAAAATTGGTATGTAGATAGAAGAGCGCAGAAGGTATCACATGTATTCCAGTTTTTTTAAATTCAAAATCCTTTTGTTTTTTTTGCTTTTTTCTAAAAAAATCAATTTTTTTAATTTTGTAGGGTCAAAATCCCAAAAGTTTGAAAATCCGAGATGGCAGTTTTGTAGCGCCGTCTTTTTTCTACATGACCATATAAAGAGCTTTGAAATTGGCTTGTAACTGTAGTTTTTTTGTGAGCGTTTCAAGATTTCATGTTTTTTGCTCATTTTTGCTCGAACATGACCTCAGTTTGACCTCACTCAATAACTCCTGACCTAAGATGACCTAAGGCTTGAAATTTCTGTGTCAAGGTGTCAAATTGATGCCCGGTAAGGTACTAAAAATTTGGCGGCGCTGCGCGCCGTCGTTTTCTTGTTATTCAGGAAAACCACAGGGGGGGGGGTCAAATTGCCCCCCCCCCCAGCGGGGCGAGTTTTCTTGTTATTCAGGAAAACCACAGGGGGGTCAAATTGCCCCCCCCCCAGCGGGGCGAGTTAACACTCGTTATAGGCTGCATCCCAGGTAGTCCATTTATTATGCCTGTGCTATTTGTCGTTTTTGTGCTCCTCACAGCATGACGTCCTGAGCCCGCACATGCCGACGGGTCTGACCATCAACGTCACCCTGCTGCCGGAGCGGCTGAGGTCAGCCGGCTACAGCACACACATGGTCGGCAAGTGGCACCAGGGCAACTGCGCGCCCGAGTACCTGCCACATCACCGCGGCTTCGACACCTTCCTGGGTTTCTGGTGCGGCCAGCTGGAGCATTACAACCACACCGTGCAGGACGCACTGGACTTTTGGGACGGCGATCGGCCGCTGCCGGAGCTGGATGGCGTCTACGCGACTTCTGTGTTCACCGACAGGGCTGAGAGCATCATCAAAGAGCACAACGCCAGTCGGCCGCTCTTCATGTATCTGTCCGCCCAGAACCCCCACGCGCCTCTGGAGGTTCGCTCGGATCGTTAAAAAAGAAGAACGTTTGGCTAGACAGGTCTTTGCCTTCCCCATCTGTGATACTCCGAATATTTTACTAAGTTAGATTAAAAACTTATTCTTAATCAGTATGGATCCCTGGAGCATTTAACTAAAATAACCTTTTACTTGTCATATTCTCCGACAACCCTCAAATCATGTACTCGGTATTTGGTTGGCAAAATTGTAAACAAATGAAGCTTGACGGTAAAAAACGACCAAATTACCTCAACCCGAGATCCAAACACCTAAGCGAAGCTGACCAGCCCTGTTCCGATCGCAGGTTCCATCGGAATACGAGGAGCTATACCCGGCCACTATGAACGCCGACCGTCGCACCTACAGTGCCATGGTGACTGCCCTGGACGACTCGGTCGGACGAGTGGTGCAGGCCCTCAAGGATGCCGACCTCTACAGCAACTCGGTGATTCTGTTCGTGAGTGATAACGGAGGAAGTGTCTTTAGCAACCATGGCTCTCGTGACGGCTTCGCAGGCAACAACTATCCCCTGCGAGGGGACAAGAACACCCTCTGGGAAGGCGGCACCCGCACGCCGGCCTTCATCCACTCCCCGCTGCTGGAGCGGGCCGGCTACGTCAGCCACGAGCTGATCCACATCACCGACTGGATGCCGACGCTGCTGCGGCTGGCCGGAGCCAGCGCCGACGGAGACCCTCTGGACGGCTTCGACCAGTGGCCCATGCTGAGCGCCGGCCAGCCCAGCGCGCGTACAGAGATGGTCTACAACATCGACGAGAAGCTGCCGAATGCAGCACTGCGCATCGGCGACATGAAGCTGCTCTGGGGAGACAACTCCGGCTCCAGCGACTGGTACCCGGTGCTGGAGGCCCTGCCGAACTCCTCCGATCGCGCTCCGGCCAGCGCGCGGCGATCGGTCCGCTCGAGTCTCGGCAGTCTCGGCGACTACCCGGTCTACCTGTTCAACGTGACGGCCGACCCGACCGAGCGCCAGGACCTGTCGTCGCTGATGCCGGAGACGGTGCAGGCGATGCTGGAGCGTCTGCTGGAGCTGTCGAAGGAGCTGGTGCCGGCCGACCTGCCTGACCCCGACCCGCGTGGCGCCCCGGTGGACGGGGTCTGGACCACCGGCTGGTGTGAGCCCTACTGATTCCACGACAGGTTTCTTCAGGGAATCGGTAGGGTGGCTGATAATGCTAATGGTGTGATAATGCGGAAGTGTCTTTTGCCATCAAGTGGTTAAAAATCAAGAAACATCAAGAACTTAGCGTACGAGTATACCTGATGTCTTACGACCTAGCCCTACCTCGTATCAGCCCTACCTAGCCCTACCTCGTACCTCGTATCGGTCATATTCTTGTAACTAAAAGATAACATCAATAACTTAAGTCACAATCATCATGTACTCGTATTTGTAGTGACGGTGTTGTGACACGTATATTAAGATACGCATAAAATGATGATGTGAGCATTATCACCGATTAAATGAAATCCATAGAATCGTATCGCCTACGTAGTTCCTTAATACAGTCGCCTCCTAGCGGTGGCTTTTCATTTTATCTCTAATCAAAGGCGATGAGAAAAGCTCAGTCATCATCGTAGCATGAAGCATAATAGCATACCTACAAGTAAGTACCAGCAATGCTATGTTTCATTTGCAAGTTGAATTCCTAGATCTTATCCTTTCCTGTCTTTGTGTATGTGCGTGTGTGTGTGTGTGTAAATGTAAATACCATTTTCTTATTCTCTCACTGAGGTCATCTGCCAGAATGAAGACGATATGCGGCTGGTTTGTGGTGGGACCGTCACAGAGAGCTGGCACCAGCACCGGCACCAGCACCGGCACCAGCACCGGCACCAGCACCAGCACCAGCACCAGCACCAGCACCAGCACCAGCACCAGCACCAGCACCAGCTGGGCCGGTCCCCGCCAGCCCATGTGTCAGCGGCCACACCAGAGCAGCTCTGCCGGGGCGCCAAACAGGTCAGTTGGGCAAACTAGACTTTTGGAATCAAAATATGGAGGCATCAATATTTTGATTCTGGTGGGAGGAGCCATGACCAAATATGGGCATGGAATCAATTTTTTGATTCATTTTGGTACACTTTTGACTTCAAATGTATCGTTACGGTTGAAAAAAGGCCCATGACGGTGAGATTTTTCTTTAAAAAAGTAGAAAAATGTGGTAGATTTGCAAAAAGTGTTACCTCAAAACTAAGAAATTGTCCCTTTGGCCTTGTGAATGGGAAGAAGACAGAGCCACTGTCCATCACGTAAAAGCTGTTTTGGGGAAATCACACTGTATGTTATTTTTGTATCATGAATCGCATACTAAACAATCAGTGTTTGTGTAAAATGGCAAAATGAAATTTTCAAACCCCTAATTATCATTGTTGTAGTGCTTTTATATTTATTATATGGTTTTTACCTGCTGGTTTAGTTTTTGCATTCTTGACATGTAAAAAATGTGAATTGTTATCAAATGTAGTGAAGATAAAGTACAACAATGCTATAGGTATCTGTTCTGGTGCTGAGGATACCACTACATGAGAATAATAGCAAGATAAATGCTGTATTCCTGCAAGTTATTGTTGCCTATCTGTTAACATTACCTGTGAATCAAAATAATGATTAGCCAGCTGATGGGGAATCAATATTATGATTATCTGTTTAAAGTGAATAAATTCCTTGATTGCCTTTCACTACCTATAGAATTCAAATTGTTATGATAGGAGCAATATTATTTTGCTTAGGAGATAGTTCCAGCATTTCTGTTCAAGATCAGGCATGCTCCTTCTTGAAACACTCTCTTATTTTTATGTGATTGGTAAGTTAGAAATGGTCTGCATTTTGCCAAAATATGGTCATAAAGAATCAATCTTTTGATGCCTCCATATTTTGATTCCAAAGGTCTAGTTTGCCCAACTGAGGTGTCCAATCGACCAAAAAGTATGACATTGGCCTTGTGTGTTATCTTTGGGTGTGATTCAAAATTACGTAGGTGCCTACTGAAATCATGAGCCGCTGATAATGTAACATCTGCCGGCTCCCAGACTCCTGTCCTTGGGACCTCATGCATGCTGCCTGGTCCGCCGCCACGCCGCGGCAGAGCTGCTCTGGTGCGGCCCGCAGACACCATGGGCTGGCGGGGACCGGTCCAGCTGGTGCTGGTGCTGGTGCTGTTGCTGACTCTTTGTGATGGTGCCACCACAAACCAGCCGCATATCGTCTTCATTCTGGCAGATGACCTTGGTGAGACTATCAATAGATTGCGTTTGTTTCAATGTCAAACCTTAAAGGGACCTTCCCGGCTCCCACCTTCAAAAAAGTTAATGAATTGGCAAAAAAGTGATGTCGTATGGTTCAGATTGAACAAAAATGAATATCTACCAAATTTCATTTAAAAATACTGGTTTTGAGATATTGGACAATTACTTTTGTTTATTTTTCGGAGCTTTCGCCGTTCCTGCGACGTCATTTGTAAGCAATAATTTGGTTACGGAGCGAGTGAAGCGAGCGTAGCCTTTCCTACGCTAAAGAGGAAGTGTCTTTAGCAACCATGGCTCTCGTGACGGCTACGGAGGCAACAACTATCCTCTGCGAGGGGACAAGAACACCCTCTGGGAAGGCGGCACCCGCACGCCGGCCTTCGTCCACTCCCCGTTGCTGGAGCGGACCGGCTACGTCAGCCACGAGCTGATCCACATCACCGACTGGATGCCGACGCTGCTGCGGCTGGCCGGAGCCAGCGCCGACGGAGACCCTCTGGACGGCTTCGACCAGTGGCCCATGCTGAGCGCCGGCCAGCCCAGCGCGCGCACAGAGATGGTCTACAACATCGACGAGAAGCTGCCGAACGCGGCACTGCGCATCGGCGACATGAAGCTGCTCTGGGGAGACAACTCCGACTCCAGCGACTGGTACCCGGTGCTGGAGGCCCTGCTAGACTCCTCCGATCGCGCTCTGGCCAGCGCGTGGCGATCGGTCCGCTCGAGTCTCGGCAGTCTCGGCGACTACCCGGTCTACCTGTTCAACGTGACGGCCGACCCGACCGAGCGCCAGGACCTGTCGTCGCTGATGCCGGAGACGGTGCAGGCGATGCTGGAGCGTCTGCTGGAGCTGTCGAAGGAGCTAGTGCCGGCCGACGTGCCCTTCCCCGACCCGCGTGGTCACCCGGTGGACGGGGTCTGGACCACCGGCTGGTGTAAGCCCTACTGATTTAAATGTTTTTGTTTCTTTGGCTCATTCGGTATGGCGACTGAATACGAGATCTAATGTTCAGGGCATCAGATGGCTATACGGCCCAAAGAGATGTCATAAAATAAACACCATTCGTAAGGTTGTTCTATTATTTTGCGTAGTTCTCCCTCGAGTTTACAGTTTTTATCCGGAAAAAAAAACGAAAAATGTTGTTCATGGCCTACGATAGCCATTCGCCGGTATCTTGATAATCTTTTTGAAGCTTAAAGACAACAAATAAACTAGCAATAAGCACTTTTCATGGCGACAATATTGTGATACGCATTGCATACCATGGGGATGTGAGGGCCGTCTTACTCTCTGAGGGTAAATTATGGCCTCGTATCGTCTACCCATTCATTCAATATAATCACCCAGCACAGGTTCGTTGTTTTGTCTTTGATCAAAGCCGATGCCGATAGCAGCTGGCGATTTTACCGATTTTCCTTTTCTTCGTCACGCCCAAACACGGAGCACCATTCTCGCGATCACCTCCGTGTCCTCTCAGTTACCACCCTGCCACCGGCTACTCCAGCGGAATAATAACCCCGGCACGACACAAAGGTAAATCCCCGCTGAAAGAAACTGATTGCTCCTTTAGGAGTGCTCGCGACGAACCCTTCAAGCGAGACCCTCTCCAGGCGTCAGCGAGTACTCATCACACTGAGCAAACAACCGGCGCCGACCGAAGCGACGACGGCTGATGAAGCGAGCCGATATCGGCGGAGGAGGGCCCAGTGGAGGGTGAGATCTGTCGGTGCGCGCTGGAGCGGTAACGCCTCACCGCGGTCACCCCAGCGGGGGACGGTAGAGCGGGCGGGAGACTGACGGCTCTGAGGAACTGGGGAAACTGTGGAAAACGGGAATGTAACGAGAGAAAAACAATGGATGAGCAGTCACCAGTAGGGTATCATGGTGAATGGTGAGTTCAACGTTAATGATACCGCGAGGACGATCGCTGTAACGTAAGTCGTCAGTCGCCAACAGTGGCAATGAGGCTACCAGAACGGCAAGGGATACGCAGCTGATCACGTGGCGACTTTGGCGAAGCTGGCGAGGGCGGAGGTGGGTGTGCGGAGGCGGCGGTCGTCTTTGGCCGCGGCCACCGACAATGGTGCGACAATGGCGCCGGTCTCCGTGCCGGCGGAGAATGGCCGGCGCGCGGCGGGGGCCGGCCGCCACCCGTGTCGCCGCGTCCGTCATTGTGCGCCGCGCAGTGCCGCCAGCGCGCCGTGTTGACAGCCACTAATGTGCGCCGGTGGGCGGACACGGCGCGGCACCTCTGAACAGCTCCGACCTCACGTGACTGGAGAGAATCGATGCACAAAAAGGCCACCGCGAGCCGAGAGAGTGTTGACAAAAAATTAGAAAAAGTTCGGACCACCGCACTATGGTTGGAAACGGCCTCACGGATGGCCGTGGGCAATCTCGGAATATATGTATATTTGGGGTGTCATTCTGTTGGAAATCGATGAAATGTTTTGAATTGGGCAGAAAAAATTATTTAGTTGCGCATTTAGTCTCCATTATTGTACGTGGAATCGGGAGTTTCTGAGAGTGGCTTTTTTGGTGCGCCGTCAAAGGTTTAAACAACCGCGCTGGTGATAGCATGTGGAGTACCTCCATGACGTTGTAAAACTGGATTATTATATATCAAAATAATCCTTGTTATGTTGGCTATCGAGTGGAGTGACTCTTTTTCCCATGCGTGTTCAAAATCAGGAACGGCATTGCATTCTGTTTGCAGTGTCACCACAGCAATATTTGCAAAATTACGTTTATGTTTCATTGGACATACAAAAAGTTCTCCATCGACCTCCATTGAGCTTTTTGGCAGAATAAGTCTCTGTTCAATTCTGCGTAAGGGGAACGTAAAAGCAGACTGCGCACTTGTGCGCAAAATCGTCCGTGAAGCTTCATCTCCCGAGGCGTACCTACCCGTCGCTTCGTTAGCACCAGGTCGGCTCGTCAGTCTTGCAATCGCTTATCCTTATAAATGATGGTAAGAAGCAGGGTTGCGGAGTCGTGGTGGAGCCAAATCCGACTCCGACTACGACTCCGACTCCTGACTCGTTGCCATGACTCCGGCCGACTCTGTCTCCGACTCCGGACCCCTGCCAGTGTTTCGGAGTCGTGATGGAGCTGTTCCGATTCGGACCGACTCCGACTTCCACTGCGGGCTCCTGACCGACCCCGACTCCGACTCCGACTCCTGGCTCGTTGCCACGACTCTGGGCGACTCTGGCTCCGACTCCGACTCTGACTCCGACTCTGACTTCGACTCCGCACCCCTCGTAAGAAGTAACTGCTCGCCGCTGCACCTGGAGTATGGATATCGTGCAAACGTGTATGGATATCCTGGAGTATGGATATGGATATCCACCGACAGAGCAGACATACAGACATGCTGTAAACGCCATTACACTGCCAATACCATGGCAAATCAAATGGCTATCTATGGTTTTTGATCATCGTTCTACATTTCCCAAAATCTTGAACTGAATGTTGGCAATTTCTCGTGACTACTTCACGACCATGATGCATGCATTTCTGAAATTGATCTTTTTTTTCAACCAGCTACGTACTCGTATGATAAAATGAATGTCACCATCGTGTTCTACGCCCAAAAGTACCCATAAAAAATGTGTCATGCATGGGCTGCGAATAGGTACCAGTTTTAATTTTCGGGGTTATGTGCTTACCTGATTGACCTGACTTTGACCCTGGCCAGTGGCCTATGTTTGACTGACCCCTACATTGATCTGACACTCTTTTAGCACTTATATGAAGGGTTGTGACAGTTGTGACAGATTGTTTAGGACCAACTGATGACTGAATTTATTTAGGACCAACTGATGACGATATAATCGAAACGCGAAACGCGAGGCACCGATTGCGAGGTTCTAAAGTCCATGCTACTGAAAACCCGATTTCAAGTGTTTGACCTGACCTTTACCCGACCTGTGACCTCGAAATTCAACTTTAAAGTATTCATGTGAATCGTCTCGTCGCGTTCTTCTTTCGTTTGCCGCGCCTCGTGCGCTTCGCTGCGCCTATTTGTTCGCGAGTTATCGGCTGGGGGCGTTGAACGCCCCCCCCCCCCGGGCAAACGGCGGATGGGGAAATACCCCAGCAACTGCCGGGTTAATCTGACGCATGTTTTGTCATTTGATCGTCATTTTATTTCTTACTTTTTTGCCCAATCTAAAAAAAATCATAAATACTCTTTCTCCAAATTTTTGACCGTTTATGACCAATAGTAAGACACTGTGCGTCACTACGTTGATATGTCTTGCCCTAAAGCATAACAACAATATCCATTCAGTAATAGCAGTATTCAAAACATGTTCAAAATGCCTCGCGATATCGATAACATAACGAAAGACATAGGCGACTTATAACATACTTGCAATGATGACGTCACACACGCGTGACGTGACGTGACCTCGTCATTTCTGAGTTACTGTATGATGCACGAAAGACACTGGTATACCTATGCAAAGTTTCATCGCAGTCGGTCTACGCATTAACAAGTTATGGGCAAAACATTTTTTCGCGTTGACCCCCGGCCATCCGTGAGGCCGTTTCCAACCATAGTGCACCGGGGTGGCGGCCAGCTGCGGCCAGGCGGACCGGCCGCGCCGCGCCGCCGCCGCCGCCGCCCCGCGATCGCCGGCGGTGGCCAACCAAGGCTCGGCGGGGCACTGCGATAGGAATGCCCCGGCCCTGTGGGACTCCGGTCAGATATGTGCTGGCTGATTGGTAATCGGATGTCATCTAACAGAGGCGTTATAGCTACACCTCTGCGGTTAATTTGATAAGAATGTGAGGCATTTGTGAGATCGCCCTCTCGACGTGAGAGATCTCCGAGCTCCTTGGAGCCTAGCTTTATTATATTGTTTTGCACCACTTTTTTCATATGTAAGTTGGGCCAATTAACGATCATATTTATAATACATTCTTTGCAAAAAAAAAAACGACATTGCTGCCCTGGCTTTCCTCACGCTGTCTGAAAATTTAGATTTGGAAGAATTTCGCATTGGTCCACAACTTTGAACTCACAAAGTTCATACATAAAATTCCAAGACAGATGCCTGCATTATCCAATTTGTAGGTTGTATCATTCATATTTAATAAAATGAACATGCACATTATCCAGCAATCAGCACATTATTGTAAATTCAGCAGGGAGACTTGATATAAACCACCTATAAATAATGCTTCCCGCCTCCCGGGTCCTGTTTTTGGCGCCCTTATCATCCCATTGATGACCGGAGCCGTGGCGAACCCGGCGAGTGGCCGGTGGCCGTGACGACCTGCCTTCCGCCTGTAGGCCGCGCCCCATAACGTTCTGTGACGCTTCGTGTCACGGTCGTCAGCGACGAGCGACGCGGTCGACACCGCCGGGGTCCGCCGAATCGGCCGCGACGCGCGGGGGACGATACGCTGACGGACGGACAAAGTGAGGAGAGGAGAGAGAGTGAGAGAGTGTGAGAGAGAGAGAGAGAGAGAGAGAGAGAGAGAGAGAGAGAGAGAGAGAGAGAGAGAGAGAGAGAGAGAGAGAGAGAGAGAGAGAGAGGAGCGGGTACGGGGTAAGGGTTAGAAATGAGTGATGTAGAGTACAATGATGAACCACTACTCGTTAGTCACGAAACGAAAATGTTTCTAGAAAAGTCTAGTTTACAGTTACGAAGAGAGCGAACACGCATTTTCTATCCAACATCCGGGACTTTGCGTCACTTCAGGCGGAAGCCGCGTCACCCGATCTGGCCCAACATCCGGGACCTCTGAGATGTGGGCTAGCGTCTTGTGCTGCAATGCACTAATGCAGTCACCCAGACCAGGGACCACAGATGCAACGGCTGGCTGTTCGGCTTTGAGGAAAAGAGTGTCGTGATTGTGGATACATACCTGCATCAGCGTGACTACATAGTAGACACATGCCCACGTGTGGCCTGTCGCCGTCTTTGTTTCGGTGTGTTTATATTCGTGTTTATCTGCTCACCTAGTTCCTTCCGTGTGCTACGTCCTTGTATGTAGTTATCTCTTCTTGTCCCCGCCTCCGCGCGTGCCCTTTCGTCTGTGCCTGTATCTCTAAAACCGTATACATGCATCCCGTATCCACTATCCCCTATCCCGCATTTGAGCGCACCAGGTCGGCGCGGGCGCGCTCTCCGGGCCGGCGCGGCAGGGCGGGCCGGGCGGCCACCGGCGCGGCCGGCTCGTCCCGTTCGTCGCGCCTGTCGGCTCACATTAGACGCCACGACGGGCCGCACATCATCGCGCCATAATTGGAGCAGACGCGCCGCGGGAGGCCGCCGGCCCTATCAATCGACGGGGGCCGGCCCGCCGGGATGTTCCTCATCGCTGACAGCCGGCGCTGACCCGACCTGACCTGATCTGACCCGACCTGGCCTGCAGTGGCTGGCCGGAGTCTCTCGACGAGCTTCGACACACATCTTGAGAACTTCTGCTTGCTGCGCTTTCTCTGAACCATCTGACCTGACTTTTGACCTGTTGCAGACACGTTCGTTAGTTGTTCATGGTTCATCTCTGGATGCCATTTCTGATCTATCTGAAAGCAAGGTTAAACACTCTCGAGTCTCGACTACATTCCTCCACTTCATGTCGAAACCCGCGACAACTGACGCCACTGAATGAGGGTTAATTGGCCCAGTCAGGCGACGGCCGCCTCTCTCAGACACCCATCACCCCGAGTCTCATCCTCGGTCTCATCCTCGGCCCGGCAGCGACGTTGGGCAAGCGCCGCTTCTGGGGCGCGCTCGACACGGGCTGACGGGAACCGGTGCACAGTGGCCCTTTTTCAGAATTAGCACGCATAAATTCAAAATATTTTTTCTCTTCTTTTGAGTAAAAAGTAGTCTAATCGTGTGCAAAACATTCCAAACTATCCTATGGTGCCATTTTTACCTCATAAAAAATAATTATCTTTGGTAAAACTGACCGCAAAAACGAAGTTTATCGTGAGGCGCGCGGACACCACCGGCGGACCCTAAAAAGAAGGGTGAGATGAACATCAATTTGTAAGGCTTTCGGTGAGAAAATACTAAAAATTAGTGGCATGGCTGTGAAGCTGAGTTTACGTAGAAGCCCTAGAAACCACAATTTTCATTGTATAAACTTAAATAGACCACTTTTGCCGAATATTGTGAACACAATAACAGGACAATTATTAACTGGAGATGGTGGCATACATATGAAGCCTTATGTTAAGTAGCACACTCTGGAACATGTCGTATTATACATCGTTCGAATCGCCGATCTCTTCTGACCATGTCCACCAAAGGGCATCGCGCCATTTTGCGCCACTTTGCTTCTACGGTGGATAACGTGAGCCAGTTCAGTCCGCGAGCGGCTGTGGCTCCTGTTCGATACGACTAAGCTCATTGACCTGGCTCGAAGCTGGTGTCATCTGGTGTGCGCCTAAATGTGGCTTGACTTTTGCCATAAGATGTGCTTATTGAAATGTCATGTAGGCATAACGCTGTGCTCAAGAAAAACTGTCCGATTTCTTGTCGCGTTTGATGTCCAAGCCGCACAAGTCCCGTGGTCGGCTTGAGATCTAACGTCAAAAGCGCCTATGTGTTTGTATTGTTCGCGTCGCGCTGACCTTAGTTGCTGCCCGGCCGGGGCCGACTAAGGGTGGCTTGCAACAGCTGTAGATGCGGTCACGTGACGCCCTGGGGCGTCCTGGCGGTCAGTGCAACGCGGTCGGCTGGCGGGCTCGCCACACTTGCGTTCGGAGCGGCCTGGGCCGGCGGGCGAGCCGTGCGAACGTGCGCCAAATCTTGGGCCGAGCGGCCTGTCGCTGTTGGGCCGTATCTCCTTGGGCAGTTCGTTTCTTTTCTTCTCTTTGCATTGGCAAGGAATACGTCCTTGATCATGTGGTGATGTCTTGCTCCACTTTCAGGTAATGTGGGAATTAATGCGTGCTAATTCTGAAAAAGGGCCACTGTGCGGTGGCCTTCCGTCACGGCGCCGCGGCTGTCACGAATCGATCGGAACGCCTCGAGTGGCGCTCTCAGCGGCCTGCCCCACGAGGGGAGCGAGGGAGAGCGAGAGGGGTGAGGTAGGACAGAGCAGCACCGATGCGGCTCGCCGCCACCATCCGAGTCTTTGTTGATATCGATTTTCATAGCTGGTTATATTTGATTAGGGAAATATTAGACATGGCCGTTCAAACCAATAAGGCTCAGCGTCATGTTCGCTGATATTTGCGTCAGCTACATAAATTGAAAATGCGCTTGATTTACTGATAAAAGAATGCTGGAGGGGGAAGAGCAAGTAAATCCACAAGTGACGGCCTGTACAATAAATGCAATAATACCAAATAATTAATAGGTAAGATTAAGATGATTTTCTTATTGCACCATGCTCAGCTACTTTCCTTGGGCACCATGTTGACCCGCTATTAAAGGGCCTTAACCACATGTGCGTGTGTATGACATTTAGAAACCGTTAACAATCTTACCGAGTTCGCCGATAGAAAACTAAGGATACGGGTCACATAACTAACGCTTGTGAGAACATTTCATAAGCACGGCGTGAGATGGAAGATCAACTGTCCAGAATGCATTAAATAGAAATGACCGCTATTCATTGCACGTTATGATGGACCTAGCCTCGTCAACCATTGCAAGTATGTCATTAGTGAAGGGATTGGGGGCTATTGCGTCGAATAAGATGTCCGATAAAATAAATTGCAATTGAAGTGATTAACACTCAATAAATATGATCAACGGAGGGTGATGCTCATTAGTATTGCAAAACTAAATTGCTCTTCTCATGGCTTAGCTAACCATGCTGTTTTGACGACTGGCCAGCCAGTGACGGCTACAGTCGCTGTATTGGGAAATCGCAGTCAATGGACGGGACGCCCTCCCAAGGATTACACATTTTCCCACATTCACACTGGGCCCCGCCAAATGCATCTTACGCCACCACACCGCCCACCTCGAGAGTTCATATAAAGGCGGCGAACAAAAAGCATCTGGAGAATTTCTCCACTTCCCACCGGTTCCGTGAAATGCTGCGGAATTTTGCATCCATCAGCCGAGCGCCCCGTGTGCGCTACCACCGATCCGTCATCATCGATTTGGCCCGGAGCGGGCATTTTTCCATTCGGTGCCGCCATTTGGCACGCCTAATGTGTCACTCTTGTTTTGGGAGGAGGGCTCCCGTGGTGACGACGGCAGCAGCGGCGGTCGTGGTGGTGGCCTGGAACACGCCACCGGCGACGTGCCGTGGACGTGGCACTGACGTGGGCCACACGTGCGTGGACGTGCCCAAAGGAAGCGTGGCACAGACGTTGGAGTGATGCCCGCATTTTCTGCTGACATCTGCACGGATAGTGAGAACGCTTCAGGGGCGTGCACGAACTTACGGGATATGATTATATATATATATATATATATATATATATATATATATATATATATATATATATATATATATATATATATATATATATATATATATATATATATATATATATATATATAATATCACACGTCACCAAACGCAACATAAGCGGTGAAAAATGACACTTATGTAATAGACAACATCGAAGAGAATGAAAAAAAGAATAAAGCGAGGATCAGGAGTGTAGGCAGGATTTTACAAGCGTACTGCATTCACCAACAGGAGCATTTACCTAATTCTAGTTAGGCTTCCTCTCTGTTTATTATCTTCTTTTTGCTTAGCATTTTTAGGGAAACTCGCGAGGCGCGGTGCAATGAAACTTGTATATGTATTATAGCGTGTCAAGGCTTCCCTCTTGCTTCAATTTTGACCAAAGGTCACTAAAGGTTATGCATCTGCAACATTCTTGTACGTAAAATCATGGGCATTTTGCACGTTCAATGTTTCGTGTAAAATGTCGGTCAATGCTCACGTTGGCATAGTTGATCAACTCAACAGCCTACAACTACATATAAGATCAGGAGGGTCGAAATCTCTCCCGTTTATTCCCATAGCCGATCTCTTCCGCATTCTCCCGGCCTCCCGCTGTCGCTCTTCTTTGCGTCCAGAGAGGAATAGCCATTTAGTCTCCATCTTGAACCGCGCAATTTGCTAGCATATAATTGGTTAACGAAAAACCTATCATCCGATGGGATCTCCACAAAAACTGGGAGTACCTACGCGTGGCACGAGCAGCGAAAGCCGCCTCACCGCCCATAAAACCTCGCAGGATCATGCACTTGGATCTCAGCCGGTCCGAATTCCAATGGAGACAGTGAAAAGGAATGCTGGAATCAAAAGAAAATAAGCTGGGATTGAATGAAGAACGGCCTCAAAGAGTCGTGCTTTTTTAGATAATCCCATGCATTCCGGTCACATTTTAAATATGAATACGTCTTGTACCACATGTCAATTATAGACGAAATGCAGAGGCTACCGCCTCACCTCGCCATATCCGGCCGTCCGGCCCCCTTTCCACAGTCCCCTCTCCATGCTCTATGGATATCGGGAGTGTCGGCCGAGTCACCATGGACCACACATGACGTACGGAAGCCCGCCCGGCCCGGTCCGGCGCCGCCTCGTCACCGACTACAATACCGAGCGGGCCCGAGCGGCGACCGACACCGCGCGGCCGCCTTGATTTCAGGCCTTTTCACCGGTCGATAAAATTCCGTCGTGTCACCGTCATATAGGCAGCGGACCGCGGGGTCATTTTCCAGGCCGGTGGGCGCTCTGTTAGAGCAGAAGGACCACCAGGCGACTTTACATCTTATTCGCGACCATTGGCCGGAAGAATTGACGGCGTCAGGCGCGCGCTCTTGGGTGGCCTGGTGGCGCGTTGGCTGCGTCGGCTGCGTCGGTGACGGCGCAGTGGCACACCCCAGGACCCGTCAGCGGGGACAGGCCGAGCTCAGCGCCGACACCACCCCGCATAACTCACACTCTGGACTGTTCCACACCGCTCCCCGCTGCCGCCGCCGCGCCCCGCCGCTCCCCAGCCTTCGGCAAAATGGCCGAGTGGCGCAGCATCCACCCCTTGATCCAGCTCACTGGAATGTTAAACATCCAAATCGCACGAAAATCATTCATACCTTTTATTTTCCTGTCATTTTCCACCGTCATTAGGTCGACCGGAGGCCCCGCCCCTTCGCGCCCGGCCCGCCAATCAGCGGCGAGCGGCCGCCACCAAAGGGACCGCACAGGAGGCGGCGGCGGTGGCGGCGGCGGGGAGGGCGGCCGGCGTGCGCCCGACGGCCGACACTGAGCCGACGACACGGGACATTGCGCGGTGGTGGCGGCGGCCACAGTGACAGCGGCGAGCTGGAGCACCAGGGCAGACACGGGATGGCCGTCTCCGGGTCTTTGGCCATCTCCAACATGAGACCCATCTTCTCTGGATACCCGTTCCAAGGTGAGGGTGCGCAAACAGCGGTGGTGCGGTGGCGGCGGCGGTGGTTGTTGCAGGGGGCGGTAGCGACCGGCCGACCGGGCGCACATGGACGCTGACCAACGGGTGGACCATGGTGACCCGGTGCCGCATCGATTAGGACGCGTGGAATATCGAGGTCAGCGTGGTATTGAACGTCTTCGGAAAACTCTACAAATGTCCCACGAACGTGTCGACAAGTTGTAATTGCAGAAAAGTTGTAAGAGCGTGTGGCGTCTGCACTTAGCCAATCATGCTCGAGCAGAGACAGAAGGGCTACGGGTCGGGTCGAGGCGAGTCGCCGCGCTGTGTCGCGTCGGGTCGCGTTTGGCCAAGTCAACTCGAATCCAGTCGTGAGTGCTTGAGCGGCGAACCGAATCAAGTCTGGCTGCTTCCATCCAGCTGAGTCTAGCTGGGCGGTTCGATGGTCCTCAGCGCAACGGGTCCGTTCCAGGAACAGAAACTGACTAATTGGTACCTCCTTAATGAGCCCTGAGCGGTGTCGGCGGACACTTGGCACGTGAAGATTGATATACGGCGAGGCGCCGGGGTCGCGGAAGGCGACTTCGCCCGTGCATCGCTCATGAATGACCGTGTATAGCTGGATAAGTACCATGAGGACTGAGGAGTGACTCAGGACTACGCGTAAGTCACTGTTCGCCAGACATTGGGTGTGACCTGGGATGGAACCTATGGATGACCTCGTGGCTTGGGGTGGTTGATGACAGAGCTGACTGAATTATCGGTGGCCTCGCTAATCCCTAATGTCACCAGTAGCCTGCCAGCTTTGTTACCATGCAGACAGATCAGTCGACTGGCAAAGTTTGCGACGATTTCGTTCAAAAGTACCTTAAATGCGTTTTTTATATAAAAACCGATATTGATTGCAAAGGTCACCGCGTATACTATGCAACGCAGGCGAAGAAGGCACATCTGACTTTTTGGGGCACACCTTAGATTGGAACACCTTATTAAGCATGCGTATTTTAGAAGGTTGCATTGTGGTTTTTTAGCTTCTTCTCCGGATCTTTCTGATGTACATACATAGGAAATAGGCATGAGAGTGTGATATTTGCTCCAGACGAATCATTCACACATAATATTATTTTTCATTACTGTGTGGAAGTTGAAGCGAAACGATGAAAGATAACCAGAATAAGGCTAAGAAGAATTTCCTTTAGATGAATTGCCTGCATGATCATTAGTCACCACAACCCTCACATTAAGTTAAATCATAGACGTGCGGATTGGCTGTTGGCCGGTCAATGGGTACTTGGTGACTCAGTGAACTGCACATTTATATGCATATTTATTTGCTCATCTAATGTCGACACTGCAATTATCTCTCCTTTGACGAGCATGCACCGCCAATATGCTAATGTTGCATGATCAATGCCCAAATCATGCAGAAAACAGATGCATTGGTGGCCAATATCCAAGACATGAATCAGATGCTAAAAACAACTGGTATGTAGACAAAAGCCCATCGCATAGTACTGATCTCAGGCAGCTTTTGCCAAATTGTCAGGGAACTCAGATATGTTTTTCAATAGAAAAACACAATTCTAAAGAATAGTGTTTTAACTATTGACAACAAACCTTCGGTTACCATTGCACGAAATTCATTTACTCAAATACAAATTTGCTGTACGAAACTGGAAGACATGGATTACTGGACACTGGACAGATATGGAATTGAATAAATGAAATGTGTGATAAGGCGTCCTCTCAGTCATCCATGAACCTATATGTAGGCATCAAGCTACCATATAGCACCTCAAAAGTTGATTTCAATAGCGCTAAATGACGCCTTCATCTTCCTGACACTATGAACATTGAAAGATAAGCAAGTAATAGCCTTTGGCTCATTATATAATTGACAAAAGAAATGGAAAAGAATATATGTGCGATATTTCGTGTTCGACACTTTTTCATGCACTGAAAAAGTGCCGAACACGAAATATCGCACATATATTCTTTTCCATTTCTTTTGTCAATTATACAATGAGCCAAAAGCTATTACTTGCTTATCTTTTAATCATAATGGGGCTCAACGCAATTTTCAAGGAAACCCTCAATATCATTCACTATGCTATTACTTGCTTATCTTTCAATGTTCATAGTGTCAGGAAGATGAAGGCGTCACTATGAACATTGAACAGCATTAACCAGCGATAACAACCAGTATAACGCCTTTTGCGGCGACTAACGGAGCGAGCGAGAGGGTGACCCTTGCACGTGCGAAATTTCGAGGGGGTACTTCCAGCTGACTTGTGCATGGCACCCTACTAACTGATCTCTAGCGATGTGCCAAATTTGAGCACAATCGGCCCAGCCGTTCTCGAGATCTGGAAGCGGCACCCTGCACGTGCGCACGTGCAAAATGGGTCCCAACTGACTTTTGCACGACACCCTACTAACCGGTCCCCAACCATGTGCCAAATTTAAGCGTCATCGGTCCAGCCGTTCTCGAGATCTGGAATCGACCCCTGCACGTGCGCACGTGCAGCAGCACCCCAACTCTGGCACATGGATGTGCATTGCCTAGTGGGTGCCTACCTACATGCCAACTTTCAGCGCAATCGGCCAAGTAGTTACCGAGATATTGCAACAATTACAAAAGTGACACCTCTTCGTTTTGCACGTGGCACGTGCATAAGGGGTCACCCACATGCATCGGGAATAGTCCAATACTTGGTAGAAGGAATGAAGCTACCCTACAAAAATTACCGCATGTAAATCGGTCAAGTGGTTGCTGAGATATAAGCGTCACAGAAGCGTGACCACGGCCGGCCGGCCGGCCGGCCGGCCGCTCATACTCAGAAATTTCCGTTACTCTACGTAAGACTCCGCTCGCTTCGCTCGCTCCGTAACCAGAGCTCCAAACAGCTGGTCAAAAGTTATCGTTGATATCACATTTCATTCATGAACTTCATCGCAACCCACAAGTTAAGTCCCAAAAGAACATTTAGTAATCCCAAAAATGCAAACATAGGTTATTGCAAGATGGAAAGGTGTGCAGCTAAATGCGAAAGTTAGATGCGTATAACTGCAATTTAAATCGACGGTGGAATGAACAAATCACACAATGCTTTCATATTAGGTAATGCGCCAGAGAATTTCGACGGTTGGTCTTATTGCATGCTTCCTAAAAGTCAATTCATCAAGGAATTTAATTGGAACAGAACCGTCTCATGAACTGAGACACTCTTTGATCATAATGAAGTGCCTGTGTATGTAGGCATGCTTTTCAGCTATCTAACCACGTTTGAAGGACGAGCGCATATGATAAGGCATAAGAGCATGGGGAGAACTTATTTTGTCTACATGACAAGGTGATATAGTACGCTAAGGTGGAATGTATGGAGGCTTTATGCTTACATCCATTGTAGAACGACAGAAGAAATGGTGGCAACATAGAACAATTAATTCTGTGCAAGCCAGTGTTACTTTAAAGAATGCCAACAAGTATGACTCGGGCCACTTGACGGAGCATCTCCACCAGCTCTAGCCACTCCGTCCAGTCCCCGGCTGTAAGTCAGGAGGCCTGCCCGCCCTCCTCCAACTCCCCCATGTCTAACGTCCAGCAGCACCGCAGGCGCCCTCCGAGATTACACCGCACAACGCGCCAGCTCGGCCGTTATTGTTATCAAATCATTAGCCCGTCTCCTGTTACGGCACGGTGCTCAAAACTAATTGAATCCAATTTCATGCGTTTCGTTTTTCAGCTGCCGTTCTGATTGCAGTGTGCAACTGGCGCGGGCTGGTCAGTAGGGTTGAGATGGGCGGTCGGTCGGCCCCAGTGAGGTTCAGGGGCAGCGCGGCGCGATGAAATAGCTCGCCACACGCGCGCTAGCCGTGACGCGGCATTACCGGCGAGACTGGGACAAATCTGGCGGCGGCGGTGGGTAATAATTCTGGTAATTACCGCACGGGCTACCTGATCATTAGACCAGTGCGCCCCCGATTGGCTGCCGAGTTATTACACAGTGTCACTCGGTCCTTGGCCAACAGATAACCGGCTACGCGTGTGGCGAGGCGTGAAAAAGGATTTGTAGAGAGAAATTATAGTGACCTAGGTGTCAATTGACTACCCGGTGTAAGATAGGCAGTTGATTCACCATATAGCAGGTGTAAGGGGAAGCATTTATGTATAATTGACGAGTTGCGAACTTGCACAAGACGGTGACACGGATGTCGTTTGTTTTTCGAAGCGAATATTTTTTTGCAAAGATTATGAGCTGAGATGCTACGCAAATTATGGCGTCCTAACCGGGAGGTTCGAGCCACCCACCCCTGTTGATCCTAAATCAATAAAAAGATGCTTTCGCTGAGTTTCATCATCTATAAGTTTTATTTTTGTCGCGCAAGATTGAAAATTTAACTTCAAATTTCATCCGCACAAAAAATATGATTTATTTTATTTCATAGTGCATGATTGAGTTTACCAAAATCCATATGTGCCCAAGTGACTTCCACGAAGTAAGCTGTTGGCCGCTTATGCGGTTCCTGGGCTCTAAGGGAGATCAAGGTAGATACCAGCTGCGAGTATTGTTCTCAATGTCGAGAAAAGAATATGAAGCATGGCACCGGCCAGTACCTCCCGGGCCATGGCCCATTCCTCCCGGTCCGGTGTATTTTGCTGGATCGAAAAAGCACATTATTTATTGAAAGTTATCTCGAGAGTGACAAAATAGTTTATTCCAGATGCCTAATATCAGACACACTTTGCAGGCGAAAGGCAATTTCACGTGCACAGAGTGAAAAACCGGGTCTATAGCCACTGCCCACTGGAAGAAAATTGCCTTTTCACAAAACCGGCCCATATCTCCCGGGTCTCCCCTACATGGTTAGGGACCGGTTAGTAGGGTGCCGTGCAAAAGTCAGTTGGGACCCAGTTGGCACGTGCGCACGTACAGGGTGCCGCTTCCAGATCTCGAGAACGACTGGGCCGATCGCATTCATGATTCAAAGTTGGCACATCGCTAGAGACCAGTTAGTAGGGTGCAGACTGCAGTGCACAAGTTAGCTGGAGATACCCCTTCGCAATTTCGCACGTGCAAGGCCCACCCTCTCGCACGCATCGGTGGTCGCCCCAAAAGGCGTTTTACTGGTTCATATTAGCCGTTTTCACGACGGTCATCTGGTACGCATTTGGTGCACAGTTGGTGCAGATTAGGTGCAGATTTGGTCAAATTAGGTTCAGTGTGTCTCTTAGTAGCTATCAGCTAGGGTTGCACTAATTGCTTATATGCCTGGTTTGTCATCTTAACAGAGCGCATCATCGATTAAAACACTGAAATAAATTCATAAAATAAATGTTACAGGGAGTTTGAGAAATCCGTGAGTTTGCAAACTCCCGAGGGAGTTTGCAAACTCACTGACCGGTCAGGGAGTTTGAGAAATTCCACAGTGGTTGGGACAAATGAAAACAAGTGTGCAGCATGTGAGTGGCATACGTGCCATCTATGATGTTAAAACAAAGGCAGCTAATTGTAGGGCATAACCGTCGCACGCTGACAGAAAGCTTGCAGATCATATGCACTATGCACACCATACTTTTCATTTTAAACCGTTCAGTGACCTAGCCCAAACATGTAAGTGCCGCCGCTTTAGTATACCGCCGTTAGTCATACATGTATTAAGTTCACGGCCCAATTGTATCCGTTCCACAGAAGTGTGGCTATTCCAGAGTCAGGCTCAATATATCAAAGTAAAAACAGCTCAGTTGATCATTTATGCTAAAGCATAGGCACACGTCTGGGACACTTGTGTGGAACGGATCTATGTATTGTGTGGGACGGATTGTGTGGGACGTGAACTAAATAAGTGTATGACTAAATGAAGCGGCAATACATGTTTGGGCTAGATCACTGACAAGTTTAAAAGCTTAAGTAGGCATTTATGGTATGCAAATGATCTGTTAGCTTTTAGTCAGCGTGCGACGGTTAAATAGGCCCTTCAACTAGCCGCCTTTGTTTTAACATCATGGACGCCACTCACATGCTACACATTTGTTTTTATTTGTCCCAACCGCTCTGGAATTTCTCAAACTCCCTGACCGGTCAGTGAGTTTGCAAACTCCCTAGTGAGTTTGCAAACTCACTGATGGGTCAGGACTCACGGATTTCTCAAACTCCCTGTAACATAAAGATATTTGCTGTAAAAGAGATTAGGTTCAGATTTGGTCAAATTAGGTGCACTCGCCGGATAGCCCGTCGTGAAAACGGCTATTTACATGCACGCATATCATCTGCTGTAAATGGCAGCTCAGAGAATTTTCGAAAAGGACGAGTGCTATGTGTAAATTGGGAGTCAAGTCACATTTTGGCCGCCCCTAGGCCTGAGTCTGGCCCTCTTGGATGACCCGCTAGTGCGTATACCCAAGCAAATGTGCAATCATAGGGTTAGTTATAGAGGAACAGTGCAGTTATAGGCCCTTGCGTTTCCAGATCATGCGGCTTCTGAAAAAACGGTCATCAGGCGAAAAGTCAAAACTTACCCCGACTGGCCGTACTGCTTCTAACCAGTCGCCCCCTCTGTCTCTGCCAGGTCAGGGTCGGGTCAACCAGCTGGGTGGCGTGTTCATCAACGGTCGACCGCTGCCCAACCACATACGACTGAAGATCGTCGAGATGGCGTCGGCCGGGGTGCGACCCTGCATGATCTCTCGGCAGCTGCGCGTCAGCCACGGATGCGTCTCGAAAATCCTGAACCGCTACCAGGAGACGGGCAGCATCCGGCCCGGCGTGATCGGCGGATCGAAGCCGCGCGTCGCCACGCCAGAGATCGAGAACAAGATCGAGGAGTACAAGAAGGAGAACCCGGGCGTCTTCAGCTGGGAGATCCGAGACCGGCTCATCAAGGTGAGAGTTACGTCTGGAGCCCGGTGAGATGGGTGAGATCGGTAAAGATGGTTCAAGGATTATCAGGTGCAACTCGCGCTACCCTTGATCGCCACGACAGGTCGACAAATGGTATTACGAGAGTTAGACTTGGCTTGGGGCATTCAGGACATCTGTCGTCAATGTTCAGGTTCTTTAGGCTTTACTGATAAAAAGATTCAGCCTACATCTTTTGTAAATGCTTCTTGTGGAATGTGGGGGGAGGGGGACAGTTTGGGCAGAGACAAATTGTATGTTTTCGTCTTAAAACCAGCAGCTCCAGCCATCATGCTCAGTGATCATTGCTCACTAACTGAAGAGGCGGTACCTTAGGTGTTTCAGCACGAACACATTTAAATTTGAACGATCTAGGTCGCGTGAACTCGATGCATATTTTCAGTTCGGTTTTTGTTTTATATATAGAAATGACACTGTTTTTAGACAGGCATTAATTTATAAATTTACGTGTTTATTTTGCCGAACAGCAGTAAAAGAGCGTTGCATTATGTTTCATACGTTAGTTCATGCTTGATTGGACTGAACTCTCATAATGCTCAAAATGAATTGGTGTTTTGCAAAAAACAGATTTGATCAGTGACATTCCGGACTCTACATAAGTCTAAAAACAGTGTCATTTCTGAAGTTGACAGATTTAAAAACAGATTTGATCAGTGACATTCCGGACTCTACACTAACATTCACATCACAGTTCCACCGAACCCCTGCAGCTCAGCACACCCACCTGTTCTCTTCTCTCCTCGCTGTCCGTTAGCCGTCGGTGGGAACGCGAGGTCGCTCGGGACACCTCTCCCCAGCGACACCAACGCCCACGCCAAATCCACCCCGCCGCCATTATCGCCGCCACGGACCGGCCGTTACATGGACCCTCTCTGGCTCAGCAGACCCGTAGAAAAGGGAACGTCACGCCGGCGGGCCATCGGCGCTTAACGACAGCCCGGCCGACTGTCTGAAGCCGATGCACTCGGGTTTATTTGTTGGGGATGCTTGATGATATTGACAGGTTTATGTGGCCGCAGGGAAGCTTGTTCTCCGAATGGTCGGGCTCTCTGACTGATCTGGGCCTTAGTTTAGGACGGTTTGTGCAACTAATTAGGGTCTTGCTACGACACATGAAGTTCCGTTTCTCCGGGTTACTGGCCTACACCCTGTTTGAAGACGGTCTGTTTGGCTGCATTATCGCGTTTTTTTATTAAAAATTAACCGGATTAATCCGTGCGTGACTGACCTGTGCCCTGTTCCAGGACGGTCTGTGCGACCAGTTAGGGTCCTGCTGGGACTCAGAAGGTTTGCGCCCTATGTGACTGACCTGTGCTCTGTTCCAGGACGGTCTGTGCGACCGCAACTCGGCGCCCTCCGTCAGCTCCATATCGCGGATCCTGCGCGGAGGACCGGCAGGGGACGAGCTCAGGAAGGACCACAGCATCGACGGCATCCTCGGAGAATCGGCAGGTCAGTCAGCCATCGGATTTGTGTTGGACTTGAAATATTTTCGTTTACCGAGCCCTCTTGGATTTATGTGATTTGGACACAAATGCATTTGTGAAGCCCACTGCCAACAGCTTCTGGTAATGGCTTCTGGTCAATACGGCATGACAGAAATCATCCATGATTCTGTGCTCAAAAAGCTTGTGAGACTCCATAAGCTGCATTGAATTAAATTCGACGAAGACGATGACGGATTTACATTTATTTGCCCGGTTCTTCTCTAACCCATGAGTAAGAAGCATAACATAATTTTCCCGGTATTGAACGTTTCTAGTACCTCTTATGTATGCAATATATGCACACTCAGCTGACAGTTCCGACAACCACCGGTATTGCCGTCACTCCGTGACCCCGTGTGCCGCGTACGGAGCCCGTGGCGCAGCTCGCGGCCTCTCTGGCGGGCCGTAAAGCTCAGTTCACACGGCGCCGCCGATCCGCTCTGTCGCGCCCGTCGCCAGCTGCTCTAACAAAGCCGCGGCTAACAAGACAGCCGCGCCGCCGCCGCCGCCGCCGTAAACGATACGACGCGCCCGACTTGCAGCCGGCGCGCCGCCGCTCGTCGCCGGCAATCCCGGCTCATCACGTGACCTGTGCGGTCTGTGCAGCGGGCCGGGGCACGTGGCGGCGGCGGTGGCCATCCCCAGTCTGGTCATGTGCGCCGGCAGTTTGTAACAGCGCTCCCCGCTGCTCCACCGATGTCGAGAGGCCGGACCGCCGTGCGCGCGCACACCGGATATTAATTACGTCGGCGTGCTGCGGCGCGGCGCGGCGGCCGCGGCGCGGGCGGCACTGGTGGCGCGCGCGCGGCAAAAAGCGCCGGTCGTGGCCGACCGCCGGCGCGGAGAGGTGTAATCTAATTAGGTGCCTGGGTGGCGGCCGACTTCTGAACGGGCGGCGGCTGATTTTTCACATTCCTGGCAGCCTCCTGGCGAGCATTCCTCACAGTCCAGTCAGGTGTGAGGTGTGAGGTCCGACCGACCGCAGCTCGCCGGGATAGGTGGTCAGGCGCGCACCACCGGGAGGGCTTATTCAGTTCTGATCGCCTGCTCTGTGGATGAGCGGCCACACTACAGCTCTGTCTCAGTGTAGAGGCCAGGCCTGGCCAGACCCACGGCCTGAAGAACAGAAGGTTACCGATTCAGAGGCGTCACGAACGTATGTCAGTGTTTGCGAAGATAAAAATGCCTAATAAAGACACAAACCAAGTTAAGAAACCATTGCTTTTGTGTTTTCTAAATGAATGGCCCAAGATCGGCCTAAATCTCACGGGAACCAGACCAGCCAGGAGCTCGTCTAACAGGCATCTTTACGTAACAGCAGGTCAGGCTACGTCAATGAAATCGACTCACTTAGCGGAACCATAGTTTGCACTTTGCCTTTCAGAGTTTCCAGTTTAAGCCCAAGACTGACAGTCGATTTTCAAACGCTCCACCCTTTAGCAGCAAAAAGCTGAACTCAGCTCTTTGCAGCGATTTGCAGCGCCGCACTCACTAAACGGTGCAATACATCATACGAATGCTGTACAAAGCCGACGGTGAACAATGGCTCCCAGCGAAATATGAGCTCCGAACAGAAGGGTTGATGAGTGGGGAAGGGACCGGTGAATGGTGGCTGGTCGAGCGTCCCGCTCCAGACTGGGATGTCGGGTGCAGGGGTGCGCGATGCTGCCATGCTGGTGGAACGGGGGACGGGCCCGTAGGACTGACTATGGGAGGGTGGAGCGAACGGCCATTTTGGAATCAATGGTCACGAGCCATTTAGTTCAGTTGACACGGACCACAGCATATATTTGGATGGCTGATTTATATCAAAGTTATGATCATAGAAGCTCTGCTTCTTTGACAATTGTGTTATTTCGTAAACTGATTTATGACATTGAAATGGAAGAGAACCGCTAGAACTCGACACTACGGTGATTATTTTCACAGATGATAAGTGTCCAATGTCCTTTTTCTGCTGTCGAGTAGAAATCATACACCGATGTTATGCAGCAATGCAGTTATGCACGCAGCTCGCGGACCCCTCCCCTCCTCCCGGCCCTCCCACCGCCCCCTCGGCGCGTCGGCCGCCTGCCGCCGACGGGAGCTCCCATAAATCTGTGTGTCTCAGGAGGGGGTCGGCGGGGCGAGCCTGGCGGCCGCGCGGCCCGGTTAATGCCACTGCGCGGACCCCACGCACGCCGCGGCGATCCTTCACTCGGCGACGACAGCCGCACAATGTTAATTGCCACGATTTAAAATGTAATTGAGTGCCGGCAGAGCTGCGTGGCTGGACCGCCGGTCCGCGCGGGCTATTTGTCTGCGAGTGACCGCGCCGGGGTTTCGGTTTCTTCCGACTGGCTGCGGTTCGGTTAGGCTTTCATTCCGGTGCAATTAGTGGTGTTTGAACAGCTCGGATTCATTACGCACGGCTCATTGGCCGTGAGAAGGGGAGGGAGCGGCGGCCTGGAACGTGTACGGCGCACGCGCCGGACAGACGCCGTCGGTCGTCGAACCGGGGTCAAGTGACAAGGTGGCAAACAGACGTGTCAGCTGTCATCGAATAAAAACGAGCAGGGAGCTAGCCGCCGAGCGCAGCCGATCCATTGCATCTAAAGTTTTGGATAACGGTGGTGGCCCTCCTTCAGTGGTGACCCATCTCCTAGACGACTGTAACGTACCCCAGGTGACTGAAACCCACACCTCTCCCATTTGATCGTTACCTCTCCAGACTCCAATAACCGTTACTGACCCATTCTCTCCCCAGGTGACTGCAGTGACACGGAGAGTGAGCCGGGTCTGACTCTGAAGAGGAAACAGCGCCGATCGCGAACCACCTTCACCTCAGAACAGGTCGAGACGCTGGAGAAGAGCTTCGAGAAGACCCAGTACCCAGATGTCTACACACGCGAGGAGCTGGCCCAGAAGACCAAACTCAGCGAGGCCAGGGTCCAGGTAAGGCGACACAGTAAATTGTCTCAGAGGAGGTTTTGTGGTTAAACGGTTCGGCTAAATCGCCATGCTAAGAAAATTACTTATGGTTATTTATACAATTATCATTTCGCTTAAATTGGTTTAATGGCTTTTGATAAGCGCTTACTTATTACTTAGATCCTTCTTTTTATTAGATGTTTACTTAACCCATCAGTTCGTAACTACTTAGCCCTAGCCCCCACAAAAATTGACAAAAATAAACAGACGATAAGCCAAGGTAATTTCAAACGCTGGCATACGGATAGCATACGTTTACGCATAATAAATGCTGACCGTACTGTGGCACAATCGTTGACAAGCTGGCTGAGCTGATGCCTGACACCATCTCCCCGTTTCCAGGTGTGGTTCAGTAACCGGCGGGCCCGCTGGAGGAAGCAGATGGGTAACCAGCAGAGCGGCTCGTTCGGCTCGCTGGCCTTCCCCGTGTCCTACACAGGCGGACAGTACGGCGGACTGGCGGACACCGGCGGACAGCACGGACACGGTGGGTGGGATGAGAGAGAGAGAGAGAGAGAGAGAGAGAGAGAGAGAGAGAGAGAGAGAGAGAGAGAGAGAGAGAGAGGAGAGAGAGAGAGAGAGAGAGAGAGAGAGAGAGAGAGAGAGAGAGAGAGAGAGAGAGAGAGAGAGAGAGAGAGAAGAGGAGTAGAGGGACATGAGACGTGTTAAACGAAAAGAGACAAGTCACGGATTGAAAGAAATATGAAATTATGACATTGACATCGAGATGAATCTGGATGCTGGACGGAGCATTCAATGCCACCTCTCTGGTCACTTGAATAGCTTGTGAGGAGGGAGGGTGGGGAAGGCGATATGGACAGATAAGTGTCCACACAGCGCCATCTCACAGCGGGGTGCCCCCTCAATGGAGACTCCCGGCCAGACGTTTATGAGACGCTGAGAGGCGTAAACGTCGCCGCCGCGCTGCTGGCGAAACAGATTTTGTTTGATCGTAGAACACTTTGCAGAGACACCCAGGAGCAGAGACCTTACTTTCTTTAACTTCAACCTTTGCGGTACAATTTTATATTATTTACAGAGCATTATGTTGACATTGCCAAAGGCGATTGGAGCGCGACAAGAAGCGAGAAACGTACTCACTGGTATGGCATGGTGTCAGAGATATTTGCACGGCACTGAATGGCTGTTGTTGGCAAATCAAGAACATTTTTCACCTTTGTTTGTGTCCTATGGTGAAACGCCATATCTTTTGTGCAAGTATTTTTTTCTCTGCCCCTTCTAAAGAACCAAAATGTGTTGAAAGTGACAGCTCACTGAAATCCCTGAAGTTCTGCGACCGTTCGCCGCTCCGGGCCATCTCCGCCCTGTCCCTCCCCGGACCCATCCCGCGCCGCCCCCCTCAGCACTCAGCCCTGACCCGACCCGCGCTGTCCGCAGACCCGTCAGCCTGGAGCCGGTCGGCGGCCGCCGGGTACGGGCCGTCACTCCTGCAGCAGCAGTCGTGCTCCAGTGGCTTCCAGACCTTCCCGGAGGCGGCTGCGGCCATGCCCAGCCTTCAGACCCAGGCGGCGCTGCAGACCCAGATGGCCAGCCTGCTGGGGTCTGCCGGAGGCACGGGAGCTGCCGCGGCAGCCACCGCTGGCTACGGCGTCCAACAGGGCACCGCGCAGGTGAGAAGATCGGAAGTTCAGGGAGATAGGCAGGTCAGCGCGCAGTTAAAGACCTGTAAGTCATGAGAGAAGCGATTGGGTAGCTGCCAGGGTTCAGATGGCGGATCGGCTCAAAGGCCTCTGCAATCTAGTATGATCCTGAGGGGTTAGCTTGTTGGGTTTCTGAGGGTTCTATCTTTTCTGTTCTATCTCACATGAACTAATCTGCTGGTCTGATCCTCCGACCTTGTGCATATCATATTTTTTCGACGCTGCTAATTGTTAAGTGCTAATAGTGTTGATGGTGCTGACAGCGCTCTTGCGTCTCGTTGCAGCAGTCCTCAGTGGCAGCGGCGGCCGGCTGGAACTTCCACAGCAAGGAGACAACCACGACGGCCCAGACGGTGGGGGCCAACTCCAACCCCGCGGCGGCCGCCTGGAGCCACTCCTTCGGCGCTGCCGACAACTACAAGTGAGTGCAGATCGAGGGGATCATCTCAGATCAGTCATCATTATCAATGGGCAGATTATCTACAACTGCTCGTTGAAATGCCAAACGGTATGATGATATGTTTTGTTGCTACAAGAAAGTGATAGGGTGGATTGCAGATGGGATTCAATATCGTATAGCTGGCTCATTGAGAGGCCTATTCGTGCCTTTTCCGTTTTATCTGCAAAGGTAGAAAGCGGTCGACACGTTACAAAGCTAACTTGCATCTAACTCACGATTTTCTTTTTTCTTTCAGCGTGGGCTCCGGCAGCGAGTTCCTGATGTCGCCGCACTACGGCGGACAGTTTCCCGCGAACGGCTACAATCACCACCAACAGCTAAAGCAGCGAGGGCTCGGACTGTTCTAATCGACTGCGACTTATACAGCTATTCACAAATTATCATTACACAGTGATTCTGTGGAGTCAGAACGGACAGATCCAGCCGTGAAGTGAGACGGTCGTCACAAGTGTGTGCTGACATATTGCTCGAATATATTGCATTCTGGCGAGCAGCGGCGATTTAACTGCCCGTGCGCAGCTCATTCCAGCTGTCGAAGGGTTCTACGGTCTCTACGTGAAACCTTTAATGTTAAACTTGCCTTTCAGTATTATGCCTTGCTTCCCAAAATCTCGGATGGTATTATTGTATGATGCTGACATATCGCCTCGTGTGTGATTGCGTACACTCCTATAGACATTGGTGAGACGTCCGTCTGTTTTTGTGTTATTTGATGCATTGATTCATTGTGCGCTATTATTTTGTTGGAGTGCCATATCTTTCTATATGTCGGGCACTGACTCTCCGGCAGAAGTCCACCTATAAAGGTTCCCGACAAGTTTGGTTGCTTCTTTTTGCTGCATGCACTTTATAAAGGCGCATGGAAAAAATAAAGCCGACATCTTTCAATACGATGCGTATCAAAAGGTCGGCTTATCGTATTCATTCCCACCATTATGCAGATATATCTGGTCAAATAAGCGCGGCGTGATCTGGCTTTGTGCAGCTGTGCTATGGCCAACCGATGTGCCAATTATGGTGTATGAAATCGTCATTTAAGTGTATATGTCTATTTTGCATTAGAGTTGTGACGTGCATTGCGAGTTTCAAGGCGTGCTGCTTCCTATGTGTCCCAGTTGAAATATTTTCACCACGCATCTAAACTAGCGAAATTTCATGACTTTTCGGCAGATACTGTTTGACTAATCGTTTTAACAATCCTCATTTCCTGTTTGTTAACAGACTGTAGGTTACATAATATGACTTGAGCTTGAGGTGACCATTGTATGCCGTGCATTGTTTTTTTTTTCTTTGCGTTATTGCATAGTAGGTATGAGTATTGGAAGTGATAGTTGCCTTTTGCGGTTCCTTGGAAATCAATAAAGGTAAAAACAACATAGGTATGTGAATCTTATCTGGAAAGAGATGAGCTGGGGACATTGAAAGTGGCGAGTCACAAAAGCACAGGTGCGGTCTCTGTTCTTTTCTATTCTATATCCGCTTGTCGACCAATGATTTATGCCCTTTTCCGCTATCTTATCGTAAACAAATGAGAGCGACCAAAAGCTGGTTTCTACGCAGTAACACTGATTTAGCTATGATTTATGGTACGCACCTACTGCTAATCCATATTAGTTATCTAGCAATTACATAATGGATAGGGGAAACCCGGGAGGTATGGGCCGGTTTTGTAAAAAGGCAATTTTCTTCCAGTGGGCAGTGGCTAGACCCGGTTTTTCACTCTGTGCACGTGAAATTGCCTTTCGCCTGCAAAGTGTGCCTGATATTAGGTATCTGGGATCAACTATTTTGTCTCGAGATAACTTTCAATAAATAATGTGCTTTTTCGATCCATCAAAATATACCGGGAGGTATGGGCCATGGCCCGGGAGGTATGGGCCGGTGCCATGCTTCCTATTCTTTTCTCGACAATGAGAACAATACTCGTAGCTGGTATCTACCCTGATATCTCTTAGAGCCCAGGAACCGCATAAGCGGCCAGCAGCTTACTTCATGGAGGTTTCTTAGGCACATATGTATTTTGGTTAAACTCAATCATGCGCCATGAAATAAAATAAATAATATTTTTCTGTTCGAATGAAATTTGAAGTTAAATTTTCAACCTTGCGCGACAAAAATAAAACTTATTGAAGATGACAATCAATGAAAGCATCTTTTTATTGATTTTGTATCGACGGGGGTGGGTGGCCCGAACCTCCCGGTTAGGACGCCAAAAGTTGCATAGCATCTTAGCACATAAATTTGCAAGAAAGCTTCCAATTGTCTATCCAGTCTTAATTTGCATGCTTTAAACTTTATGTTAGCATTCGTCTGACATCATAAAACGAGTCTGGTTCAAATTTATCACAAATTTTCTGTATGTACAGTATTTTACTCGAAGAGGGCAAAAACGCTTTATCACCGCTCATTGCCAAAGAAGACTGAGGAAGATTTTGAAAATCACGTGGGTTGTATAACGGAATGGCTGCTACCAGTTTACGCTGTCAAATGTGTAAAAATACGCAACACTTCTTCAAAACTGCGATGGCCCATACCTCCAGGGGGCCCATACCTCCCGGGTCTCCCCTACCTGTCTTTCGTCATTTTGGACATAAGTTGTTTAATGTTTACACTTCCGCCCTCCAATACATAAGGTCACTGATGAATTAATGCAAACGGATAGCTAATAATTTCTTATTATACAGTAGCAGTAGTACGTAGTAGCAGCAATACCTAAAAACACGCAAATTTGAAATATTCACGTAGCAATGTATAAAACTATATGAAACTTGCTTATTCGCAAATATCTCTATATCTCTGGCGTGCTGAATCATTAAAATATGAGAGAAACTCTTATCCCGCACCGTAGACAGTGTTAACCATTGCTTCAGGTGCAAAGAGAGAAAATTATCAGATGTCCTTTAATTGATTTTTTAAACGTCCGAACGATTAACAAACTGTTAAACGTCTAGTAGACATTTGGTCTAGTCTGAATAATGTCGTATTTTTTATATAAAATATACTTATTACCTTTAAGTGCCCGAAACATATCGGTGGTAAGGGATAAAATTATTAAATTGTTCGTAGGTAGAAAAATCTTTTAAACGTCTTGCCTGTCGGCTCGACGTTTAAAAGATTTGTTCTACCTACTCGCGGTTTAATATATAGTAAATGAATGTCTCTACCTATCACATATAGTCTGACTCGCTACATAACGCATGCGAACTCACAAATGTCCTTCTTTGAGGAGAGAACGAGAAAAGCGAGGAAGGAAAACCGATATAAATGACCGTATTTGCGGGGGATTAGGAAGAATTCACAACCCATGGGAGGGGAAGGGAGGGTAGCACAACGCGGTACTCGCACTACAAGTCACCTGAGCCGGGGAGTCGCCATTCAGCGGAACGATTACAAACCGCAGCCAGTTTTTTGCCCGCGAGGATTCACAAAAGGGGCAGATATTTTAACGGAACTGAAGAAGTAGAACGTCTTTAAATTGAGCGTATGAAATGAATGGAGTGGATGTGGGACACAGTGGCCAGACATGTATCATATTTAGTGACTTGCGTGTGTTAGAGTCAGATTCAGTTCACAAAAAAGGTCCAAAACGTGTTTCCATTGATGGGCAAGGAATAGCCGGATGTCTCAAAGCATGCATTCATGGACACAATATAAATTGTGTTGTGTTGGGATTATAAAGGCTCAGTGGCATAATACGCTCGATTCCAAGTTCAATTCCGCACCCAAGCGAAAGGATTATCTGGTAACTGATGACGTTATATTGAACAGAATCCCATCCCCCGCTGACTTCCGACGCTGTATAAAGCCGAGGTAGGGGGAAGACGGTGCCTTTCCGTGCCAGGGTAATATACGGCTGGTGGAGGGGCGGCCACCAGTTTCCAGCCGCTGCCACCAGACGGCAGCAGCTGCTAACTCCCCGGTGCCGCCAGCGAGCGACGGGGCCGCCCGTGGGCCGTGAGGCCACCGATACACATTGGTCCCGTAGATGTCCAGTGAGGCCGAAGTTCAACATCCAATACCAGGGGCCAAGACTTTTGGGCATCTGCACACTAATTTTGGTATGTCCATACATTTTGTTTGTTTGTTTGTTTGTTTTGTTGGGTTAGGCCCTTTCGGTCCAATGATACCATTTCAGAGCCGGGAGGATGATAGGATATAGGGGGAGACATTGGTCTGGGCAGGCACCTTAGTGAGTCGCCGGGGCTGAGCCCGTCCAGAGGACAGGCCACCCAGCCCTAAGGCACTCACTGCACCCGGCTACGGGGTGCGCTCCCTCGGGAGCAGCGGTGCCGCTCCAAGGGAGCAGCCCGCAATCCGCATGAGATAAAGTTGCCTGTCCAGCCCGGAGGGGGGTTGCGGCGTGGAGGAGAAGGATTTCAGCATCCTGAGGATAGAAGCACGGAACGGTGCATACATTTTGGTATGTGTACGCGTATGTACTTCAGATTTGATGACTTGTTAGTGCATGAAGATACCTAAATGATTGAATGTCTGGATATGACATATTTGTAGTGAAATAGACGACATTTCACTCACATGTTCCGGTTGGTGTTAGGGCTGCCATCGGCCCACAGAATCAAATGTGGGGACAATCGGCTTTTTCATGGACGTTGATCATTGACCACTGCACTGATCAGATCGCGATCGAGTCAGTCAATTTATAGGGACATATGTCGTCTATCAGAGCGAGCGCCCATAGCGACCATAGTCTATCGGAGCGAGCAGCACCGGAATTTCATTGCTTGTTTTGGTGATAACTGCATTTTATGAGTTGTTTCGTTTCGACCGTTGACGCACGACCTATAAGCTGCTTTTCCCCCTCTCATTTTCTTGCGATGTTTGTTGAAGTAGTAGAAAGCAATAACTAAACTTGCAAGCTACATACAGACCGTTCTTGCACAACACTTTAACACATGCCGACAAGCAATCCAGGTCACGAACACTGGCGGATCTGCAGAAAGGCGATCGTGGACGCTGCCGGCTGCGAGGCAAGTGTGCATACCCCAAAAAAAGTTTCTCCAATTTCAATAACTCCCTGGATTGGATTTCGATTCCTTGCGCACTGCTGAGCAGTTTAAACCAAAATTTTCTTCATAAAAGTTGTTTTGTTTACTTTTTATTCTAAAAACGCAGAATTTTGTCGATTTTGGGTGCCTCGGAGGGCATTATCCCCATCCCCCTGGATCCGCCAGTGGTCACGAAAGGTCGACCCTAAATGACACAAATGTGTCTGTGGTTTTAGATGCATTAGGAAGACTAAGGATTCAAGGTGCAGGATGCACTTTCTGGATAACGATTTTTTTTTTTAGTGGGGAGAAAGCTTAGATAATATTGTTAGTGCTACCACTTAGGTACGTACTTTGCATTTTAAGGTAGGTATCCATTCAGTTCCCTATATTAAATTCATAGATCATCGTTTATCATGTTATTATAAGGCATCGTTTACTGTGTAGAGATAACGAATTGAATTGCATGCTTAATGCTTATGTTTAGGCCAAACTCATAGAAAATTAGGTTATTTTTATTCTTAGGAACATTAGGTCTGTGTGTTGTTCTCAGCTAAAAAGAATCGTTGAAAGCAGAAGGAATGTAACTGTTCAGACGCAACAAATCGATGCATTTTACACCATTTACTCGTGAGCTGATATAAGGCTAAACACCGCGTTTTCCTATAAAAGACCGGGGTCTTCGGCTGTCCCACATTTCCTTTTCCCATTTGTGGACCAAATTGGGTGAGACGTCTAGCGTCCTTTTTATCGGCCAAATTACAAAGCACCCCGTTTAGCGCACCGATGCCCTTGAGCTGCGTCACACCACTCTGAAAGTATCACACCACCAGTTCTAACACGCCCTGAAAGGGAAGGTGCGGCTGTCTCTGCCCGCGGTCGCTGTTTACAAAGCCCTACAGGATCCAATCGACGTGCCGCTGTTGTACGCCTGTGTCGTAGATCCGAAAAAAGGCATCGGAAGCGTCGTCCCACACAGCGGCGGACGCTCTCCTTTCGCGGGTGTCTCCTCCTTTTCCTCTGAATTTTTGTCATTCTGCGGCGGCGCGTTTGACGCTTTGTGCTCCTTTGATGCGCCCTGAATGGCGGCACACCACAACTGTAGCGGTTCGCGTCTGGAAGGCGGCGCGCGACACCGTCGGATCAGTGGCACCGCCGCCGCCGCGCCTCAATGAGCTGCCGGCCGGGCCACCCCGATAGTGTCCCTCAGGGCTCTGCGCTGGCGCCACCGCGATTGTACGCCGCCCAGCCGCCGCCCAGATGTTTACAGCAATTTGACAAATGAAGCAGGGCATAATTTGCTGCGCCGAGATAAATGATCAGGCCGCCTCTCCTGTTGCGGACGGTTTGTTGGTAAATAGTGCTGGCCCATCGCGGGGTTCTTCAAAAAGGCATTCCCGGCGCGCGGCGATCACGGCGCGATTGAGCGTCGGTTTGGGATCGGAGCGCTGATGTCGCGCCACAATGGCCGCAGAAGAGCCGCCGGTGACGGATGGCGCGCAGACGGCGATCGGCCGACCTGGCGGTGTCGCGCGGCGCCCATGGAGACCCGGCCGGGGAGCGCCAGATTGCGCTGTGGGATCTATTAGTCGCTCGTGTGCCCGTGCGTCCGTCGGATTCCACAGATGCCGGTGTGACTGGATGAAAACGGTGAGCACAAAAATGCCAGTTTTATTCCTATTCTGGAGGTGTGAGAAGGATGACTGTGGAATCTTCAGTTGAAGGTTCAGACGTCGAGAGATCAAACATCGAATTAGAGGACTTTGGAGGATTGGTTAACCGAAAACCGAGGGAAGAACCTTGATGTTTGATTATTGAACAGAGAATGGCATAAGTAACTCATTTGTGACGTGACCACTTCATTTATTGCAAATCTTGAATAAAGCTCATTTTCTCAATGTGAGCGACACGATCAAATGCATTCTCATCAAGCCGTATAATGGCATGCATGCTATAGGGCACACACACATAATAAACTTGCAAAATAAGTAATTAGGGAAATAATGCATACAGCATACATATCACAAAAACAGCTGTGATCACATATACCTGGCGACTAATAAGCCAGTAAGGGCAAAACATGTTGCCATGCAAAGGACCGAATGTGTGCGTAAATGTCATTCATCCGATGATGTCCCTCGCAGCTTGCGTGCGAGCCCTCAGCTTACGGAGCCTGTCGATCGTGTACGCCAGGCGATCTCCGCGCGGGGGTGCGTGGTTCACCAGCGTCACCCCGAACACTCCCCTGAACTCGTCCTCGCCGGCCTCCAGCACTGAGGTCAGCCGGTGACCGGCGAACGGGTGGTAGCAGCAGCGCAGCTCGCCTACATCACTGCAGATGCGCGCCGCGCGCCCGGACGGGTTCGGATCGGAGGGCTCGGCGCCGCGGCAGCAGTGCAGCACGCGCCGGCCGCGCCTGCGCTGCTCGCACTGGCCAGTCTGTGTCAGAGTCGGCAGCAGCGGCACCAGGTCAGCCGGCAGCCGCGGGTACTGGTCGCGGCCCGGCAGCATGTAGCAGCAGCTCGCAGAGAGGAAGGAGGAGCAGAGCCGCGGCGCCGGCAGGTTCTCCAGCATCGGCCGGTTGAAGCAGCAGACGAGGTTGTTGCGGTGCGTGCAGCCCTGGAGATTGACCTTGATGCTGTCGTCTCCGACGTCGAACAGAATCGGACGGAGCCCCGAGGCCGAGTAGGTTATCGACGTGATGTTGGTTTCGCTGTCGAACACCTCCTCTCCTGGAATAAGCGCATTATAACGATACGAGGTGCGGCTAAAAAGAAACCGGACTGCTCGTGCTGGCCATAAACTAGGGGACCTGAAGACTAGCGAGACACTTGGCATTAATCTTTAGCATATTGTCGTGATGTGTGCCAAACGGCATCTCGATATCGCAATTATTCTCCTTTCCACAGCTCTTTGTTTTATCGATGTTCGGCGGCCTTGTCATCGCCTGGCTTCTACGATGAACTTCGAAAAAAGAGGGAACATCACGTTCCTTTCCAGACTGGAGAAAAGTCCAACAGAGATGCTGAATCTGTTCAAGGCTGTTAATGGGGAGCAAGTCGTGTAACATGCAAGTGTTTGAATGGCATACGAGGTTCAGCACTGGTCGTGAGGATGTCGGTGATGACCCCAAGGTCTGGAGGTCCATCAACGTCCGCGCGCATGTCGAAGTCGAGGGTGGAGATGACATTGATCGTCTTTTTCGATCATAGGGGATTCGTTCACCGCCAGTTCGTGCTGGAGGTGTACCACAGTCGACCAGCCACTTCTACAAGGAAGACCTGGGACGCCTCATTTCACGAGTCAGGCGCACCAAGTGGAGTTTCTGGGAAGCCAAGAACTGGGTGCTCCATCACGACAACGCTCCCGCGCATTCTGTCATTAGCGTTCAGCAGTTCGTTGCCGAAAAGCAGGTCGCGGTGCTCAAGCACCCTCCTATTTGCCAAACCTCCCTCCCTGTGACTTTTGGCTGTTCCCTGAAATGAAAAACATCGTCAAGGAAACCCATTTTGAATCAGTCGAGGACATCCAGACCGGAGTGACCAGCGTCAGCGTCATCAATAAAACAAAGAGCTGTGGAAAGGAGAATAATAGCGATATCGAGGTGCCGTATGGCACACATCACGACAATAAAGATTAATGTCCAGTGTCTCGCTAGTTTTGGGCCCCCTACTTTATGGTCAGCACGAGCAGTCCGGTTTCTTTTTAGCCACACCTCGTAAGATAAATACACTTATAGCGATAATTTATGGTCTTGAGCTGAACTGCCAGGGAAATAAAAATTGCAGATATTCATGGCTGTAATATGTACAAGAAAACTAGCAGTCACTTGCAGATATATTTTCTGTTGCCAACCCAGAACATATAACAACAAAATATCTGTTACCAAAGAAGAAAAAAGCAAGACTGGTCTCACGCGAGAGGATTATATTGCCTCCATTATTAACAGATCTATGCAAAACTGTTACGATTCCTACATACCTACATTTAATTCATAAGCTATCTCTTCCAACGCAAGGCAACACATTCAGCTTTTACGCAGATAAGAACCGAGTGAATTTAAGAAATTTAAACTAACCGGCAGCGGCGGCCAGAGCCAGCGCCTGACCGACGATCAGCAGTTTGACGGCGCTCTGGAGCTCCATGGCTGGCAAATGATGTCTGCTCTGCCACAGCGCTACGTTTATATACCTGCATGTACTTTTCCTGGTAGTGCGATGTGGGTAAGATGTAAACAAGTAGTTACTGCATGACCCCGGGTGACACTCTGAGAACTCCCAGTGTTGTTGCGTTCCACAGCTGAGTGTGGAAACCCCAATATGCACGGGACGGTATAGCGCCTGAATGTTTAGACGATGATGGGTTAGGTATGTTATGTTTCCGGTAGTCCGTGAGATGTGTTTGTGCATTTGCCTTCTATGAATCATTTTGGGTTTTACGGAATGGTCGCCATCAGCCAGCTCAAGCGTATGTAGTATGTACTTGCAGACACTGATCCATGTCTCAGCTCGAGCATTCTCCGTCTTAGACAAACCGGTCATTGTCATGTTTCCGTCAGTTCCCCGGTTCCTGACCTGATATACGGTAAGGAATATCGAGGACATTGAGTTAGAGCCTGGGCAATTAACAGAATTCAGGTGTTTGCACTGCAATGATCCAAGTGTAACGTGCATGGTTCACAGACTTTTTATTCGATGACAAGATGCGAAGACACCCCTCCCCATGATGCTTGTTTCTCTTGGTCTGACCAGCTGCTAAATGGAGTGAATAACGAACCAATGAAAAGCGATTAGACGCATGCTGCATGACACATGTCAAGATTAAGTTTGGGTGAAAATGTCTACAAATGAGTGATAGAATTTTTTAACAAACATGCACATTGCACGTGCTACATATGTCATATATTTATAGGACAGACTAGTCTACGCGCCGATTAAAGTACCTTACACGTTACATATACACAATCACATGGCTCAGCTCAGCATATTGACTGGAAAATACATGCAAGATCTATGAACATCCAGAAGTTACTTCCGATGTCTGCGCGCCGGGCTGGCCCGTTTTGTGAAGCAGGCTCGTGCACTGTGCGGGCTTTCCATCTGCCGTGACGAAATTGTCGGAATTGAGGGTTAGCCCGCACGGCGCTGGACACGGCTCTGCAATGTGTCTATCAAATATCGATAAACATTGAGAACGTCTTGTGGTCTCTAAACACGTGTTTTCCAGTCGAATGATTGATGTAGGTGCACTGCCTATGAGCAACATCCAGTGGGGATAATCAGACGGCTCATTCGCCCCTGTGCCTTTCTCAGATGCACACGGGATTCTATAAATCTCTCAACCCGCACAATGGGCCACCAATGGGCGCCTCGCGGGTCGAAGCCCGAAGGGCATGCAACGACTCGCATCAACCCGCAAATGTATTTCAGTGTAATGTGTCAAGTCGACCTGTACCCTGACGTTTGAGAGTGTTTAGAATGGCGTTCGTCCAAAAGATACGCCTTTCCATTTTTCTTTCAATTGTCTTATAATGGAGAGGGCGCAAAATTAACTGACCAATATTGAAATTCCAAGATACACAATTTACACATACTGTTACTCTTATCAATCGCTGAAAGTTTGAAGACGATCGCTTAGTCGGTATAGCTATAACGAGCATTCTAACTTTCTGAGATGAGGTCACGTTTGGTGACCCCAAACACACCCGGTCCGCTGCGGGTTAAGATCACCATTGGATGCGTCTTACTGAGGGAGGTAAACAGGTTGCTGGTTGAGTTGATATCAAAACAAGCGCTGATAAGCAATGCATCGTGTAAAAAAGTATTACAAAAACAAACTTCTATTATAGCAGAAGGTCTCTTTTAACGGTGTTTGCCCTTTGGATGCCACACCGTTAGGCCTGAGATACTAAGTGAGGTCACATCTTAGTGAAGAAGTGTCAATAGAGTCCTAACTGGTACCACGTAATTTCTTGATTATTTTTATCTTCCGAACACTGCTATATCCCGTAGCTCTCCCCCTCCCCCGCCTCGTTTTTGTTTGGGATCAGACTTATCTCCGGCATTTCAATCAATACCATGTGCACATATAGTTATTTGTTATAAAAAGCAATTTCATTCGCCCAACATATATGGACAGAGTAACAAAGAAATGCGCGGAATCCCTTCACTTGCATTGTAAGTGAACACACTGAATACGCATTGCCCAGAACGATATCATGTCAAACCCTCATTGACAGTCCCTGGTACAAGTAAAAATTCGAACCTAATGCATGTTGCATAGAGCATACCTACCCACAGCTTTCCGTGATGTCACTTCGTTCATGAATCTAAACACCACTCTGGTGTCCACATGGGCCAGCTGACTCACACCCAGCCCATGTCACGAGGTCTGGGTTTTTCTCCGGCCGGTGTTGTAAACATCAACTGAGTTGCATTGCAGCAGCGGATCGATATATAAGCGTTGTGCTGTAGCAGAGGCGACATCATTTGCCAGCCATGGAGCTCCAGAGCGCAGTCAAACTGCTGATCGTCGGTCAGGCGCTGGCTCTGGCCGCCGCTGCCGGTAAGGAAAACTTCAAACAGCTCTGACTGGGAAAGGACGATGGCTTCTTTCATGGAGTTGACTAAGACAACTTGTGATTTTTGGACGACTTTTCCTAAGTCCTCTTGTCTTTGCCGGTTTTTACATTCCCATGATTTCAAGTGTTGACTGCTAAAAGATACTTATCGTACGATTAAATCTAGTCATGTATGCCTCATGTCTGCTTTCATTTTCAGTGGACAACTCCACGGAGACGGAAGAGCTGGTCTTTAACACCACGACGTACAGCGCCTCAGCCCCGAGTCCGGAGCTGTTCAAAGTTGGCGGCGACCGCATCGACATGGAGGCGGAGGGCTGCTTCAACTTCGGCAGCATGCTGTGCTGCTACAACACGGCTGTGCCGGACAGCCTCAGCGCCGCCCGCGTCTGCCAGCAGTTCTCCGGGGCGAGCTGCTGCTACCTGCTGCCGGGCCGCGACCAGTACCCGCGTCTGCCGGCGGACCTGGTGCCGCTGCTGCCGACTCTGACACAGAGCGGCCAGTGCGAGCAGCGCAGGCGCGGCCGGCGCGTGCTGCACTGCTGCCGCGGCGCCGAGCCCTCCGATCCGAACCCCGACACTCAGGCGACACGCATCTGCACCGACGTGGGCGACATGCGCTGCTGCTATCATCCGTTCGCCGGCATCGACTTCGGCGTGGTGATACGGGGCTCTACAGAGAACGGGGGCTCTGTCCTGGGTGTCAGCGTCAAGAGTGGGGCAGAGGAATAGCAAGCGATATACAGGGCTTTACCTTATGTGATGTTTTTTTCTGGTTACCTCCGAGTGATGAGCATAATAACGACTGAGTTTTTTAGTGTTTCATTAGTGTTCATTTCATGAAGGCTCAACCTTCATGGCATTTCGACAAATAAAATGAATAAATAACGGCTTTTATATACTACATGATAGTCGGTATATATAGTCGGTACATGATAAAAGGCACGCCTACCAAGCGTCCCATTCAAACTGAATTGGACAATAAGTACCTATAATTTTACATCATTTTTATGTTGCTGTGTTTACTTCGATTTTTAAACGTTATGAAGTGTTTTCCTTCTTTCAATAGGTGTGCTAGGAACACTTGTTGGACAGGTGTATAGTTAAAAACATTATTTTTTAATCTCGATTTAATATCTAATGCTCAAAACATCATCCCATGCCGTACGCCGTGCATGGTGCCCGGACTTGCAAAACACTCAAATCCGAAAAAGATTTGTATCCACATACCCTTGCACAGGCTGCATCCAAATAAGCTTTCTCAGCTGTTTTCGCTTGGCACTAAGTTCCACAACAACGAGAGCTCAGAAACCGATGACGGCAAACGGTGGTAGTTGCGCCGTCTCCACAATGAAAGGCTGGTGCTGCGGTCTTTGGACTTCATCGGCGGTATCACCAGTTACTGGCTGGCTCACTTTGTGACCGTGCTGAGGTACCGGGCCACCCTTCCCGCCGCTCGTCGGAGAGCTCGGTGGCATTTGTAACGGCCTACATGACGGAGAGGATGGGATGGTCAATGAGCCGAGAACGAGAGAAAGAACGGCGGTGGCGTATTGGGCACGTTGAGCCGAGCGATGCATGGGCACTAGACAGTGCAGAAGCAGTATGTGAAGGTAGGATGGATTGGATAAGTCGCATCCCGAGAGATAGAAAAGGACAGGAGAGGATAGACTTTAATGCTTTGGGATGCATGATAGGACTGAAGCGGGGAATCGGAATAGGTATCAGTATACGGGGAGTTGTGAGTCTTTCATACCTACTATTGGTGACCTTTTCCGTAAGACACCCACGTCTTTTAATGAGTCATGCTTCTGAGCCCAATGCAAACTGGTTGGAACCGTGTTTGAAGGGAGTGTCTCGGGCATTCCTCACTTCACGGCCTCTCCCCACCCACCACGCTCCTTTCTCAATGTCCGCTACTCGCGTGCACCGCACCTTTTCCAACCGTGCAGCCACCGGAGCCCCGCTGCAGCTTCCGTCCCCTCCGACCGGCGTGTCGCCGTCTCATGGACCAGGCGGCGGCACCTTCAAAGGCGGCCGCCGTCGCCGAGAGGAGCGCGTGGGAACCGTCCCCTCCCCTCCCCTCCCCTCCCCACCGGGCGGCGGGGAGACGGGAGAGGCGGCATACCTGTCGAGGGTATTCACTGGGCTGAGCGAGATACCGTGGTGTTGCCTGTCCGGCCGAGGCGTCGCTCTGTCTGGGTGGCTTTTGGAGAGGAGAGCAGCGAGAGAGAGAGAGGGGGGAGGGAGGGAAGGAGAGGGAGGAAAGAGAGAGAGAGAGAGAGGGGGGAGGAGAAAAGAGAAATCCTCGATCATGTCGTCTCCAGCACTTTGGAAACTGAGAGACACATGCATCAAGCTGTTGATAAATAACTGTAAAAATAAAACCTTGTTAATAAAAACAGGCAATGTCATTTGAGTCATAACTGAGTTGATCTAAGAAAAATCATCTCAGAGAGTTACTAATGACCATTTGCATTCGATCGGACCACGCAGGAGCCCAATCGGTCGACCCGTGCCGTGCGTGTTATCCTGCGGCCTGCCCCCCACAGTCGGCGGTCTGCGCTGATCGGAGCGGCCCCATCCCTCCCCGGGTCGGTACCAAACCTCACTCCATGCACCAAGCTCAACACGCGCTGCCGTTTTTGCCATCGAATTAAAACAATGCCCAGTCAGCAAAAACAACAGCTCGACTAATGGACGATAAATTCCGGCAATATTTGCATTATCGGCCACGGTGGACCGCCGACCGTGCGCGGCTAATTTATAGGCCCGATTGCAACTGGGAAACAATATCGCGGAATCGATAAATAATTGGGTATGGACAGGCGGGCGGGCGGGCGGCCGCTGCCGGGGTCCCCGCTCTGGAGAACAATCACAGCCGTAATCGGCAGCGGAGAACCGTGCAGGCCTGCGGGTCGGGAGTCGATGTATCACTGAGCCCGGAGCCGTGGGAACTGCTACCGGCAGACCTCAGAGACGGGGCCGCTGAACTAGCGGACGTGCCGCGAGAGGGTGGGCTGTGAGCTGTGACCCGTGACCCGAGGCGGCGCAGTAGGACACCAGATGAGGTCAGAGTTGGTGAGCAGGCGAGTGTGTATTCGTAAAATGAAAAAGGTTGCAAGATATAACTGAAATAGGTAACAAACAGCTCAGCCACCAAATTTTCGAAACGTCAAGCTCGGGTGCACATTTTTAAAAAGGTCTGGTTACTTTAATCCATTAATTAATGATTGAAAGCGAGTGAAAATCCAGTTAACCCTCGCCCGTATAGGGGGTGGGGTCGAACGGAGCCTCCTCGGTTTTTCGCGAATAGCTCGCGACGAAACTTTCAGCACCCTCGCGTTAATTAATTTTACACCAACCCTGAAAATTTCATGACCCTGACTCAAATGACCTTTGATCTGTGACCTACTTTTCGAGACCATGTTTGGCCGGAATCGCGATTCGGCGTATGTCGGCTCGCATTAGCCGCGCGTTTGCAGTCTTTTCGTGGTTTCAAACGTTCAAACATGCAATTTGATGTTGCTCCCATGCATTAGGGTGGATGTCAAGGTCACCTGAAGGTCAGGTCAGGTCATTGACCTTTGATGACCTCGGTCCACTTTTTCGAGTTTTACATCATACATGTTTCTAGACCAGTTTTTGGAGCTGAATTCGAATTTAGCAACCATATGAACATTTGCGAAGTAGTTTTGGTGCCTTCGTAACATGTTACGAACCTGTCAGAGGCGGTTGACACATACTACGAATACCCGGCAGGACCCCTACTGGTTGACCTGACCTGGCCTAAATGCATGACGACATCATCTGTGATCAAAACTAACATGATATTCGTGATCAGCACCCCGAAAAAAACCCAATACAAATAGCAGCCACACTTTACGACATTCTAACAGGTCCCGATTTTCCCGACTTTTGGGTCATTGACCTGACCTGGAAGGTCAACCAATGACCTAGGACCTTTAAATTGGGTGGTATCATCGGCTTCCTCTCGTCACGGTCAACACGCTCGTTGTTTTCCGCGAAGGTCTAGCTCGATCAGGGGCGAAACGGCGAGAGGTCCCCCCCCCACACACTTATACGTTCGCGGCTGGAAAAACACCAATCCGGGAGAGAGTTAATTGGGTACGTCAAACAATCAAACTTATAGTTAAGCCGCTCATACAAAGTTTTTACGTTCAAAATGCAACTTCTCACAGGGCCTTCCAAGTAAAGTATGCGCAAACACAAAACGTGAAAAGTAATGCATGGAATGGCAACGTAGCCTTATTTTTCATGGAGAAGGCAATACCTGGGCATAAATGATAGAAAATAAATGGTCGGTGGCGGTGCACGGCGTACCTACGTTTAGGTAGGTATATCGCATCAGAAAATTACCGCCACACATAAATTCCACAGGAAACATGAAAACTGTTACCTTTAACCCGCGCCCTGATGGGGGGGGCCATTTTGGCCCCCCCCCCTGTGGTTTTTCTTAAATAGCGAGAAAACGGCGGCGCGCAGCGCCGCCAAATTTTGGGTACCTTACCGGGCATCAATTTGACACCTTCACACAAAATTTCAAGTCACAGGTCACCTCAGGTCAGGAGTTATTGAGGTCAAACTGAGGTCATGTTCGAGTAAAAATGAGCAAAAAACATGACATCTTGAAACGCTCACCAAATCTACAGTTAACAAGCAATTTTAAAGTTCTTTATGTGGTTCTGTAGACAAAAGACGGCGCTACAAAACTGCTATCTCGGATTTTCGAAATTTTGGGATTTTGACCCCAAAAAATAAAAAAAATGATTTTTTAGAAAAACTCACAAATTTTCCAAAAAATTTTCGAATTTCGAAAAAACCGGAATATATGTGATAGTCCCTGCACTCTTCGATATACATACCAAATTTTAGCTCGATACCTCTTTTTTTGGCCAAGTTATAGCGAAAAAACTGTTAAAAATTGATGACGTCAAATTTTTGAACTCAATTTTTAGCAATTCTAGACCTCGTAGCGCAAAACGGAGACCACCGTTGAACTCCCCGTGACGAGCTGCATCGAATCGATACCCATTTTATGCAAAAATATCAACTTTGAAATTTGACCTAATTTGACCTGACCTTGACCTGACCTTGACCTGAATTTGACCAAAACGTGACCTAAGCTGGCCCTAAAGTCTGTCTGACCCACATAATCGCATTTGTCATGTAAAATGGACCATAAAACATGTATCACATGACACTTTCATATTGTGACCCCCCAGTGACCTGACCTCTGTGACCTGACCTGGTATCAGTGACCTCAAATAGCAAAATATGTGTTTGAAGAACATTTCCCCATCGATGATTTTCAATGAAATGCATTTTACACGATTTTACAACGCATTTCTTGAAATGCCTGTAAACGGTGAAAATTCGACCTTTGACCTGACCTGTGACGTCATCGGTTTGACCGAGGTCAATGAAATTGGGTCACAAGGTAGTTCCCCGTTGGGGCTATCCAACACCGTTTACCGCTTGTCGCTATGTTGCGTGGTTCTCGAGATCTGAGGGGGGGGCCAAAATGGCCCCCCCCCCATCAGACCGCGTTGCTCGGCAGACCCCATCTGGGCGCGGGTTAACCCGGCCGGGCCCGGGGGGTAATCCCAACCATCGCAGCCCGGGGGGGCCGCTTTTCGCCCCCCCCCCCCTGTCTAACTCCGTAAATAAGGGAGCTACGGAAACAAAAGCGGTACCAAACAAAAGGTCCTTACGAGACGATTCTAAAGCACCTAAAATTTTTGACCTCAGGTCAATTCTCAAGGTCAGAGGTCAAGGTCAAAGGCAAAAACCGGCACATGTGTAGTGATCTCAAAGTAAGCCTTCTAGAGGACGGCAGGCTGCATAAAACCGGCAAAATTGGGTGTCAAACGAAAGAAGAGAATTTGAGGATTCCGAAAATGTGCTTAAAATTAAAGGTCAAGGTCAAGGTCACGCTCAAAATTGACCTCAAACTTGGCACTTTTTCGCACATCTTGCGTACTAGCTTCCAAGATGTTTTGAAATGTTTTGAGGCTTATCAGTTCCCTATTTGTGGTTCATCTTACGATACAAGGCTGCTCAAAGGTCAAGGTCACAGAAGAGTATCCCTGCTAGAGGCTATTTCACTGATTCAAGCTAGTAATAATAGATAAGACAATTTTGCCGTCTAGAAGCTCTAAATGAAGGCTTAGAGGAAAATAGCTGCCAGATTCGTGATCAGCGGGTATAAATCCATCATAAATGACCTCTCATGTGTCAAGGTCAACCAGAGGTCATTCGAGGTCAAATGAGGTCAACATAAAACTTACCCTTTTCCGAACAAAATATATAGCATTCGACGCGGCTTGACAAGGCGAATGCGATGGTACCATTGCCGTAGCTCTAGGACCTTTTTTGTCGAAGTTATTTGCGAAAAACTAAAATCACATTTCGGGGTCGTTGACCTGACCTCTGACCTCAGGTCACCAAAACTATTTTTCTATTTTTCTCTAGGTCAAACGCTACACAACCGTGCTCGTAATTTGTCTTTATCTCTAAAACTCTATTTTTAGCAGCTATTTGAAGTTTGCGCCTGTGACGCCGAAGTTTGCCGTGCAGGGGTCTAGAAAAATGGACCTTGTGACGTCATCAATGGGGCTAGGTCCAAATTTTCTACTTCAGAAGATGTCAAATTGATGTGAGAAAAGGTACTGAAAGTTTCGCTTTCCTATCCCTAAGCGTTCGGGAGCTATCGCAAATATTCGCCAGGGAGGGCGAAAAACGCCCCCCCCCCCGGGCCTGCGAGGGTTAAAGTTACTCAGCATAAGTGCTTTATGCCGAATTAGCCTGTCAAAAAGTATGTCGCAGCAAACAGCCGTAAGGACTTCAGATTTCACAGGAATATTGCCGTAAAAGCACTTTAAACTTGCAAGCTTGAAGCTACTTCATTTCCCCATTTCTAAACCTTACTAGTCATCAACTACGAGGCACGATTCAATTTCAAGACGTGGTAGCTGGTTCCTTAGACGAATGAGCAAAACTCTTCAACCCCTCCACCCTCCCTTTATTTCCTGACTGAGCCCTTCCAAGAGCGCCGTGGCATTCTCCCACAACCCCTCCCACAACCCACAGCCACCCACCTGAATAGCATCCAACTTGTCTAACAAGCCCACAGCTACCGCCCTCTAGGCAGTCAATAGTTCATGCTGTGTAGATGTCGCGGCAGCCTCCGCAGCTGACAAGTGCCGATGTATGTACCTATGTTCGTACTTATCCTTGATAACATTTGCAAGTGGTGCAGGCTGCAGTCTCAATTGAAATCATATAGCATTCGTGTATACTGGGAAATTAGATCAATGAAAAAACTGCCTTTAAAGTATGTTTATTATTCTGGATCTCATCCATTGGATATCATTACATCTCAGTCTATGCATCTGCATAGTGAATAAAACGACATCTTAGCTCGACATTAGAGGACACAAAGTTTGACAGCTTCGAAATTCTTCTCTCGTAGAGCATTACGCTCCAGATTAAAATTGAATGACACAATAGAATGTCATACTCGAGTGATGCTATTGAAAAATGTATGTGAACCAGTTAATTTCGACAATTGTAGTCTCTAGCATCGAAGAAACAAGGAAGATATCAAAATTTGTGGCCAGCGAACACTGAAAATAGTGTTATAAGGCCTCCCCGTTAGCTGTCCCCGTACGAGGTCCGAAACGCCCGCACGTCGATCGCGTATTGGTTGTCCGCCATACATTGGTAGATGCCCTTGTCCATTTGTGAGGCGGGGTCGATCTCCAGCTTGGACTTGAGACGGTCACCGGTGAGCTTCCACTCCCAGAGCTGTAATAGAAGACAGAGAGTGAGAGTTTCCACTACCACAGCTGCAGCAGACAGACTCAGTGTGAGTTTCTACTCTCAAAGCTGCAGAATGCAGACAGAGTGAGTATAAACTCCCAGAGCTGTAACAGACATAGAGTGCGAGTTTCAACTATTGAACGGTAACAGTGCGAGTTCTCACTCCCAAGCCCTGACAGGCAACATAAAATGCGTCTAAGTAACATTTATCGACAAATCAGCGCAAATCTTATCTTAACATTATGATAGATCACTTCCATCAGACATGCCCTTGAGTTGACTTTAAAAAAGTAAAATAGTCCCACCGTCTACACTGCTCACCTTGAGGAACTTGTGAGTGGGTATCTCCTGTCCGTCCTTACGCCAGGTGATGGTTGGGCGAGGACTGCCTCTGGCCACGCAGATAAAGGAGATCTTGTGGCCCAGCTCGTATACCGACTCAAAGTGCGACGCCTTCACTATGTGCGCCTTCTGAAAACCAGACGTGGACAAGTCGATTCAGATACCAGCCGGCAACGACAGCATTACGCCACCGGCTTTCAACTCAAGACGGACTTGTAACTGCATAGCACTGCCATTGCACTATATGAGAAACAATGGTCGGCGCATTCTTTCGCATGATACCTGGTTACTGAAACTTACCAAATTACAAAGTCTGCGGATACGGCAAGGACTAAGAAAAGAAGTTTGAAGGTTAGATAAAATTCCACAATTTCTTGTCATCACGCACTCAATAAGGACAACCCTGCACCCACCCCGCTCCCCTTCCGATCGACTCACGTCCTCGTTCTCGTAGTAGTGTTTCGTCTCGGTGTTGCGGTACCGTCCACCGATCGGGTGGTTGTTGTACACGTGGTTACGCAGTCTCCGCTTCAGTTTGAACCAGTACTTGGGCAGGCTGGCGTCGGCGCGGGGCGGCTGCGGCAGCAGGACGGCCGTCACCAGCAGCAGCAACACCAGCTCGCGCCGGAGCCCCATGGCGCCGCCGGACCACCACCGCCTTGTGAGCGCGCCGCGGCGGCGGCTGCGGCCGGAGAGCGAACGTCGCCGGCAGGTCGTTACGGTGATGGCCGACGGGTCGCCATTGGTCCGGCCCGGGCGACGGCAGAGCTGACTTATTAACACATCCGGCCAGAAGGCAGAGGTCGGCAGGCCTGGGTCACCCCGGCCGGGTCCATCCGTCCTCCCGGTGCCAGTGCCCGTCCGGTGCCAGTGCCGCTGGCCTTGACGACATCTGGAGCTGCTGTCGCCAAGGATGCTGGTGCCTGTGAAAGTCTGTACGTCTTGTCAGTCTTCGTTCCAGCTAACACAACTATTTTGTTTTATATATTGACATAGTCATAAAACGAAGCATAAGAGTCCAATCGGCAATCACGTAATATTTGTATAAAACAATCATTTGATGTTATGTCGGGGTAGTACCCCCTGTGCCGACCCGACAGCTTATTTGCTGTTGCGCAGGTGAATGCTCTGAGAGGCATGTTCGAGACGCGCTTACGACTGCCCCTTTTCCGTGCCACTCCTTTCAGACACGCAAAAGGACAATGCTATTTCGTCTTGTTTGCTTCGTTGTCAGAAGCGTTCATCTTGATCAGCTTCATCAGCTAAATGCGTACTCACTCGTTGAGAGGAGTTATTCGCGTGACAGTAACACATTTCCCGATGTCGGCTCCTTTCTCACATTGTCTGTTCCGGTAAAAGATCTTGTGAAAGCGTTTAGGCTGCGCAAGACGCTTTAACATGGTCTGATGACTCAGTTTGGACAATGAGCATCAGCATGGCCTAATGTAAGGACAGGGCAAACGCACTTTCTTTTATCATGAAGGCTTGTATAGAAAATAAACAGATTATCAAAGGCCACTGCATGTCACTGCTGGTATATTATCGATCATTCAATGCCTCACACCAAGCCAAATTCATGACAAATACACAAAACAGTTTGCCACTTTTTAAGCAATCATTCAATTCATACTGAATATCTATCGGGACAGCAATCATCGATGCGTAATCTATATAATATCTCCTTAAACAGAGCTGTATTTCGCATCGAAGTTTATTCGAGCCGCGATGCTGCGATCCCATACTATTGTCTACGCTGGAACCTCTAGCGGTGCCCTTGATCTTTCTCGGTCGATCCTCCCATTGCCAAACCGCACACACCAAGTGACTGACGGCCCGGTAAGCCTCCTTTCCGTCCCCAAGGACTTCCGCAACCCAAATGTACTCCAATTGGCGATCAATGCCAAGGTCTTGACGTCCTGACCCATTTCTATGCCAGAGGAACAGCCATGAGCCAGCTTACATCCCCACTCTGGTACGGCTGGGAAGACCACGCAAGTCTCGGGGACACGCCGCAGTATTCTCCCGAACCACTGACGTATGCTACTCCATCTGGATGATGAAGTCTGTTCGGAAGCCGCGCCGGTCGACGGCGTACTTGTTGTCGGCCTCGCACTCGTAGAAGCCGGCGTCCTTCTGCTTGGCAGGGGTGATCTCCATCCGGGAGACGGTCACGTTGCTTCCCACCTTGTACTCGGTGATCTGACGGGAGAAAGGTGTGTGTCACCCACCAGCGTGATGCAGCGACAGCGGACATATGTAAAAGTTTTGAGCCGCGTAGTATTCATTCAGTATTCAAAATCGTGAATGCAAAGTTAAGACATATTACGGGAATAATACCGTGGCAATGTGGAATTTATCTTCTCATTGGTAATAAAACTCTGCTCTGCCCTGAGGTTTAAAACTGCACTCTGAGGTTAATAGATGTGCTGGTTATTCGTCCAGCTGCTGGCAAGGATCAAAGCAAATCGCATTCGGAAATAAAACTACATAACGTTCGCATGCAAGCTTAGCTGTCTCTTAGTTTGGAGCAACGGATACCAAGCCACAAAAACTACACGCAATTTTGTTGCGCGACAGAAATGCCGCTTAATAATACGCGGGTGGGATCCAATTCTTAGGGTTAAAGAGTCCCTAAAACGTATCAGAGAGCACGTCAGCTAGCTTAACGATAACACTGAGATGTTAAGCAAGAAATCGGTATCCACAGCGCATTTCAAAACAACACCAAAGCAGACACACAATACGTAAAAAGGTGCATTGGCACATGGCGTGTATTCGGCGTTCGGCTGATCTGTTTCAGGCAAGCTTTTCGATAATCCTTGAATCTGGCATCCCTCTCGTGAGTGCACCCTTCAATGAGACTCTGATCCTCTCTGAGACCTGTATCAATCAATGTGACCCTGACGGCCCCAGCCATGGCGGCCCCAGCCAACGATGCAGCGCTGACCTTACGTTTTCCACCCTCCATCGCGACCTTGACCTATTACGACTCCACCCTCCCGGGCGCGACCCTGACCTGGAAGAAGCTGTGCGCGTACACCTCGATGCCGTTCTTGTACCAGGAGATGTGTGGCCTCGGCTTCCCTGTAGCGGTGCACATGAAGACGATCTTGCTTCCCAGGATGTACTCCGACTCGAAGTGAGACCACTTGCTGATCTGGGCGCCCTGGGGAACGGCGGCACAGTCAACGAAACTGATATGAAGGGCGACGAAAGGCTGCAGAAAGCCATGAAACTATAATGGCAGAAAATTGTGAAAGTCAAAAAGCGTTGACGAAGTTATTTGATGCAGTGAAGCCAAGGTGACTTTCTTATTGAAAGCCACAAACGTCACTTACCTACTTTTCCAAAAGATCCAAAACACCAGCATTACAGCAAACGATAGCGCTGCATATCATTCAATGAACAATTCAAAATTTAAATCAAGAAAGAACACGGTGAGGACTAAGCCTGATTAACGAACAAAAGATTAACGACCAATTATTTACAATCAGCAAAAAGGCATGACAGTAGTATCAAATCCTCACCTCTCCCTCTCTTCGGCATACAACCCACAGGTCAACGTCCCCCCACAAACAGTTCTCGCCGGGCCCACGAAACACTCACGTTCGGGTTCATGTAGTAGGTCTTGGCGGAGGGGTTCCGGTACATGCCGTCGATGGGCACGTTTCCGAAGCGGTTCCTCCTGCTGCCTCCCCGGCGGCGTCCTCCTCTTCTCGCCTCGGTCGGCTCACAGACGAGCAGGAGCAGCAGGGCGACCAGCAGCAGCGGCAGCAGCGGACGGCGGCGAGGGGCGCTCATGGTACGGCCGGCGGCGGACGGGCGGGCGGGAGAGGACAGACTGGGCTCGAGCCGCACACCGCGCCCGCAGCGGCCGCCGGCGCGCGCTCCGTGCGGCCGGCGCGCGCAATTGTCGGCAATGAGGTGCTTCCCGATTAGCCGGAACAGTGTGCGACACAGGACAGGGGGGGGGGGGGGGTAGCGATGGGCGACGCACCGTCCAAACAGGCCGAGACAGAGCGGAGGGAATGAGGAAACACGGTGTATAGAATCGAGTAAAACACAAAATATGTATGGAATGAACTATATTGCGCACAATGCGGTTATAATGATGATGAATGATATGCATAATGTCAAGACAAATAAATCACTGCGGAACAGCCCAGTACACCTCAAACCGACCAGTAGTTACACACAGCTCCCGGTGTGCATTTGAGGAGCACTGGAAACACGCCGCGCGGCGCCACTGGAAACTTACCAGGTGCCGCGTCATCACAAACACTCGACGTTACGCGGGCCGACGACGGCCCCGGGCGGCGGTCTGAGCCTCTCGTGAATCGTAACTCACGACACTCAAAAACGGCGAGGGGCGCGCAGCGCCAGACTAGGCACTCCACCTTACCCGGTTTAGCACTAGAACAGCACGGCTGCTGACTCGAACGAGCACGAATTCTGACTCAGAACGGCGCGGTTTGACTCGAAGGACACGGTTTCTAACTCTATCCAGCATGACTGTCTGAACTCGTCCCGGAGACAGCCCACCCCCACTGGCCACTGTTTTCTTCCCATGGAATTAAATAATCTCCAGTTTCAAACTCCTTCTAGACACAGCGACTACTTTCTGCCTTTGAGCTTAATCTGTCCACCCACACCAGCTTATCTTCAGTATGACTTATAGAGTCGCTCGCCTATGAAAGACGTCGGCAGATGGCTCCTGGAGTCACCCGGGACGACCCAGCACAGCCCTGAGCGCGACGAATGAGGCCTCGAGACAGCCACGACAGCCGCTGGGAATGGAACAATCCGAGACTGGCACCGCACAGCACAGCAATACAACCCCACCGGCCGGGCACTGGGTGAGCTGAACTCTCAACTTTACATAACTGGCGTAAGGCTGCGTCAACTCCATCCCAAGCCGGCCAAGGCAACGTAGGAGTCAAACGCTACCACCCGCCAAACACTTCCCATACAAACGCAAACCGTGAATGTCTGTCATGCCAACTTCCACCCAGCCCTTCCCCGCGACTTTGGCAGCTTACCGCACCTGTTGGCGACGTCTGCCAGTCTCTCTGACCATTATCACAGCATGCATGCATCAGCGGCGGTTCCCCTCGGTGTTCCTTCGCGTCACACGGGGTAGACCAGGTTTCCGCGCACCAGTGAGTCGAGCAGCTGGCCCCAGCGGAGCGGCGCCAGGCCCGGGTCGGCCGGACACCAGAACCACCGCAGGGTATCGCCCAGCGGCGCAGTGGTCAGCTCCACCCGGGTGACCAGACTGCGCCGGTCCTGGCGCAGAACGGTCACCAGAAGACTGCCTAAAGGTGGAGAGCGGGACCATGGTCAGTGGGGAGGGTAATGACCAGAGGACAGCTGGGCGAGTGGCATCGCATGGGCTACTTCATTATCTGCGGGACTGTGAGACGGCGTGAGGTCATGCTAAAATGGCGTCCAAAGGCATCAGAGCGAGATGCTTCTATAACTCCCCCATGTGACAACATTCACATGGAACTGGCCCCCTCATATTATCAAACTACCACAAATATCAAAACATTTCTCCACTCCGACACTCTCATAACCAATGAAGAAGCAATCTACATAAACACTGACACACTCATACAGCCTCATTTCACCCTTCACCCCTATCCCTCTCGAGCACCAGCACCACCTGTCCCCTCCACTTCTCCGCACCACTCACCGGCCACGCAGTTGGCGCGCGCCAGCCAGCTGACCACCACCAGCAGCGGGTTGACGTTGATGACGTAGATGAGCAGGGTCAGGAGACCCACGGCCGCCAGCACCGTCAGACGCAGCTGCGGCGGCGCAGCGCGGGGGAGGGAGGTTAATGAGGGAGGGTCACAAACATACAGCACAGAGATTACACGTGCCCACCCAGGCAGCATGAATTGGTTGACAGATTGGCAGCGATGACACACGTCAGACCAAATCAAAATGATGACAGCAATCCTAATTCCTATGTGGCGCTGCATGGAAAAACAAACCAAGGAAAACCAGCGGAAAGAACCCGTAGGGATAGAAGACTCGCATAACGAAAGCGTCCGGCATGTAACGTCGTGAACAGTTGACAGTATTAAGTCGATGGGGTGAACATCAAAACGTAAGAGGCAGAGGTCTCATCCACCCACCCAGCCAGTCACCGACTCGTGTTCCCAGTCCTGCCAGCCGCCCCCCCCCCCCAGACTCACCACGACAAACACGGCATAGTAGAGCAGCACTGTGGGGAACAGGAACAGCAGAATGGTGAAGCAGAGCGTACCCAGGAACAGCTGCTCCAGCGTGTAGGGCCACGTCTCGACGCGCTGCTTCTCGGGGTTCCAGCGGCGGCCGCGGAACAGCCGCCACAGTCGCACCAGCCACCGCACCTCCAGCTGGTACAGCCTGAGAAACGGAAACGGTCAGTCGGCTATTCAGTCATACAGGTCAGGATATATTAAACACATGTATTTCTTAGGGTATTAGTGTCTGGCAGCCGCGTTCAATAAAATGTTGCGTCGATACATTCGTTTTATTCGATCTGAACACAGCCGAAGCAAGGAAATAAACATTCGTTTTTTAACGCCTCATCTGAGATGAAAAACACATCTAATTTGGCTTCGAACTCTTGGCTATCCTAAAAGTCTAACGTACAATCAATTTTTGTTATTTTTCCCAAATGCATGCATCGCATAGGTAAAACTCACTTTGTTGCATAGACATAGACACAGTACACGTGGAACGTGGCCAGCGAAAGCAGATCCGACAGCAGGCTGAACAGAAACGACGCTCCCAGGTAGCTGAAACAGACCATGTTATTGTCACACGTCGGTCAGCGGTGGCCGCACCGCGGTGAAATCGATACCGAACCGGCGTGTCCGTCACCCGCTCGGCACGCACGCTCGTGGCACGACAGGTGTCACACAGGTGGGACGGTGACGGGTAGCCTCAGCTGCGGTCAACGGGGAGGGGGGGGGGGGGGGAGCTCGGACAAAGACCGAGCGGGGCTAGGACGGGGAGGAGAATGGATGCTATGCTAGTGAGGAAACATGCCTATGTGGAAGAGTGTGAAATTCACGCAATAATCGGACGTGAAGAAACTATCGGAGAAGGGAAAAAGAACGCGACTGACAAATGATGAATGACTCTAACGCTATTAAAGTACGATATCTCTATTCAGGTAGACAACAGAATAGATTCAAATTTTTGAGCAACAAAGTTTCATTAAGTATTTCTCACTGCACAACACACAGTTAATATCTTGATTTTTCAATTTACTATTGATCGTTGTTCGTAGAGATGTCCTCAATCGCCCCATAAATATGTATTATATTACGAGCCAACGCTTAACGTTCTACACGAGCCATTGATGATATCCTAAGAGCTCACTGCTCAATGCCCATTGCCTACGCTTACCTAAACGGAGCTAGTCTTGCCCCTTCCCATCAAACCCACAGACACCGTCACCCTGCCCCGCCTCACCCCATCGGTAGAAGCAGCTGGATGGCTGTGATCATGGTGGGCGTCACCAGGGTGATGAAGGCGCCCCACAGCTGCACGTGGTACAAGAAGAAGCTGCCCAGAGCCGTGGTGAGCGGCGTGTTCAGCTTCAGGCCGGCCGGCGCGCCCATCATCCACTGCAGCAGCGACTGCAGCTGCAACATCACGCCCTGGACAGGCAGGGAGAGGGTGGGGTGCTCAGCTGGAACATCACGCCCTGGACAGGCAGGGAGAGGTGGGGTGTTCAGCTGGAACATCACGCCCTGGACAGGCAGGGAGAGGTGGGGTGCTCAGCTGGAACATCACGCCCTGGACAGGCAGGGAGAGGGTGGGGTGCTCAGCTGGAACATCACGCCCTGGACAGGCAGGGAGAGGGTGGGGTGCTCAGCTGGAACATCACGCCCTGGACAGGCAGGGAGAGGGTGGGGTGCTCAGCTGGAACATCACGCCCTGGACAGTGGACAGGCAGGGAGAGGGTGGGGTGCTCAGCTGAAACATCACGCCCTGGACAGACAGGACAGGGGAGCGGGGTGTTCAGCTGAAACATCACGGCCTAGACAAACCGACATATAGAGGGTGAGGTGTTCAAATGCTATGCTGGCATCCAGAGGCAAGCGGGGGACTAACGAGTGCAAAACTATTGTCGCAAAAACGCTATACGGTGGAGGAACACAACGTGGGAGTTGTTGATAAGCGTTTAGGAAGGCCTTTAAATTAAATATTCATTTGCTTTAAATTAAGAATAAAGTTAAAATTGAAAAATGATATATAGCCCGACGTTTCGCATTTATTGCTTATTCATGGGCAACCTACAATAAATGCGAAACGTCGGGCTATATATCACTTTTCAATTTTAACTTTATTCTTAATTTAAAGCAAATGAATATTTAATTTAAAGGCCTTCCTAAACGCTTATCAACAATTGTCAATCTATATATACACAACGTGGGAGATTGATAATTTCAGTCAGGTAAGGTTCAGGTGCAGGGATCGATACTGAATGACACTTTCAGAGCAATCAACAGACATCACAGTACCAAAAATGTAGCGACGAGGCGCTTTAACATCAAAACGTTTATAGACTGCAAAAACAACGGCGCCCCTCCCTTTTATGATCCCGTAGATACCTCTCAGCATCCGTCCCCGACCGACTCACCGTGGAGAGCTCGGTGACCGTCTTCAGGAGCGCGGCCGAGTCGAGCCGACGCTGCACCAGCCGTGTAAGGATAACACCCAGCGCCACATCACACACCAGCGCGCACACGCAGCCGAGCCAGACCACCGAGCGGCCGCGGTGCATGGCCAGCCGCGCCACCTGGCTCAGCCGGAGCAGACACTGCGCCAGCAGGCTGCTGCAGCGCGCCGGCGCCGAGAGCAGCGAGCGGCTGGCGCTGCGCACGTCCACCCGCAGCCAGACCAGCAGCCGGTGCAGCTGCGAGACGCGGCAGAGCAGCGCCAGCTCCAGCAGCGCCCACTGCAGCCAGCCGATGCGCAGCGCCGCCGCGCCGGCCGCCGCCGCCGGCCACGGCGGGCCGACGAACGCCAGCGAGCACAGCTCCAGCACCAGCCACTGCAGCCAGCCGATACCGAGACCGAGCGGCATGCGCGCGCGCGCCGCCGGCGCCGGCTCGGCGGCCAGCACGGCGCGCACCATCAGCTGCAGAGGGTCCCACGAGCCGTCCGGCGCCGGCGGGGCCCGACGACCGTTCGCGACACCGTCGGCAGACGCGTGGTTCGTCTGAGCATTACCAGCAGCCGCGTCACACGCAGCTCCCACTCCGGCCAGACTTCCTCGGAGCATGTCGGCGCCGCGCACCGCCGCCGGACTGTAGAGCGCCAGCGTCACCGACTCGGCCGGCACCGGCTGGCCGTCGATGACACAGCGCAGCACGCGGGGCACGCGTCCGTTCGTGATCACCACATAGTTGTGCAGGTAGGCGAACACGGCGCCGGAGAAGTCTCGGCTGTCCGCCGGGCTAATGAGGTAGCCGAGACTGCGCGCCTCCGGCAGCCGATACTGGAGGCCCGTGACGACCAAGGCGGCGCGACGAGGGTCGCGAGGGTCGCGTTCAAACAGGCCTGTCAGCGAGCCCTGCTGCTGCCTTGTCAGCTCCTCCGGCAGCAGGACGGTGATCATGGCCACCTGCTGGGGAAGAGTGGGGCAGAGGAGTGAGAAGGGAGAGGGAGAGGGAGAGGGAGAGGGAGAGGGAGAGGGAGAGGGAGAGGGAGAGGGAGAGGGAGAGGGAGAGGGAGAGGGAGAGGGAGAGGGAGAGGGAGAGGGAGAGGGAGAGGGAGAGGGAGAGGGAGAGGGAGAGGGAGAGGGAGAGGGAGAGGGAGAGGGAGAGGGAGAGGGAGAGGGAGAGGGAGAGGGAGAGGGAGAGGGAGAGGGGAGAGGGAGAGGGAGAGGGAGAGGGAGAGGGAGAGGGAGAGGGAGAGGGAGAGAGGAGAGAGAGAGAGAGAGAGAGAGAGAGAGAGAGAGAGAGAGAGAGAGAGAGAGAGAGAGAGAGAGAGAGAGAGAGAGAGAGAGAGAGAGAGAGAGAGAGAGAGAGAGAGAGAGAGAGAGAGAGAGAGAGAGAGATTCTCCCAATGCAAACTGTTATTGCTTGGTCAGATGGTAGAGTGCATATGTCTCTACAGGTTGTCCTTGTTGTTTCCTGCAGGTTTTGGCATAAGTAGAGCAGGTGTCAAACGAAAGTTTTCCATCCGAGGAGAGGCGCTGTAGGTTTGTGTTGGAAGTCTTTAGCTCCTCTCCTTACCTGAAGTCCACCTCAGTCCTCACTGGCATGAAACAAAATGGTCTGATTTCACTGCTCGGCCAGAAATCAGATTATTTAATTCTTCCCACGCATCAGCAATATAAATGGCTAATATTTCGCCAAAAGAACGTACAAAACATTTAAATCACCCAAATTTAATTCATCCCAACGTTCATTCCTATTCAGTGCTGTTGTTGTTGTTGTTGTTGTTGTGGGTTAGGGCGCGTAGCAGCTTGGCTCTTGCGTCCAACTTCTTTTGATGGCAGTCTTTCTTCTTCTTTTCTTCTTAATGAGTAAAGGGAACTAAGCAGGGTGACTAAGCAGGGTTACGGATTTAGGATAGGTATAGCCGTGGTGTGGACTTGCTTTGGGAGGATGTAGACATGAAGGTCTCTGCCGGAGGCAGAAACGGTTAGTTTTCGGCCGTAGTTGTGGCATCCTGGTTACACTACTAGGGTTTCAGCTAGGCTACATAGACCAAAGAGGTGGTCTGGATACGGTAGATTCTAGAACAACTACTTGGGAGTGAAAACTGACTATTGTCTAACTAAACTACAGACACAATCAATACAGAGCATCGATAACACGCACTCTAATTAGTTCACCAATAAGTCACAGCAGTGTTGGACATCACAAAATCACAGTGCTTATCACATCGTCTCACAATCTCTGAGCAACACCGCATTCAGTAAGATATGCAAACACAGCATCAGTGATCAAGGGAAATTCATTTCCCAGTAGAGATCCTACATTCATCTGGACATTGGATATGAGACATTCTATTTCCAGGTTCCGTCTTTCGGCACAGAATTTCCGACAATGCAGCAAGATGTGCGGAACGTCAAGTGCACATCGGCAACGGTCACATATCGGTGGAGGTTCGCGATCAAGAATGTGTCTGTGAGTAAGAAGAGTGTGGCCTAATCGCATCCTCGTCAGTATGATTTCTTCTCTACGATTACTGCGAGAACTCGACATCCATTGGCCGACATTTGGCTTAACCTCTTTAAGGAGCGTCGGGCGGTAATCGTGCCATATCTCAGCGAACTTATCTTTGGTACTCTTGCGTACCATGGGCAGAAACTCTCTGTACCCTGCATTAACATGTGTGACATTCGGTTTCTGGTGAGACATTCTGGCCCAATGATCGGCTCTTACATTGCCTGCTACACCACTGTGTCCTGGTATCCACAGAAAGATACATTGGCGTCGATCACGTGAGAGCTGGTAAAGAATCTCAGAAATCTCTATGACAATGCAATGTTCTCGATTGTGAGACGCTATAGCACGTATCGCGGATTGCGAGTCCGAGCAGATCATTGCTTTGTCAACCCGATGATCCGAAATGTAACGAAGCGCTTCGCGTATGGCCACCAACTCCGCAGTAAACACAGACATCCATGGCTCCAGTTTGTGGGAAAAGAAAGCATTATTCACTGTAAAAGCGCAACCAGTCGATCCATCAATCTTAGAACCGTCAGTGTAGAATCTCCGGAAACCTGGATATTGTGCAAGCACATCTTGGAACGCTAAATGTATGTCCGTTTCTGTCATGTGTCTCGTGCCATTGAGTAACATCATCGTGGTAACGTCAGGTAAGAGCCAGGGGGGTATTAGTCCACGTGGGTTCACCGTGTTTCGTGGTAATCGGAGACCAAGTACCCTGCACATGGTGGACAACCTATGTGAAAAAGGAAATCCAGAGATCCTTCTCATATAATGTTCCGATAATCCTTCATACACGTGTTGGTTGCTCTCCATATCAACCACTTTGCGACATGGATGTCGAATGTCTCCCTGTACCTTGAGATAATATCTTAGGGATAGGTCTTGCCTCCTGAGGCTAAGAGGAACCACGTTGGTTTCAACCTGCAATGATCGTACAGGGCTGGTTCGCAGTGCTCCAGTCGCAATACGTAGTGCTGTGTTCTGTACGTACTCAAGTGAATCAATAATGCGACTGCCCGGCCCATCTAGTAGCACTGCAGCATAATCGAGAATAGGACGAATTAGAGCTTTATACATTCGAAGGAGAATCACTCGATCAGCGCCAAAGGATTTGCCTGATACACATTTGAGAAGAGCGATTCGTTTCTGTGCCCTCGCTTTCGTATACTCTACATGCGCTCTAAGGTTTAGTTTGCTGTCTAGCAAAACTCCCAGGTATCTAACCTGTTCAGCAAAAGGAATGGTTGCATTGTTGATCACAAGGGTGGGGTAAGACCCCAGGTCAACATGTCTTAATCCACGTCTGAACATGACCGCTGTGGATTTTTCTGCTGAGAATGAAAATCCATTGTTAAGCGCCCATTCACCAACTTTGTGCAGAGCCTGTTGACATGTGTGAAACAGTTCAGGTAGGCGTCTACCCTGTGTCCAAATCGTGCAATCATCAGCATAGATGGCATAGGAGACACCGCGAGGGATATCATTAAACATCGAGTTAATAGCAATGTTAAAAAGCATTGGCGATAACACCCCACCCTGCACAAGTCCGTATTCTTGAGAGAATGTGTCCGATAGCACACCACATCGAACCTGAAACGTTCGTCGACTTAGGTACGATTGGACAAAGCACATCAAGTGTCCTCGAAAACCCATATCAAAAAGACGATGCATGAGCATAGTAGGAGACACCATGTTGTATGCCGATTTTAAATCGAGAAAAATTCCAATTGTAGTGCTATGATGGAGGAATCCATCTCGAATCTGGGACTCCAGTCGTAGCAAGTGGTCCATTGTGCTCCTGTTCTCCCGAAAGGCACACTGGAACCTAGATAGCAGGCAAAACCTCTCTAGATACCAGCTCAGTCTCTTCCCGATCATTCTTTCCATCAGTTTGCACAAAACAGAAGTTAACTGAATAGGTCGATATGATTTGACTTTGTTACAGTCCTTGCCCGGCTTCAATATAGGAACAACATACGAATGTTTCCATGTTTGTGGGAAAACATTATTTAGCCACAAAAAGTTGAAAAGTGCCAACAGTTCTCGCAATTGCCCTTCATCCATGTGCTTGAAAAATTCATAGTGCACTTTATCCGGCCCAACTGAAGTAGAACCTGATCTAGATATTGCATTAGTCAGTTCACGGAACGAAAACTCTTTATTATAGTCTTCTGTGTTCTCACTCCCAAAGTCCGGCATGGAATCAACAAGTGTCCGTTCTCGTTGTAAAAATACATCAGAGTACATAGAACGTCCACTCAGACCAGCAAAGAAACGTCCAAACGTGTTAGCCACCTCAAGAGGATCATCGATTGTTGCATCATTTTCAAACAGTACCGGGTATTGTCGGGATATGCGACCTTTGTAGTTAAATTTCCGAAGCGTCTCCCATAGCTTATTCATTGGTGTTCGGTGGTTAAACATCGATATGAGCTCCCTCCATGAAGTTACCTTTGCCTCACGGATTGTGCGATGAGCCTTTGCTTTGGCTCGACGATATTCAATTCGCAGAAACTCAGAGTGTGGGTCTCTCCTCATTCGATTCTGAGCACGCCTTCTCTCCCTAATGGCATTTCGGCATTGGTCATTCCACCATGGACATTTGTATCTAGTGTTACAGTTTCGGGTGGGAATAAATTGGGTGGCCGTTTCCAGCATCGCTGCCACCATGTTGTCACAATTCTCAACACCATTTCTGCTATCAAACTTAAAAGAAAAGTGCCTCTGAAACTCAGTCCAATCTGCTCGCTTAATATTCCAACCTGAAAATAAAGGTGGAACATTTGGTGGTGGTGTTCCTGTATCAGAACCCATTCTAATGTGTATGGGGAAATGGTCACTTGAATGGAGGTCCTTGTCAGTATTCCATTCCATCAGGGGAGCAATGTCGCTTGTTGTGACAGTTAAGTCAATAAATGACTCGTGGCCTGTAAAATCGTCAATTCTAGTTGGTTGACCATCGTTCAACACGCACAAGGTATTCAAGTTAATCACATCCATCCAGATATTGCCTCGAGTGTCATTTATTTGGCTACCCCACATCATATGTTTGCTGTTGGCATCCGTGCAAATGACAAAGGGCTTAGGAAGCTCTTTGATCAACTGGTCCATCTCAGTAAAAGAGAAGGTCTCATTCGGTGGAAGATACAATGAACAGATCGCAATTCGTCTGTTTTGGACCCTTATCGAACATACCACTGCCTGTAATGTAGTGTGTACCTGTACCTGGAAGTGTGACAAGTTGTTAGACACATATATAGACACTCCTCCACCCCGTCCTCCTTGACGTGAGTATTCATGATACGCAGAAAATCCAGGTAATCGGAAAGTATACCTGTCATTCATCATGAAATGAGTCTCTTGAATACATATGAGGCTGAAGTTACCATGCATGAACATGGGTTTTGCCTCGGCCCATTTGCCAATGAGCCCTCGTGCATTCCATTGTAGGATGCTAAGACCCATTGAAAAAACTAAAGGTGTAACTTATCATCAAATAAATACATACCACTTCAAACCAAAGCTTCCACAATGGGAACATATATGCATTGTGCACACTATCTGTGTGATGTATGCAACATTCAGTGCAATGTGCACTGTCAACCAAGACACAATTCAACACTAAAAACTTGTTGATGCTCTGCACTATATACAGCCTTTCTACTGCCTGGCCTTCTACTAAGTGGGTGGGGTGCCCATCCTAGTGAGACTGGGCATTCGTTTCTTCGTCCTCTGTTCAGTGAGGGGTTCCTGTTTTCCTCTAGTCTCTTCTTGAGACGATGGATGCATTTGGGATGTTGGATGTTTGCCTTTTCCTCCACCTCTATTCCTATCTCTACTATGACGGTCCACTTTGGTCCAGTGTACTCCCTTTTTGCCAATCTCTTGGCTTTCCCCATCCTCCATGTCATCAGAGGTGTCAGTCTCTACATCGACCTGGGCATTTTGACAACTCCCATTTCCACTACCTGGAGTAGGATTGTCCTCAGCCATGCTGTCTCCCACCTCACGTGGTAGTTGTGCAGGGGTTGGGACACAGTCTCTCAGTTCAGGTTCTCGGTTTGGGATCTGGAGTGTCTCATCAGAGGTGTTAACCCCTGCCTGACTCACCAGTTTGTTGAGAAGGGACAGCATCTTATCCACCTTTGTTTCCAGTACATCAACCCGCTCCCTCAGAGAAGTATCCAGGTGGTTCTGTTGCTGTGTGGTCGGTGATGTCTGAAGTATAGTGGAATATGCCGGTGTTGTGGGTCTTTGGTGCTTTTTCTCATACTCCCTCCGAGCATGAGCGTATGAAATATCCTGTGTTACTTTGATTTCACACACCTCCTTTTCCTTTCTCCAGACTGGGCAGTCGTGGGAGTAACAAGGATGTCTGTCATCAGAAGTACAGTTAATGCATTTGGGGGAGCAGTCCCCTTCATGTTTCTCACCCCCACACTTCAGACATAAGGCAACACTTTTGCACTTGGCCTGAACATGACCATATTTGCCACACTGATTGCAGAGCAGAGGGTTAGGAATGTACCTCCGCACCTCATAGGACACATAATCAAAATGTAGTTGTGTTGGGCACGTTGGCTTGTCAAATGTCAAGATGAGCAGAGGGGTGTTTTCCCTGTGAGTTCCCACCCTCCTTGTCACCCGTTTCGCTCCAACCACTCCAAACTCCTGGAGCCATCCCACTACCTCCTGTTCAGTAAGTTCAGTCAGGTCAAAGGCATAGATAGTGCCTTTGCTCGTGTTAAGTTTCTCTGCTTTCTGAACACTGCACTCCTCACTTCCGAACATTGTCGCTTTCAGCAGTCTGTCAGATTGCCTTTCATTTTTTGTTTTCAGCAACAGACTCCCATCATTCTGAAATGTCGCCTTTGATACTCGGTCTTGTCCTCCTAAGATGCCCCTAATGCAAGTCTGAACCCAAGGCCAGCCTTTACCCTTGATCGGACTCCCTGACTTCAGGGTGACACTCAGGTATAACCCCGAGTCCTCATCACCCCAAAAGGTCTCTCTCATGTTATCTACTCTAGACCTCTTTGTAGCTCTGGGTGTCCCCATCATTTACACACCAGCCTACACTTCCGCAATGGATCCCAATCACTCATTGAGGCGATTGTGACTCACCACGTGGCCGAGCTTCCACCCGACAATTAATCAAAACGAAATGGAAGAAAAAGAAAAATGGATGCTTCTCCAAAAGAATTGAATAAACAAAAACAAATTGGACTTAAAAAGTCCTCTTCCTTCTTCCCGGCCTCGCCGATCACAATCAAGAGCTTTCCGATCACACGTCCTTCCGCTCCCGTAACTGCGAACGCTATTCAGTGCTATTACTACTGCTGTCAATTTAGCAGCACTTTGATTATCCAACTACAGTTTGATATTCAGGGTGCGTCGATTTCGCCCAAACTTGGCCCAGGGACCAAGTCTGACACGCTGAGCACGAATCTGGTGTCAGAAATCCGCTATTCTCAACCGATCACCCAAATTTACCGTTTTTGAGTTCGTCCATTTACAGATTGACAAACTCCAGGGGCCATCGATTTGGCCCACAAATGGGTCTAGGGGACCAAGTCTGACACGCTGAGCACGAATCTGGTGTCAGAAATCCGCTATTCTCAACCGATCACCCAAATTTACCGTTTTTGAGTTCGTCCATCTACAGATTGACAAACTCCAGGGGCCATCGATTTCGCCCAAAAATGGGTCTAGGGGACCAAGTGTGACACGCTGAGCACGAATCTGGTGTCAGAAACCCGCTATTCTTAACCGATCACCCAAATTTACCGTTTTTGAGTTCGTCCATCTACAGATTGACAAACTCCAGGGGCCATCGATTTGCCCCAAAAATGGGTCTAGGGGACCAAGTCTGACACGCTGAGCACGAATCTGGTGTCAGAAATCCGCTATTCTCAACCGATCACCCAAATTTACCGTTTTTGAGTTCGTCCATCTACAGATTGACAAACTCCAGGGGCCATCGATTTGGCCCAAAAATGGGTCTAGGGGACCAAGTGTGACACGCTGAGCACGAATCTGGTGTCAGAAATCCGCTATTCTCAACTGATCACCCAAATTTACCGTTTTTGAGTTCGTCCATTTGAGATTGACAAACTCCAGGGGCCATCGATTTCGCCCAAAAATGGGTCTAGGGGACCAAGTCTGACACGCTGAGCTCGAATCTGGTGTCAGAAATCCGCTATTCTCGACCGATCACCCAAATTTACCGTTTTTGAGTTCGTCCATCTACAGATTGACAAACTCCAGGGGCCATCGATTTGCCCCAAAAATGGGTCTAGGGGACCAAGTCTGACACGCTGAGCACGAATCTGGTGTCAGAAATCCGCTATTCTCAACCGATCACCCAAATTTACCGTTTTTGAGTTCGTCCATCTGCAGATTGACAAACTCCAGGGGCCATCGATTTGGCCCAAAAATGGGTCTAGGGGACCAAGTGTGACACGCTGAGCACGAATCTGGTGTCAGAAATCCGCTATTCTCAACTGATCACCCAAATTTACCGTTTTTGAGTTCGTCCATTTGAGATTGACAAACTCCAGGGGCCATCGATTTGGCCCAAAAATGGGTCTACTGGACCAAGTCTGACACGCTGAGCACGAATCTGGTGTCAGAAATCCGCTATTCTCAACTGATCACCCAAATTTACCGTTTTTGAGTTCGTCTATCTACAGATTGACAAACTCCAGGGGCGATCGATTTCGCCCAAAAATGGGTCTAGGGGACCAAGTCTGACACGCTTAGCACGAATCTGGTGTCAGAAATCCGCTATTCTCAACTGATCACCCAAATTTACCGTTTTTGAGTTCGTCTATCTACAGATTGACAAACTCCAGGGGCGATCGATTTCGCCCAAAAATGGGTCTAGGGGACCAAGTCTGACACGCTTAGCACGAATCTGGTGTCAGAAATCCGCTATTCTCAACCGATCACCCAAATTTACCGTTTTTGAGTTCGTCCATCTACAGATTGACAAACTCCAGGGGCCATCGATTTGGCCAAAAAATGGGTCTAGGGGATCAACTCTGACACGCTGAGCACGAATCTGATGTCAGAAATCCGCTATTCTCAACCGATCACCCAAATTTACCGTTTTTGAGTTCGTCCATCTACAGATTGACAAACTCCAGGGGCCATCGATTTTGCCCAAAAACGAGTCTAGGGGACCAAGTCTGACACGCTGAGCACGAATCTGGTGTCAGAAATCCGCTATTCTCAACCGATCACCCAAATTTACCGTTTTTTGAGTTCGTCCATCTATACAGATTGACAAACTCCAGCCCAGCCAGCAATTTTACTCCGGGCCCAAGCAGGCTAAAGTGCGGCTTGCCCAAGATTTTAGTCGGGCTGAAGTCGGCTAGGGCTTGGGCTAAAGTCGGCGTATGACACAAAAACGCCGACTAAAGCCCATGCTCCGCCGGAGGTATGCCCGCTCTGCGAGCTCCGGACAGCCGTAGCTTAGCCCCAGTTGTGCGACGATTGGCGGTAGCCCGATGTAAGCCCGAGCAAAACGTGACTGGCGCAGAAATGCGCATGCATGAACAGCCGATCAAGTATGGTTCAACTCCGGCTTTACTCCAGTTAGCCAAAGGAGACAACCAGCTTGATCAGCCCGCGCTCCGCCCAAGTTGAGCCTGCTTTGATTGCGCGGGCGGATGTCGGGCTGAGCTGCAGCTGGCCACACTCTGGCATAGCTGCGGCATGCCCAAGCTCAGCCCAAGTAAAAAATACATTGGTTTTGATCGAAGTGGGCAAACCCAGGCTAAGCCCAAGCTGCCCGACGTTTGCCATTGTTTAGCCCAAGCGAATTTCTGGCTGGAAGGGCACTCAAAAACGGTAAATTTGGGTGATCAGTTGAGAAAAGCGGATTTCTGACAGCAGATTCGTGCTCAGCGTGTCAGATTTGATCCCCTAGACCCATTTTTGGGCCAAATCGATGGCCCCTGGAGTTTGTCAATCTGTAGATGGACGAACTCAAAAACGGTAAATTTGGGTGATCGGTTGAGAATAGCGGATTTCTGACACCAGATTCGTGCTCAGCGTGTCACACTTGGTCCCCTAGACCCATTTTTGGGCCAAATCGATGGCCCCTGGAGGTTGTCAATCTGTAGATGGACGAACTCAAAAACGGTAAATTTGGGTGATCGGTTGAGACTAATAGCGGATTTCTGACACCAGATTCGTGCTCAGCGTGTCACACTTGGTCCCTAGACCCATTTTTGGGCGAAATCGATGGCCCCTGGAGTTTGTCAATCTCAAATGGACGAACTCAAAAACGGTAAATTTGGGTGATCAGTTGAGAATAGCGGATTTCTGACACCAGATTCGTGCTCAGCGTGTCACACTTGGTCCCCTAGACCCATTTTTGGGCCAAATCGATGGCCCCTGGAGTTTGTCAATCTGTAGATGGACGAACTCAAAAACGGTAAATTTGGGTGATCGGTTGAGAATAGCGGATTTCTGACACCAGATTCGTGCTCAGCGTGTCAGACTTGGTCCCCTAGACCCATTTTTGGGGCAAATCGATGGCCCCTGGAGTTTGTCAATCTGTAGATGGACGAACTCAAAAACGGTAAATTTGGGTGATCGGTTAAGAATAGCGGGTTTCTGACACCAGATTCGTGCTCAGCGTGTCACACTTGGTCCCCTAGACCCATTTTTGGGCGAAATCGATGGCCCCTGGAGTTTGTCAATCTGTAGATGGACGAACTCAAAAACGGTAAATTTGGGTGATCGGTTGAGAATAGCGGATTTCTGACACCAGATTCGTGCTCAGCGTGTCAGACTTCGTCCCCTAGACTCGTTTTTGGGCAAAATCGATGGCCCTTGGAGTTTGTCAATCTGTAGATGGACGAACTCAAAAATGGTAAATTTGGGTGATCGGTTGAGAATAGCGGATTTCTGACACCAGATTCGTGCTCAGCGTGTCACACTTGGTCCCCTAGACCCATTTTTGGGCGAAATCGATGGCCCCTGGAGTTTGTCAATCTGTAGGTAGATGGACGAACTCAAAAACGGTAAATTTGGGTGATCGGTCGAGAATAGCGGATTTCTGACACCAGATTCGTGCTCAGCGTGTCAGACTTGGTCCCCTAGACTCGTTTTTGGGCAAAATCGATGGCCCCTGGAGTTTGTCAATCTGTAGATGGACGAACTCAAAAACGGTAAATTTGGGTGATCGGTTGAGAATAGCGGATTTCTGACACCAGATTCGTGCTCAGCGTGTCACACTTGGTCCCCTAGACCCATTTTTGGGCGAAATCGATGGCCCCTGGAGTTTGTCAATCTGTAGATGGACGAACTCAAAAACGGTAAATTTGGGTGATCGGTCGAGAATAGCGGATTTCTGGCACCAGATTCGTGCTCAGCGTGTCACACTTGGTCCCCTAGACCCATTTTTGGGCCAAATCGATGGCCCGTGGAGTTTGTCAATCTGTAGATGGACGAACTCAAAAACGGTAAATTTGGGTGATCGGTCGAGAATAGCGGATTTCTGACACCAGATTCGTGCTCAGCGTGTCAGACTTGGTCCCCTAGACCCATTTTTGGGCCAAATCGATGGCCCCTGGAGTTTGTCAATCTGTAGATGGACGAACTCAAAAACGGTAAATTTGGGTGATCGGTTGAGAAAAGCGGATTTCTAACACCAGATTCGTGCTCAGCGTGTCAGACTTGGTCCCTGGGGCAAGTTTGGGCGAAATCGGCGCACCCTGAATATCAAACTGTAGTTGGATAATCAAACTGCTGCTAAATTGACAGCAGTGCTAACTACAGTTTGATATTCAGGGTGCGTCGATTTCGCCCAAACTTGGCCCAGGGACCAAGTCTGACACGCTGAGCACGAATCTGGTGTCAGAAATCCGCTATTCTCAACCGATCACCCAAATTTACCGTTTTTGAGTTCGTCCATTTACAGATTGACAAACTCCAGGGGCCATCGATTTGGCCCACAAATGGGTCTAGGGGACCAAGTCTGACACGCTGAGCACGAATCTGGTGTCAGAAATCCGCTATTCTCAACCGATCACCCAAATTTACCGTTTTTGAGTTCGTCCATCTACAGATTGACAAACTCCAGGGGCCATCGATTTCGCCCAAAAATGGGTCTAGGGGACCAAGTGTGACACGCTGAGCACGAATCTGGTGTCAGAAACCCGCTATTCTTAACCGATCACCCAAATTTACCGTTTTTGAGTTCGTCCATCTACAGATTGACAAACTCCAGGGGCCATCGATTTGCCCCAAAAATGGGTCTAGGGGACCAAGTCTGACACGCTGAGCACGAATCTGGTGTCAGAAATCCGCTATTCTCAACCGATCACCCAAATTTACCGTTTTTGAGTTCGTCCATCTACAGATTGACAAACTCCAGGGGCCATCGATTTGGCCCAAAAATGGGTCTAGGGGACCAAGTGTGACACGCTGAGCACGAATCTGGTGTCAGAAATCCGCTATTCTCAACTGATCACCCAAATTTACCGTTTTTGAGTTCGTCCATTTGAGATTGACAAACTCCAGGGGCCATCGATTTCGCCCAAAAATGGGTCTAGGGGACCAAGTCTGACACGCTGAGCTCGAATCTGGTGTCAGAAATCCGCTATTCTCGACCGATCACCCAAATTTACCGTTTTTGAGTTCGTCCATCTACAGATTGACAAACTCCAGGGGCCATCGATTTGCCCCAAAAATGGGTCTAGGGGACCAAGTCTGACACGCTGAGCACGAATCTGGTGTCAGAAATCCGCTATTCTCAACCGATCACCCAAATTTACCGTTTTTGAGTTCGTCCATCTGCAGATTGACAAACTCCAGGGGCCATCGATTTGGCCCAAAAATGGGTCTAGGGGACCAAGTGTGACACGCTGAGCACGAATCTGGTGTCAGAAATCCGCTATTCTCAACTGATCACCCAAATTTACCGTTTTTGAGTTCGTCCATTTGAGATTGACAAACTCCAGGGGCCATCGATTTGGCCCAAAAATGGGTCTACTGGACCAAGTCTGACACGCTGAGCACGAATCTGGTGTCAGAAATCCGCTATTCTCAACTGATCACCCAAATTTACCGTTTTTGAGTTCGTCTATCTACAGATTGACAAACTCCAGGGGCGATCGATTTCGCCCAAAAATGGGTCTAGGGGACCAAGTCTGACACGCTTAGCACGAATCTGGTGTCAGAAATCCGCTATTCTCAACTGATCACCCAAATTTACCGTTTTTGAGTTCGTCTATCTACAGATTGACAAACTCCAGGGGCGATCGATTTCGCCCAAAAATGGGTCTAGGGGACCAAGTCTGACACGCTTAGCACGAATCTGGTGTCAGAAATCCGCTATTCTCAACCGATCACCCAAATTTACCGTTTTTGAGTTCGTCCATCTACAGATTGACAAACTCCAGGGGCCATCGATTTGGCCAAAAAATGGGTCTAGGGGATCAACTCTGACACGCTGAGCACGAATCTGATGTCAGAAATCCGCTATTCTCAACCGATCACCCAAATTTACCGTTTTTGAGTTCGTCCATCTACAGATTGACAAACTCCAGGGGCCATCGATTTTGCCCAAAAACGAGTCTAGGGGACCAAGTCTGACACGCTGAGCACGAATCTGGTGTCAGAAATCCGCTATTCTCAACCGATCACCCAAATTTACCGTTTTTTGAGTTCGTCCATCTATACAGATTGACAAACTCCAGCCCAGCCAGCAATTTTACTCCGGGCCCAAGCAGGCTAAAGTGCGGCTTGCCCAAGATTTTAGTCGGGCTGAAGTCGGCTAGGGCTTGGGCTAAAGTCGGCGTATGACACAAAAACGCCGACTAAAGCCCATGCTCCGCCGGAGGTATGCCCGCTCTGCGAGCTCCGGACAGCCGTAGCTTAGCCCCAGTTGTGCGACGATTGGCGGTAGCCCGATGTAAGCCCGAGCAAAACGTGACTGGCGCAGAAATGCGCATGCATGAACAGCCGATCAAGTATGGTTCAACTCCGGCTTTACTCCAGTTAGCCAAAGGAGACAACCAGCTTGATCAGCCCGCGCTCCGCCCAAGTTGAGCCTGCTTTGATTGCGCGGGCGGATGTCGGGCTGAGCTGCAGCTGGCCACACTCTGGCATAGCTGCGGCATGCCCAAGCTCAGCCCAAGTAAAAAATACATTGGTTTTGATCGAAGTGGGCAAACCCAGGCTAAGCCCAAGCTGCCCGACGTTTGCCATTGTTTAGCCCAAGCGAATTTCTGGCTGGAAGGGCACTCAAAAACGGTAAATTTGGGTGATCAGTTGAGAAAAGCGGATTTCTGACAGCAGATTCGTGCTCAGCGTGTCAGATTTGATCCCCTAGACCCATTTTTGGGCCAAATCGATGGCCCCTGGAGTTTGTCAATCTGTAGATATGGACGAACTCAAAAACGGTAAATTTGGGTGATCGGTTGAGAATAGCGGATTTCTGACACCAGATTCGTGCTCAGCGTGTCACACTTGGTCCCCTAGACCCATTTTTGGGCCAAATCGATGGCCCCTGGAGGTTGTCAATCTGTAGATGGACGAACTCAAAAACGGTAAATTTGGGTGATCGGTTGAGACTAATAGCGGATTTCTGACACCAGATTCGTGCTCAGCGTGTCACACTTGGTCCCTAGACCCATTTTTGGGCGAAATCGATGGCCCCTGGAGTTTGTCAATCTCAAATGGACGAACTCAAAAACGGTAAATTTGGGTGATCAGTTGAGAATAGCGGATTTCTGACACCAGATTCGTGCTCAGCGTGTCACACTTGGTCCCCTAGACCCATTTTTGGGCCAAATCGATGGCCCCTGGAGTTTGTCAATCTGTAGATGGACGAACTCAAAAACGGTAAATTTGGGTGATCGGTTGAGAATAGCGGATTTCTGACACCAGATTCGTGCTCAGCGTGTCAGACTTGGTCCCCTAGACCCATTTTTGGGGCAAATCGATGGCCCCTGGAGTTTGTCAATCTGTAGATGGACGAACTCAAAAACGGTAAATTTGGGTGATCGGTTAAGAATAGCGGGTTTCTGACACCAGATTCGTGCTCAGCGTGTCACACTTGGTCCCCTAGACCCATTTTTGGGCGAAATCGATGGCCCCTGGAGTTTGTCAATCTGTAGATGGACGAACTCAAAAACGGTAAATTTGGGTGATCGGTTGAGAATAGCGGATTTCTGACACCAGATTCGTGCTCAGCGTGTCAGACTTCGTCCCCTAGACTCGTTTTTGGGCAAAATCGATGGCCCTTGGAGTTTGTCAATCTGTAGATGGACGAACTCAAAAATGGTAAATTTGGGTGATCGGTTGAGAATAGCGGATTTCTGACACCAGATTCGTGCTCAGCGTGTCACACTTGGTCCCCTAGACCCATTTTTGGGCGAAATCGATGGCCCCTGGAGTTTGTCAATCTGTAGGTAGATGGACGAACTCAAAAACGGTAAATTTGGGTGATCGGTCGAGAATAGCGGATTTCTGACACCAGATTCGTGCTCAGCGTGTCAGACTTGGTCCCCTAGACTCGTTTTTGGGCAAAATCGATGGCCCCTGGAGTTTGTCAATCTGTAGATGGACGAACTCAAAAACGGTAAATTTGGGTGATCGGTTGAGAATAGCGGATTTCTGACACCAGATTCGTGCTCAGCGTGTCACACTTGGTCCCCTAGACCCATTTTTGGGCGAAATCGATGGCCCCTGGAGTTTGTCAATCTGTAGATGGACGAACTCAAAAACGGTAAATTTGGGTGATCGGTCGAGAATAGCGGATTTCTGGCACCAGATTCGTGCTCAGCGTGTCACACTTGGTCCCCTAGACCCATTTTTGGGCCAAATCGATGGCCCGTGGAGTTTGTCAATCTGTAGATGGACGAACTCAAAAACGGTAAATTTGGGTGATCGGTCGAGAATAGCGGATTTCTGACACCAGATTCGTGCTCAGCGTGTCAGACTTGGTCCCCTAGACCCATTTTTGGGCCAAATCGATGGCCCCTGGAGTTTGTCAATCTGTAGATGGACGAACTCAAAAACGGTAAATTTGGGTGATCGGTTGAGAAAAGCGGATTTCTAACACCAGATTCGTGCTCAGCGTGTCAGACTTGGTCCCTGGGGCAAGTTTGGGCGAAATCGGCGCACCCTGAATATCAAACTGTAGTTGGATAATCAATCCACATGTCAAAGCACATTCACTCAGTGTAGGTTACAATACAAGAGTAGAATAGCAGATCAGAGGCAACTTGAATGGGCAGTCCAAAAACCCTATTTTTGACTAATTAGATCGGGAATACGCTGAATTTTCCCGTTGGAAAATATCTTTTGGGAGTGATAAGAAACCAACAAGACCTTTACAAAATAAACAAAGAGTGAACAGTACCCATGTCCCATTACATAACCCCCACCCTCACAGTCACATGACTGATGACCCTCTCCCTCCTCCCGAGCTCAGAACTCACACTGGGCCTTCTCTGTGGGGTACATTTTCTCCGCCTTCCGCAGCAGGCGCGCCGCCTTGTCCCGCTCGCCGGCATTCATGGCCCTCTCGGCGGCCTCCACACACCGCTCCGCCTCTCCTTTATTGGCGTCCATGGTGTGGCAAGGCTCGTCGGGACGTGCTGCTGCTAGGTCTCACCAAACACTGCAGATCAGACTGTAAGAGAAGTCGAGATCAAAGTCAGATGTGTTCTAACCACCGGCTCTATGTTAGTGTGAGCGAGCGAAGCGAAGTTTTTCCAATAGAACGGAAAAATCGCAGTAGAGCGGCCTGGCCCAGTCCGGTCTCTCACGCTTTAAAGAGGTTTATATCTCAGCAGCTGCTGCACCGATTGATCTGTGGTCATTTTAATGGGTAGCACCATCCATTCCCTTCTACCCCAAAATTGACTACTCTTAATGCATCTAAGTCACTGTCATGGCACGTGCCACGAAGAAAGTCAGGGGTGTTCAAGTTGTTCTGCTGAAGTGGCTCTTTGAGAGGCCTATATTGCTGGAACATTTGACTTATGGTAATTTATGTAGGGTAGTTGCATCCCTTCTACCAAACATCGGACACTCTCGATGCATGTGGGAGACCCACACAAAATCATGCAATGCAAAATCAAAATGAAGAGGCACAAAGTTTGTTCTAATTACAAAAGCTCAATAATTACTTGGGCAATTGTGCTGAAACTTATCATGTGGGTAGGCACTTACCACTGACCACTCATCAGGCTATGTATATCCATATGTCAGCAGTCAGGTTGGGGACTGCAGTGCACAGGCAGGGATTATTTAGAGCAGATAGGCATGCGCATGTGCAGGGTGCTACTTTTACATCATGAGAATGGCTGGACTAATTGCGCTGAAAGTTGGTACACCCTTAGTAACCAGTAACTAGGGTGCCAGGAAAACCATGTCTGTTCAGAGTAGACCCAGTTTGCAAGTGCACACATGCAGAAGGATGCTTCCACATCTTGAAAACAACTGAGCCGATTGTGCTAAAATAAAGCGCAGCGCGAGACACCAACAAGAAGGGTGCAATTGCAACTTGCAAGTCAGCTGAAAAAGCCCCTCTAGCACTAGAGCAGTGCAGTTGCACTCTCTTGTTCAGGGGATGGATCAATCAGAGGGGATGGGGTAAATCGGACCCCAGGTCCAGTCAGGCCTGGAAAGCACAATTTAATCCTTTTGAATTTATTGAAATCACTTCCTTTGAAGCATAATAACCCCTGCTCGGGGGAGGTAAATACAGGGCACGTATTTAGACCGTGACAAATTATGGCACTTTTTAATAATGCTATTCCAAATTCTGGCAGGTTGTTAATTATTGAATTATATCAATATAGGCTTGGTTTTTTTAAAACAAATATTGTTGATTTTTGGGTAATTCAGGCACACTTCTGTGATTGTGAAATACACCCGTGAAATACACCTGCTGGCTGCTGCAGCCACTTCTCCAAAACGGTCACCCTGCTGACTGCTGAGCTATCCTCCTGCTGCGTTAACTTAAAATACAGTATGATACAATGCCCTCAGGTGAAATAACTGGAAAAAGACAATAATGGATATCAAAATGAGTAAAAAAAAAGAGGCTCTGCCGCTCTTTTGTCATTTTGCTCATTTACCAACCATCGTATAACAATGATCATGCAATGCATGCAGCATTAAAACTTACAGCATGAAACTGCAATCGAATATCCTTGGAATAGCTCAAAAGATGATAAAAATATGAAAATATAATTGTACTATTCTTCAGATTATATGCCGCAAATTGTCGCTTTTGCCTTTTGACGGGCTAGGGTCTGGATTATTCGGTGAAATGCTGCATACGCTCTTGGGACACCTAGCGGCTCGATTGGAAAACCTATTTAAATTTCTCATAAATATGGAATCATTTGATCAAATTTTCATTTATTTTTCATTTAAGTGTTTCACTTCATATATTAAGCTCATCGACACATGAAAATATGAGAAAAAGCATTAAAATAATGGTAAAAAGCATGTTTAAAAAATGAATGCTACTGCTACGTCAGTGACACGTTCAATTGGTTCATTCCTGCCATTACGTCATGCTAAACTCAGGTTATGATTGGCTCACTTCCGGAAAGAATACCCTACATCGACAGACTGTGTGAGAAATGAACATGGACAAAAATATGATGTTTGCTGCGCCACTTTTGTGCTTAAAGTTGTTGAACAGCACCAAGGCAGTAATAGCACTGCTGTCAATTCAGCACCCTGTAACCAGGGTGCTGTTCAACAACTTTAAGCACAAAAGTGGCGCAGCAAACATCATATTTTTGTCCATGTTCATTTCTCACACAGTCTGTCGATGTAGGGTATTCTTTCCGGAAGTGAGCCAATCATAACCTGAGTTTAGCATGACGTAATGGCAGGAATGAACCAATTGAACGTGTCACTGACGTAGCAGTAGCATTCATTTTTTAAACATGCTTTTTACCATTATTTTAATGCTTTTTCTCATATTTTCATGTGTCGATGAGCTTAATATATGAAGTGAAACACTTAAATGAAAAATAAATGAAAATTTGATCAAATGATTCCATATTTATGAGAAATTTAAATAGGTTTTCCAATCGAGCCGCTAGGTGTCCCAAGAGCGTATGCAGCATTTCACCGAATAATCCAGACCCTAGCCCGTCAAAAGGCAAAAGCGACAATTTGCGGCATATAATCTGAAGAATAGTACAATTATATTTTCATATTTTTATCATCTTTTGAGCTATTCCAAGGATATTCGATTGCAGTTTCATGCTGTAAGTTTTAATGCTGCATGCATTGCATGATCATTGTTATACGATGGTTGGTAAATGAGCAAAATGACAAAAGAGCGGCAGAGCCTCTTTTTTTTTACTCATTTTGATATCCATTATTGTCTTTTTCCAGTTATTTCACCTGAGGGCATTGTATCATACTGTATTTTAAGTTAACGCAGCAGGAGGATAGCTCAGCAGTCAGCAGGGTGACCGTTTTGGAGAAGTGGCTGCAGCAGCCAGCAGGTGTATTTCACGGGTGTATTTCACAATCACAGAAGTGTGCCTGAATTACCCAAAAATCAACAATATTTGTTTTAAAAAAACCAAGCCTATATTGATATAATTCAATAATTAACAACCTGCCAGAATTTGGAATAGCATTATTAAAAAGTGCCATAATTTGTCACGGTCTAAATACGTGCCCTGTATTTACCTCCCCCGAGCAGGGGTTATTATGCTTCAAAGGAAGTGATTTCAATAAATTCAAAAGGATTAAATTGTGCTTTCCAGGCCTGACTGGACCTGGGGTCCGATTTACCCCATCCCCTCTGATTGATCCATCCCCTGAACAAGAGAGTGCAACTGCACTGCTCTAGTGCTAGAGGGGCTTTTTCAGCTGACTTGCAAGTTGCAATTGCACCCTTCTTGTTGGTGTCTCGCGCTGCGCTTTATTTTAGCACAATCGGCTCAGTTGTTTTCAAGATGTGGAAGCATCCTTCTGCATGTGTGCACTTGCAAACTGGGTCTACTCTGAACAGACATGGTTTTCCTGGCACCCTAGTTACTGGTTACTAAGGGTGTACCAACTTTCAGCGCAATTAGTCCAGCCATTCTCATGATGTAAAAGTAGCACCCTGCACATGCGCATGCCTATCTGCTCTAAATAATCCCTGCCTGTGCACTGCAGTCCCCAACCTGACTGCTGACATATGGATATACATAGCCTGATGAGTGGTCAGTGGTAAGTGCCTACCCACATGATAAGTTTCAGCACAATTGCCCAAGTAATTATTGAGCTTTTGTAATTAGAACAAACTTTGTGCCTCTTCATTTTGATTTTGCATTGCATGATTTTGTGTGGGTCTCCCACATGCATCGAGAGTGTCCGATGTTTGGTAGAAGGGATGCAACTACCCTACATAAATTACCATAAGTCAAATGTTCCAGCAATATAGGCCTCTCAAAGAGCCACTTCAGCAGAACAACTTGAACACCCCTGACTTTCTTCGTGGCACGTGCCATGACAGTGACTTAGATGCATTAAGAGTAGTCAATTTTGGGGTAGAAGGGAATGGATGGTGCTACCCATTAAAATGACCACAGATCAATCGGTGCAGCAGCTGCTGAGATATAAACCTCTTTAAAGCGTGAGAGACCGGACTGGGCCAGGCCGCTCTACTGCGATTTTTCCGTTCTATTGGAAAAACTTCGCTTCGCTCGCTCACACTAACATAGAGCCGGTGGTTAGAACACATCTGACTTTGATCTCGACTTCTCTTACAGTCTGATCTGCAGTGTTTGGTGAGACCTAGCAGCAGCACGTCCCGACGAGCCTTGCCACACCATGGACGCCAATAAAGGAGAGGCGGAGCGGTGTGTGGAGGCCGCCGAGAGGGCCATGAATGCCGGCGAGCGGGACAAGGCGGCGCGCCTGCTGCGGAAGGCGGAGAAAATGTACCCCACAGAGAAGGCCCAGTGTGAGTTCTGAGCTCGGGAGGAGGGAGAGGGTCATCAGTCATGTGACTGTGAGGGTGGGGGTTATGTAATGGGACATGGGTACTGTTCACTCTTTGTTTATTTTGTAAAGGTCTTGTTGGTTTCTTATCACTCCCAAAAGATATTTTCCAACGGGAAAATTCAGCGTATTCCCGATCTAATTAGTCAAAAATAGGGTTTTTGGACTGCCCATTCAAGTTGCCTCTGATCTGCTATTCTACTCTTGTATTGTAACCTACACTGAGTGAATGTGCTTTGACATGTGGATTGTAGATAAATCTCTGTAAGCCGAGATACTCCCTTTGTCGCCTTCGTGCCCCGTGCGCCTACCGTCAATGCCCTGCCCTGACTGGACCCGGCTTCCCGGGCTTACAGCGCTGCTCGAGCTGCTGAACCGTCTGGGCGAGTCGACACCAGACGGCGCTCGCTCCCGTCCGTCGGCCAGGGCGCAGCACCGCCGCTCGGAGACGGAGGAGCCGCGCGCCGCCCCGGAGGAGGCCAGCTACACCAAGGAGCAGCTGGAGGAAGTCCGCAGGTCAGTAACGAGGGGGATGGGAGGGACAGGTGGTGAGGTGGGGTGGAGTGAATTCAGGGTACGCCCTACAAAGCACTTGTAGTGGAGAGAGGGCTATGTGCGGTATATATTTCAGCGCTCGCTTGTATTGGAAGTTAATTTTTACGGACGTATCACGAGTTATGTTACATTTTGATGTCACGATTGAGTAAATTGGTGTGCATCATATTAGGTATACACAAGTTGCCAGCAATAATTGATCATAATGCCACATCTCATGCTGCTCAGCACGCTGTTGACGAGTGCCATATCACCTGGGTAGCCACACCCGACTGCTCGAGAGGGCTTGAATTGAGTTTGACACGGTTCGTCGGTGGGCGTGATTGGTTGGACCATGTTGGGCTCATCTGATGCGTGTCGATTCTCACTAACTTCTCTGTTTTAAAGACATAGTTTGACTTATTCGAACGAAAGCTGCGACAAAATACTTTAGGCAAAGTTTTACCTGTACCTGGAAATAAACATCTGCTGACAAATGTAGCGTTATTTACATATAATTAACTCCCCAAGTTTTGTGGTGAACGCCCACCTGAAGCTTTTAGTACGACCCCGTGTCGATTGTGTCGAACCCAAGTAGTACTCACCTCATCTCCCCTCCCCCACAACATTTCTTAAATTCATGAACCTTATCAGCAGTCGGTACCAAATTGCCTCATGCATCAGCAGGCAACCAAACTGAGCGTAGTACGCAGCATAGCAATGCATATTGTTGCCGACAAACTGCACTAGGTAGTTGATGTTGCGGCTCATTTCGGCTCTGATCGTAGCTGCCGGGCCGGGCCGACTCGTGATCCCGGCCGGCGCCGCTCCGCGCCGCCGCCGCCCCATCCCCCTGCCACGCCGCCGGCAGATGGGCCGTCCGCGAGAGAGTTTATGGCAGTGATCGGGTGACGGGACGCTCCTCTCTCCCGGCTACCGTGTCTTACAGCTGCAGTTGTATGAAAGGATGCGCTGTTACCGGAGGGACTGACCCGGGGGGAGGGGTGGGCTGGCGTAGCGTCGCACGTGGACCTGTGTCCCCGGCGGGCCGGAGCCGTTATGCCGACATGTGCCGACCGCGTGGTAGGGTTACCAGGACGCTGTGTAGTGTGTAGCTTCTTTGTTATTTCATTACTTCCGTCGCCATCTGTGTCCTCCCGACCCAGTATATAAACGGGGCGGGAGCAACCCTCGCTCTCACTTCTTTACTTTTCGGCGCCGAGAGAGCACTGCCTCGCTCTCTCTGGCCAACTCTTCTTGTCAGTGATACTGTGTTGTCATCGCCTATTCGCCATCTGCAATACTCACCAGTTCGGAAGAATCTTGTGTTTGTGAATGGTGAAGAGTGGAGTGCAGCGGCGGATAAGAGCACGGGGAGAGTGGCACACAGTCAGTTCGCACAGTCTTCTATTTCACGGTGACCGGGTCTACTTATCATTCCTATCTGATTCCTTATTTTCCTAATACCTCTTGCTCTCTGAAAAGAGGGTTCCTTTGTCTCTCTGTAAAGAGGGCTCTATGTCTATATTTAGGTCTTAACATGCTCTCTGTAAAGAGGGTTCCTTTGTCTCTCTGAAAAGAGGGCTCTGCATACCCTTTTAGGTCTTAACATGCTCTCTGTAAAGAGGGTTCCTTTGTCTCTCTGAAAAGAGGGCTCTACATACCCTTTTAGGTCTTAACATGCTCTCTGTAAAGAGGGTTCCTTTGTCGCTCTGAAAAGAGTGCTCTTAAACCTTGATCCAAAATTATATCCATTCATATAGCATCCACTTCTGATATTATAAATTCCCAATTTCGCCTCATTACCATATCAACCTATATCCTGTCAGGCCCCGGTCGCCACACCAAATGATGCGAGACGTCAACACACACACAGTTATACAGTCCACTGAGTCAAGTTGAAGAACGTCTGCAACATTTTCTGGTCCTCCGGGCCGGATGATCCCGGCCAGAGGTGACAAGTCAGAGGAAGAGGTCCAGAGGCACAGCCCGCAGTAGCAACCCTCGCCAGTGTTCGTCAAGTGGCATCAACTCGCCCCCCGCAGGATCTAGGTGAAGGATAATGGAAGATTCAAAGGAGGGAGACGACAGAGAGATGATGCTACGGAGCGGCGACGGCGCTGGAGCAGAGAATGGACGTGCTGCTGGAGAGTTGGGAGCCCTGACGCCTCAAGACTCAACAGAGGAAAGCAACGGGATGGCGATGCCGCAGAGCAGGGTCAATGGCGGAGTGAAGGAAGGAACAGCCACCGGTGAGCTGAAGACCCTGAAGCTGCAGCGTGGCCGCAAGGCCGCCCTACTCACCCGTGCCTGTAACATGGCTGAGGTACAAATCGATCGCTGTGCAAGTGAAGAAGAACTTAGGAAGCGGCTTGAGTCCCTGAACACGGCCCTGGAAGGCTTCCTGGATATAAATGGTGATTATGTTGAAAGGGTACATGAAGTGGGTGAGCTAGAAGAGGCGGAAGAGTATGCCGCCCGGTTGACGGCACGGCACGCCTCAGCAATCAAGGCGATTAAAGAGGCCATCAAGTTGAAGTCCTCAGGCTGCTCAGCGTCCGAGACAGAGGGGAAGCCGATGTCGCTCGCTCCACGGCGAGACGGAAGTAAGGTCAGTGGGTCCCGGGCTTCAAAATGCTCAAAGGCCTCAACAGTGGCAAGGGAGGCTGAAATAACTGCAGAGATGAAGGCCCTCGAGCTGAAGCATCTCAGGGCAAGAAAGGAACGAGAAAGGCAGAAGAAAGAGCAAGAGGACATGCTGAGGAAGCAAGAGGACATGCTGAAGAAAGAGCAAGAGGACATGCTGAGGAAGCAAGAGGACATGCTGAAGGAGCAAGAGGACATGCTGGAGGAGAAGGCTATGGAGGAAGAGGTTGAACGAGCGCTTGTGAAGGCACGTCTCTGCAAGGCAGCTGAGAGCGACCTTGAGTGGGAGAGACGGCACGATTTCGATGGCGAGAACGTCGCTCTGGTCCCTAGGGAGTGCAATGTGGCGGAGGGTCCAGTAACGGTCGACCTGCCTCAGCGTAGACCACCGCCACAAGAACAGCGCCGAACACTGCAACCTGAGCAGCAGACAGCCGCAAACAACGCCGAGCTGCCGAGCAGCAAGAACGAACAGCATCCCGCTAACTGGGTGACAGATGTTCGCTCTGAGCAACAGCCTTTGTTTCATCAACAATCGGCGTTTGTGAAGAGCATCCCACGTCTTACCCTGCCGACGTTCCGAGGAAGCGCTCAAGAGTGGCCACGCTGGATTGGGCTGTTTAAAGCTTTGGTGCATAATCAGCCGTCGTTGTCCGACTCCGAGCGTATGGCACACCTTCAAAACGCGGTGGAGGGACCAGCTGCCCAAGCCATCAACGGCATGCTCTTCAACGGGGAACTCTACCAGGAGGCTCTCAAGACCTTGCAGGAACGCTTCGGCAGAGAGGAAGACATCATACAGGCCCATCTGCGAAAGATCTTCACCTCCACCCCGCCATCTCTCATGGACCTCCCAGCCATGGAGCAATTCTACTCAGTCGTCCACAACACGGTGACAGTTCTTCGCAATCTGGGCTACTCAAGCGACCTAGCGAGCAGCGAAAACCTGAGAAGAGTGGTGGAGAAGCTACCAGTCGAGCTTGGTCGAGAATGGGGCCGAGAAGTGCATAGGCTCCGACCAGTGCGACCCACCCTGGAGGCGTTTAGCTCATGGTTGAAGATAGAAGTCGATGTCCTTAGCCACTCTGGCAGCCAGTTTGTGACAAACGACAGGACAGAAGCAGCCAAGTCTAGGGACGGTGGGACGGCAAGAAAGTCGGCATTCGCGACAGGCGTCACTTCTTCGGCAGATCCAGAATCCCGACGGGCATGTGTGGTGTGTGAGGACACGCACAAGCTCCCAGACTGCCCGACGTTCAAGGCCAAAACTACCGAAGCAAGAATGAATATCGTGAGCGCTGAGACACTGTGCTTCTCGTGTCTCGGCAAAGGGCACTGGAGCCGAAGGTGCAGGGTGGCCAGAAGGTGCGGTATCGAAGGCTGCAAGTTCAAGCATCATCCCCTGCTTCATGGCAACAAAGGACAAGCGGTACCCGACAAACCTCGCAAGGAAGAAGGCAGTAACAGCGCGCCGTTCGTGGCGGCTTCACTGAACGAGGAGACGGACACCCTGCTCCAGGTAGTTCGGGTCCAAGTCCATGGCACCAGAGGCTCGAAAGAGGTTCTTGCGCTGCTCGATACCGGGGCGCAAACATCCATCTGCCGTGAAGACGTTCTGCGCGAACTTGGGATCACCGGACACCGTCGCCAACTCCGAATTCAGAATGTGGAAGGAAGTGGCGTCCAGAAGCCCTCGCAGCGCGTCTCACTGACCATAAGCGCACTGGACCCTGATGGAAGGAAGAGCGAAATCCAAATCCCGGAAGTGTGGTCCGTTCCAGCTCTCAACGTGACTGCCCCTGTGGTAAAAGGAAGCCAGCTCAAGGGATGTGAACACCTTCACGGACTTGAGTTCCCACAGTACGACGGTAGGCAAGTGGAACTGCTTATCGGAGCGAACGTCTTAGAAGCGGTCCTGCAAAGAGAGACGCGTGTCGGACGCCCGAATCAACCAGTAGCAGTGAAGACCGACCTCGGATGGGCACTGACAGGATCGGTCTCGGCCATCGTTCCCAGTAGCTTGCGCCAAGTCATGTCCACGAAGCTGCTGCTGACGGAACAGGAGGACGAGCGGTCTGCTGCTGTCAGTGAAGGGTGGTCTACCAAGCCTTTCGGGACTGAGCGCTGCCAGACTAAACCCAGGTCAAAGGAGGGAGAAAGAGTGGTCAAACCGTTGGAAGAGAGCACAATCAGAGGTCAAGGACGATATAAAACCGGTTTGCTGGGGGCTCGATCGTCACCGGGCATCGCCAACTATGTCCTCAAAGAAACGCCCCAAGAGCGCTGGAATGAAGGATGGACAGCGCCTCCGAGAGAACCCGAGCAGATCCAACGAAGCTTCGACATGGACGACTTCTCGCTGTATGACGCGGATGTGGATACCGCCAGGCATCTGAAGCAAGGAGCCATCGGAGCCCTCTCTGATGGGGGATTCAAGCTGACTAAATGGAGGAGCAGCCGGCACGAAGTTCTGGAAGGCACTTCGACCAGCGATCTGGCCTCCGCCTGGGTGCGCCGACGGCTGCAGCGGAGGAAAGCTCAGGAGTCGTCCGGAAAGAGAACCTTCAGCGGCACCAGGCGGCACGTCCCAGAAAAGATGAACCCGGCCGATGACTGCTCGAGGGGACTGGCTGCCCCCGAACTCACGTCCGAGAGCCGGTGGCTGAGCGGCCCAGCGTTCCTGAGCGACGACGAAGAGAACTGGCCGGCGCAAGCGCCAACGCCACCGCTGACGGACGACATGGAGGAGGTGAAGTCAAACACCCTGGCCAGCGTAGTGAAGGGCGGCGACCAGCCGGAACGTCTTCAAGGAGCGGACTTCTGCCGCTGTCGCCGTAGAGCAGCGACAGCGGTGTGATGAGATGCAGCTAGTGGATGTGCCGGAACGTTTGTCGTCTCCTTAGTGTGTGTGTTTAGAATGCATATCTAAACACAGGGGGGAGTGATGTTGCCGACAAACTGCACTAGGTAGTTGATGTTGCGGCTCATTTCGGCTCTGATCGTAGCTGCCGGGCCGGGCCGACTCGTGATCCCGGCCGGCGCCGCTCCGCGCCGCCGCCGCCCCATCCCCCTGCCACGCCGCCGGCAGATGGGCCGTCCGCGAGAGAGTTTATGGCAGTGATCGGGTGACGGGACGCTCCTCTCTCCCGGCTACCGTGTCTTACAGCTGCAGTTGTATGAAAGGATGCGCTGTTACCGGAGGGACTGACCCGGGGGGAGGGGTGGGCTGGCGTAGCGTCGCACGTGGACCTGTGTCCCCGGCGGGCCGGAGCCGTTATGCCGACATGTGCCGACCGCGTGGTAGGGTTACCAGGACGCTGTGTAGTGTGTAGCTTCTTTGTTATTTCATTACTTCCGTCGCCATCTGTGTCCTCCCGACCCAGTATATAAACGGGGCGGGAGCAACCCTCGCTCTCACTTCTTTACTTTTCGGCGCCGAGAGAGCACTGCCTCGCTCTCTCTGGCCAACTCTTCTTGTCAGTGATACTGTGTTGTCATCGCCTATTCGCCATCTGCAATACTCACCAGTTCGGAAGAATCTTGTGTTTGTGAATGGTGAAGAGTGGAGTGCAGCGGCGGATAAGAGCACGGGGAGAGTGGCACACAGTCAGTTCGCACAGTCTTCTATTTCACGGTGACCGGGTCTACTTATCATTCCTATCTGATTCCTTATTTTCCTAATACCTCTTGCTCTCTGAAAAGAGGGTTCCTTTGTCTCTCTGTAAAGAGGGCTCTATGTCTATATTTAGGTCTTAACATGCTCTCTGTAAAGAGGGTTCCTTTGTCTCTCTGAAAAGAGGGCTCTGCATACCCTTTTAGGTCTTAACATGCTCTCTGTAAAGAGGGTTCCTTTGTCTCTCTGAAAAGAGGGCTCTACATACCCTTTTAGGTCTTAACATGCTCTCTGTAAAGAGGGTTCCTTTGTCGCTCTGAAAAGAGTGCTCTTAAACCTTGATCCAAAATTATATCCATTCATATAGCATCCACTTCTGATATTATAAATTCCCAATTTCGCCTCATTACCATATCAACCTATATCCTGTCAGGCCCCGGTCGCCACACCAAATGATGCGAGACGTCAACACACACACAGTTATACAGTCCACTGAGTCAAGTTGAAGAACGTCTGCAACACATATTTTACGTCAAACCGGTCTGTATCTTCCAGGATAAAAGTTTGCAAGGACTATTACGAAATTCTCGGCGTCAGTAAAGAAGTAACTGATTCCGAACTGAAGAAGAAATACAGGAAGCTGGCACTGCAGTTTCACCCGGATAAGAACAAGACGCCGGGAGCCGGGGAGGCCTTCAAAGGTAAGTGCCGTGTCGTGGCGCGGCGCGCTGCCGAGCCCGTCACTGGTACATTGTGGACGCCGTCGAACAGAACGGATTCCGGTTATCGTCCCGGCCGCAATCAGGATTATACATGGCTGACGTGTGTGGCGGGCCGATTTAAATGCATGGGCTCGCTTTCAATCGGAGAGGAGGAGTGAGCTGTCTGTCTGACCGACTTTTGAGGGATCCGCTGCAACCCGCCTTGTCGTGTGCCCCCGAGCTGAGTGGGGGGAGTCAAACTGGTAAGGGAGTAAAGATTCATAGATGTTTTTTTCTGCCAGCGCAACTCTCATTTTAGTCACCAAAATTGTACTGAATATAGATTTGTCGTTAATATGGTTAATGCATAATTTTTTGCAGCTGCTTACTAAGGAGATCAGTTGACAAATCACTTCACAAAAACAGATTTCCAGAAGCGTGACCCCACCTTTAAATGTTGTCACTCTTTAAATGTTGAAAGAAAAACAGCGTGAACCATTAAAGCTCATTTGCAGTTTCACCTGTCACAATTGGTGGGCTTCCCTCGGCTCCTGGCCGTAAGGTTTCCGTAAATATGGTGTCTTGGCGATACTTGTCCATATAAAAGGTCAGCACGCCTCCGGATGTCAACAGCCTGTCACGTGCTCTAAGGGAGGCTGCACTTATAGCCGATAGGCGACTGCACTACGTTTTTTGTTCTGTCAGTGAACCCCCACTCCAGAGTGTTCACACTTCACACTCACCGGTCATCGTACTTGAAGATTCCAGGCCGATCGAGGGATAGAGGAGTGATGCTACCGCTGATTTTTTTCTTTTGTTCTTCATGACGATGTCGTAGGCATAGGCATGAGGAAACTGAACTTTTAGTGTACGGACCAATACCTCACGAATGTTTTTTTTTTTAATGCATGTATTGGATTGACTCGTCGAATCTCTTACCAATGACATTCGTAAACCATTCATATTCATCAACTTGTTTGCGAATTTGTAAGCCTATGCAATGCTCATGAACGCCTGCGATGCTTAAGCATTTACTAATTGATTATCGTAACCAATATCTTTGTTATCATATCCCAGAAACTGACAGACCATGACGTTCTACCGTCATCTGTCGTGCGCTGCGTGTCTGTTGTAATTTCATGCCCGCGGCGCAGCTGGCGCGGCAGGCGTTTAGTTTTGTTCGCTGTCGTTTCCCGTGCCGTATAGCGCCACACCATTCCCGCTGATTGGCTGCTCAGTTCTGAATTAGCCGCTGAAGCCGCAGAGAGAACAGATGAGCGGCGTGCTGCTCGTGCGCTCAAATGCCATGGATGGAAGCTGACTGTTCTTTTGATGTGGTGATGGCCGTAGTAGCTGGCTATGGTCGGGTGGCTACATTGCGATGTAAGCCATCGTTTCTCAATTTGCTCTCAACCCTGGGCTTCATTGATGCACTCAATGTTGTAACCATCCACATAATAAATGATTATTATCCACATAATAAACGCTGATTCTATTTGAATGGCCCTTCGATTATTTCTTTATTTGAATTAACTAACTCTGTATTTAATTGGCATTGATTAAAGGTAGTGTGCCAGCTTTCCTGGACCGTATGGAGTTAATGGCCCAGATAAGGAGAACCGGATTTTTAGAACTTATCCATACCTTCAAAACTCATGGAAACGCCTTAAATTCTTCAAATTTTGAGTACCCCAGTGCGAAATTCGTCCCGACGGGTTGTCGGTCGTACACTCGGGGGCAGATTGATGTTCCACCACTCCCTACCCATCGGGCTCCCATGGCTCAGCACTGGCTGCTGCCAGTGGCAGCACTGGCAGCACTCGCACTGGCAGGCAGTGCTGAGCAGTGCTGAGGCCAGTGCTGCCACTGGCAGCAGCCAGTGCTGAGCCATGGGAGCCCGATGGGTAGGGAGTGGTGGAACATCAATCTGCCCCCGAGTGTACCTACCCCAACCACATTTCACACCACTATGAACAATAAATGCACACACTGAAATCGCTATTACCGATAGGCTCATCCAATCAAGTTTCGATAAACCCGTTCATCATCATCTCCTGCGGTTTCGAACACGCCTGTTAGGTGGTGCGGTAGACCGCGCCCAAAGCCAGGGCCCCGGTAACGTGAGGTAGCCGAGTCGGGGCAGCGTGCGCTGACCCAAGCCGGGGCCGCGCGTCCTCCCGGTGTCATGTGAAAGCCCGGGGCTGCCCGGGGATGCGGTAGACCGCGCCCAAAGCCGCGGCCCCGGCTTGGGTCAGCGCACGCTGCCCTGACTCGGCTACCTCACGTTACTGGGGCCCTGGCTTTGGGCGCGGTCTACCGCAGGTGGCTTCTGCTCATACTTTATGGTGCGGTGGTGGTGCGTCGGGCCACGCGCTCTGACTTCGGCCAAGAAAAATGCGTCAGCTGATCATTGTCATTTCTGCCACTTTCATGTGGTGAGATGGGGTCATAACTTTAGAGACGGCTGTTTCATATCAATTATTTTACATAAAATAATATTTCAAACCATAAATTAATGTTCGACAGCCAAATTAAAGAAACAAAACCAATACAGGCTTACAGTTTAAATTCGACATTGTGTTGTCTACGATTAGACAGCTGATAGTGATAACTCATTCCCGTACGTCGTAACTCTATAATAACCTTTGCTTATTGTCACATGTGCGCCGCATTCGCGATTGTTGCCGACGCCTGTTTGCAGGTCAGCCCACTACAGTTGTTATACATATAAAAAAACCGATAAACTTTTAGGCGAAAAAAGCACTATTTAAGGCCCATTTTTTTCGATATTAGGTAAAAACAGAAGCTTCTTATCCTAGGAAAAATAAAATGGGAAATCATTGGAAGGTGGCACACTACCTTTAAATGTTTGATATATTGCCAATATTTGCGGGCTTTACCAGAACAAAGGCGGTGAGCCTGCCAGATGGTTTACCAGTCGGACGTTTCTCTTACCCTTTCGGCTAATTTTTCCCCAGGGACACCCGTGCTTTTCTGTAGGGAAAGGTAGAACTACGTGTCTGGCCGGCATGCGTTAGTAGTCCCAGCTACGTGCTAACGGGCTCCTATGGCTGTGGGCGGCGGGCGATTTTAACGGTGGCTGAAAGCAGGACGACCGCAATGTGGTGAACGACGTGGACGGAGGCGGGTGGTGGTTAGCAGCGCTGGTGGGCGGAGGGCGGTGGGTGGTGGGCGGTGGGCGGTGGATGGTGGACAGTGGACAGTGGACGCTTAACTACTGTAGCAGCACCGATGGGTGGTAGGCGACGCTAGCGGCAGGCGGTGGGCGGTGGACGGCAGCAGCTTCTCTAGCCCGTTTCCTGCGCGGCGCACGGCACGCCTCTGGGGGAGGGCCTCCAGAGCACGCTCCCCGGACGCGGCTCCGAGTGGCCCGCCCTCGCGCGGCACTCGACCAGGAAACGGCACCCTACCGCGGGCCACGGACTGTCCGAACGTGTCCTGTGTGGCTCGTGCCGCTGTCCGCCGTCTTCCTCTCCTTTTTTCCTCCGTCTTCCTCCGCTTTTAGTCACGAATGGCCTTGACTCTGGCAGGGTGGTGGCTTCTATGTTCCTTGCAGACTGGATTCCTATAATATACGGATATATCACGGGCAAAATGACTCTGTTATACGGTTAAAATACTTATTTTTTGGCAATGAGCAACATACGCGAGTGAACTGATGATGAAGTGACGCTTGTTTTTTTATAATGAATTTAGTCCGAACCTTTTGAATGGAAGTATTCACAAGGACAGAGCTCCCGCTAAGCTGAGCTTGTTGCGTTAGCCTTTTTTTGTTGCGTTAGCCTTGCCCTCTACCCTCTGATCGCGCTATTCCGTTTCTATGGCAGAATTTGGAGTCCCGAAGTTAAGCATGCGCACATAGCCGCACACGGCCGGTGCCCTTACTGACTTCGCCTGGCTACAGCCTGTCATCAACCGCAACCATACCCGTCTGTACCCGTCTGAGGCCCATAAACATCTTGTCCTGTCATTCGTCAAGCAATTATAATTTGCAAGCAGGTTTGCATGCACAACTGGTAAGGCGCGGTAGCAGAGGTGGCTCTATTTGCCTTCAGTGAACAAGTTGTTTCGACGGTTTGTCTTTTTCGTTCTTGTGTCCATGGTCCCACTCCGCCGCCCATCCAACCATCTCTTCACCAATATCTCCCCATCCTCTTTCCCACCCATCGGCCTTCCCCTCATCCCTCCCTCCTTCTCACCGGCGCCACAGTGGTTTCATCCTCCGGCGCCGACAGGGTCTGATGGGGCCAATGATGTAGCCGGATACGGACGGCGGGGGAGGCGCCCTAAAGACGTGGCCCTCCCCGGCTGGAATATTTCGACCCTGTGCCGCCCTGTCGTACCATCATTACCGACATATGTCGCTGTAACATGACTAGTCAGGGGGTGTACTATTTCCGGACGTTGCTGGGTGATACACATCAGTCTTTTGCATCCCTCGGCCCGTTTTTCGGCCGTTCAACTCGCCTCACCGCTGTTACAGCCATCGGCAATGCGTTTGCGGTGCTCTCTGATACCGAGAAGAGGAAGCAGTACGATCTGTATGGCAACGAGGACGTGCGCTCGAGCCGCGGCCGCGGACACCATCACTATGACCCCACGCACGGCGGCTTTGAAGGTCAGTCGGGCGGGCGCGAAGGTCAGTCGGTCGGGCGCGAAGGTCAGTGGCGTGGAGTGAAGGTCAATCGGGCTGACTCGAAGGTCGGTTGGTGACCTGTGTTGATCACTATGGTAACCATTTGTCGCGTTGGAGTTAAACGCTGCCTGCCACACCAGTATTACGATAAAGATGAATGACTACATCATTATCGACATATAATAGCTCTGTTTTGCCCGGCATTGTGGTAGGGAGTGGATATGTCGTCCGTAATACCTCACAAAGCTGTGCGTAACTCCCTTTATGACCGTTATCCTCTCTGCTTCAGCCGACGTCACTGCTGAGGAGCTGTTCAACATGTTCTTCGGCGGTGGCATGCCCTCGCAGAACATCTACATGCGTCGTAACGGGCGATGGACGCGGGCGCAGCAGCAGCACCGCGCCCGCCAGGAGCGCGAGGAGGTGAGAAAACGGGGGGGGGGGGAACGTCCAGGCGGGATGCGGGACAACTGTGAGAAAGTCTGGGGGAGAGGTGAGACAAGTGTGAGAATGTCTGGGGGAGAGGTGAGAGTACTGGTCGGTCCGGGCGGAGGAGCTGGCCCGCCCGCCGAAGAAATGAGCTGTTGAGGACTGAGGAGTGGGCTGTGATGGATAGCTGTCGGTTTAGTTATGTTTGCCTTTGCTGGCCGTAGTGGATTTGACGTGATTATTGATGAAAAGAGATGCTATTTCAACAGTCGAATTATCTACTGATTTGTCGAATGTCGAGCATATGGTGTAGAGAATACTGAAGAAGGAACGAAGAAAGGAAGGAAAAACCGGTGCGAGCGACTTTAGCGAGTGTCATTTGAGCGAACGTCATTTGAGCGAACCATTTTCAGCGACTGGCAACTTAGCGAATATCAAATTGAGCGATTATCAAATATAGCGATTATCAATCTAAGCGAAAGCTATGTTTCAGCGACATCTTTTTCGTCGACTACGGTTTGAGCGACTGTCATTTCAGCGAAACACTTCGTCGTCCCGTAACGGTGTATTTTTTCTTTTTTTTTTCTTTTGCGAGCGTTCGTACAACGAATGTTTCCGGAACTTTTCATGGTTATCCGGAACTGGATGGCGGATGTCACGTTCAAAGTTCAGACATTAAGCTCCAAATTTAATGCCACATTTCTAAAAAATTACAGCGGTTCGATTTCACCCCCCCCCCCCCTGCTGTTTGCCAATAATGATGACCAAACGTTTGTTCAGAGATTCATATTGCTTGTGCTGTTTTTCGCGAAATTCTCCCGCTTGAATTTGGATCAGTTCCCCATGTTGTAAAATTTGTTCTTGCCCCAAGCACCGTACGAATTTCCAGATATTTGGGTGAGGTCCATGAAACATAGACTGGAATTGGATCCCCCTGTGCCATCTCTCGAGTTTATTATTGGTCCTTGGCATTCCTTCCATCGTCCTCTCACGTTCCACATTTCCAGATCAAAATTGCAGAATGAGGCCAGATATTTTTGTGGTTTCCAAGCTTAAAAGAAAATTTTTAATTTGCCGCGCGCAGCTTGAAGCATGACACACACCAAGCGGGTATTCCAAGGGCAAGAATTCCCGAAAAGTAGCAAATGATTGACTTCTGTCGCGTTCGGTTTCGCGTGTTCGCTCAATTGGTCCCCCATTGGCCTCCATATATTCGCTCAATCTGGTTTCGCTGATTCTGGTCCTCGCTTAAGTTGATAATCGCTGTGATTGAATTCGCCGACTTGACAATCGCTGAAAAAGTCAATCGCTTAAATTGATAATCGCTGAAAAGGCTTCGCTCAAATGTCGTTCGCTGAAATGACGCTCGCTCAGGTGTCGCAGAACCAGGAAAAACGAATGTCCTGATTTGGTTATGATTTGAACGAGTCTTACGTACGAAAGCTGTATATGTTTAATGGTACTTTTTGCAGATTCCCGTCATTCTATATTGTTCATTCAGAAAGCAGCGTCTATCTTTGATCGTCACGCGTGTGAACCCCGCCACCTGTTATCAACCACCTCATAAAACGAGTCCCGGGACCGGTACAAACGATCTCTCTTTCCCCGTGTCATCTCGCGTGCCGCGATGAACGATAGCTTCAATTTAACCGGCGATCTTTGCCTCCCATTAGAAAAGAGGCCATCCCTTCTGTGACAGAACTGTCCGCCGGCGCGCAATATAGAGCCGCCGACTGGCCGGCGGTTCCTGTCGCTAATGAAAACGAACACGGTCGTAGCTCGGCCGGTGTCCGGCGGATGCCGGTGTTTTGACGGCCCCGGAGCTCCTACTGAGATGTTTGCGCGTGCGGCGCGCTCGGCTGTCGTGATTAGTGATGACGCTAAGGTGACGGACGTGACGGTGACGGTGACCGCTCTGTCGGAGTCACACCGCGACCCATCCCTCCCCGCCCCCGCCCCCGCCCCGCCCCCGTCTTCACCCGCCTACGACTCGCCCGCGAGTGTCGGATTCCCTGTAGGTGTGTGTCGCGTGTGCGGACAGGCGTATTTCCAGAAACAGATGTGCGTTTCATTGAGCTAAGATGGATACTACCGGAGAATACTGGCACAAATGGAACTGAGCTGCCTTTCGTCACTAGGGGACCAGTAAAAGCTCATCAGTTTGCTCAAATGACGGCTATTAAATTGCGTACTGTTAGGTTGTACAGGATCAAGCCAATTTCGAGTCGTCGTAGGCGGATAAAAGAGCCATTAAGCTGTGAATACTAACCTTGCCAGCTTAAAAATAAAATGGCCGTGTACGCGGGCTTTGTTGTTTCGACTGCCGCTGTGCGTTGAACATTTATATTGACAAAAGTAATGTTTGCTTGTCCGTCATTTATAAAATACCGTCACTGCAGTGCACAGGGTCTACGATTTATTTCGTTACAAATGTGCTTGTCATCTGCCACGTCCATCCATGTTTCAAATTGATACGCGAAGCTTATAAATATTGGCCTAGGTTTGCAAATGTTGGCGCTGCAAATTGCTTTCGTTCTTGTTTTGTTTAAAATATTCAGGCAGATACTCTTCGCTCACAGTTGTTGTTCGGACAGTCGTACCATAATGAAAACATGAATTAACTGTTGCGACGAATCCCCTATATTTTCTTGATGTAAGGAAATATTGTTTGGTGCCAAACTTCCGCCGTAGGATTTCCCTTTTCATGAATGAGTAAGTTAACCGACAATCTAATTATATGTTTCGACAAATAAGTTATGCTTAAGCTCATTATGATTGTGTATCAATTGATGCATACCATTGAATTCACCCTTGTCGAATGTGAGGACTGTATATTTTCCCCGCCATGTATATCGTATGTGTCTGTAGCTCTGAACGGCAGCGCCGTCCTGCCCGCAGGCGCCGACGTCTTCACTGGTGCTGCAGCTGATGCCCATCCTGCTGCTCATCTTCATGTCAATGATGTCGAGCTGGTTCGTGTCGGACCCGCTGTACAGCCTGCAGCCCTCCAGGTGAGAGACCGTGACGTCCAGCTGGCTCGTAAAGGACCTGCTGTACAGGCCAGAGCCTTCCAGTGGGAGCTTCTGACGGTCGGTCAGCCGTGAGAACTGCTAGGAGGCTGCGGGTGATCTCCGGGCCGTTGTATCAAGTTTTGTGCAGAATTGTGTTGAATTTAGGTTTTTTGAGGATGTGCTTTGTACATATTTTTGTATTGAGAGTTGCGCTGCGTTTCTTTCTGATAATGTATCATGCCTGAGAAATCAATCAGAGTGACAGGAAATTAGGTTATAATGCTGCATATGCAACATGCGTTCGAACAGCCTAATTCCTAAAAAGTAAGTCATGTGGCCGCTGGAGCTCCCCACCAGAGCCTCTACGAAGTGCCTTAATGTGTTCCTACTGAACCGCATGGTCTGCCATACTGCAGTGGTGGGCCAGTCGTTAAGCCTCCGAGCCCATAACGCTCACACAATGGCACCCCCACACACATTACCGGGCCTTCCTGCTGTGATACATGGTGGCCGGGAACCCTACACCATCGGTCTATTCTGGGAGTTCGTGGAAGCCCGAGTACACGTAGAAGACTGGTGAGGTCGGCTACCACCAACCACCCTCACCACTAAATTTTTGCCGATTTTACCGCTTCGTTTAACATCCCCTGCCCCCCTGCCCCCCCCCCCCCCGTCTCCGTCAACAGCAAGTACAGCATGGTGCGCCGCACGGGAACGCTCAAGGTGCCCTACTATGTGAAGCCCGACTTTAGTACGGAATACCAGGGAAGCCTATATCGGCTAGAGGCAGAGGTCGAGGAAGAGTATGTCAGGATGCTACGCAACGCCTGTCTCAAGGAGAGAACCTACAGTAAGTGACGACAGGGGAAAAGGAAAGGGAGGGGAGAGATGGGTTGGGTCAAGGCGGACTTCAGGGATGTAGTTAGTGAGTGAGCTGTGCTAAATAGAACTTGATTCATAACTATTAAGTTCTGTCTGCTTCAAATAATAGCTGCGCCTCACTACGAGGTTCCGACGGTAGGATTGTAACGATAACCGGCTGCTCTCAGTTGATAAAAGTCCCGTTACACCTCCCTACAAGTGGTCCTCGTGTGGCGTGTCGCGATGCGGGTACGCTATTCGAATCGGTTTGTGACTGTCAGGGGCATTGGACCATTCTCGCTACCCTATGAGCATGGTAACCGTCGGTAACAATGGCAGTTGCTAACACGCCGCCGCCCCAGTCCCTACCCTACTCCGGCCTTGGGCCGATGACTTATAAACCACCGTGGTAATCACTGAGTCCACCCTCGCTCGTTTTTGGAGTCGGATGAGGCCAGTCGAGCGGCTGAACATCTGAGACCGCTGTAATAGCTCGCCAAGTGCAGGTACTAGGGGATCGCTTCACACGGTGCCTCTCAATAGACGCTGGGCTGGATTGTTACAAGTAAAAAGGACGGTGTAAAAACGCATTGTGTGGCGGCCACTTCAGATGCCAGTGGATGGGCTCATCGCCAGACATCCTGCATCCGCTTTAGCGTGAAACTGAAACATTATCTTCTTTGTTATCTAGGACGAGGCAATGGAACTTTTTTATTTATTTGTGATTAACTCACTTATTTTAAGGTTACGATTATGACCTGCGTCTTCTTATCATGCCTGGGACTGACACGAAGAATTGGATCTAATATTTTATTAAATCTCTTCACTACGGGCAACAAAATGTGGCCTTCATAAATAAGGCATAGTTTTTCACGATGCTGCCTGTATTCATGTCGCCAATTCGATAGGTACATTTATTTAGTAATTGTTAAAGGCTGTGTAGTGTGTATTATTCAAATGATTTCAACTGAATTATTTTATATTATCTGGTAGGTAATAACTTGCATTAGTTCCATTCTTCTGCCGGTACTCATTGATTTATGCTTATTCACTGTGACGTATTGCCATTGATACCTATGTAGTTTCCGTGTTCCGATAATACAGCTAAGGGCGCGAAGGTGGTACGAACAATTATACTAATTACATCGGCAGTAATTAATGATCTCGTGCGTCTAAAAGTCGCGCCGCATGATGACGAAGATTGTGCAACTCATAAGTGTAAAAACAATAGACTTCTCTCGAATGAAACTGCCTGGATATGAATCACAGTTGTAGGTGTGAGGTAAGTTCAGAGTGAAGTTTCCGGGATAGTTTTGTCGCACCATCGTATGTGTTTGGTCTGTTTGTCTGCTGCAAGGCCCAAGAATACAGTCAGACGTTCTGAAATATTGATGAGATTCGGTATCGCCTATCTCTGTGATGGTGTTTAACTATTGATAGCAGAGCTTTTCGTGCGGTCGTGGTTCCAGTAAATGTACATATATGAGAGGGATTGGTTGGCATTCATTTCTCTAGTCGGTCGCCGGAAGGCGCCACATTCGCATATTATAACGCACGTATAGAAAGCATACTTATTGCGTACGGGAGGACTTTTGCTGCCTAGCAGAAAAATGCAGACTGAAAGGTTCGTTTACGGATTCAGTTTCCCCTATGCCATTAGAGTTGGACATCCTCTTCACGCCTTCATGAGCTTTACCCTTTATATGACATTTCCTACACTACATAGTACATAGTCTTTCCTGAGGCCTATCGCCACCCGGCTGTTCAATGTTCAGCCACCGCCCGGGTGTTAGTTACCGTACCCAGGTATCCAAGGGCACTGGCAGTCGATATCCCCGACCCTCTTACCCGTCAGTCCCGGTCTGAGCCGTTCCTCATGTGTTCCGCCGCGCCAACTCTGACTGTCGGCCGCAGCAGCCCTGCTCAGCATCACACCAGCGCCCGCTGATGAATGCATGGACGGCCGCCACACCCTCCCCTCCCCTCCCCTCTCCTCCGGCGGCTTTTACCGCACTCGAGCGGGCTTACATTGGCCAATATAACGGCCATGATCGCTCACCTAACGGCCCAGGCTTTCTTCGCCGCTTCCGATGCCAGTAGTGATCTCAGTAGCGTTTGCGTGTTACTCAATCCCAGCGGCGTCAGTTGCGGCGCAGGTCGCCCTCAGTGCGGCGAGCGTGACGCAACGTTAATGTTCTGATTAACGTCAGCTGACTGTTGTGATCGCTGGCGGCACTCGGTGGCGCGGCAGGGACGGAAGCGGCGTCCCGCTCAGTGTCTTAGCGCGGCCGGAGGGTCGTATGTTCTCGGTCGGGCCCGGATGGGGAGTGGGTCGCCGGTGATGGCGCTAATGCCAGAGTGGGATGGGAGAATTGCCCACCCCTGATGGAAGGGGTCACATGGGGACTTATCGCTCTGGGTGGGACGCAGGAAGGACTTGTGAGCCATTAGCTTCACCTGGAATGGGCCTGTATTAGGGATCAGCATGCGCGGCCGGATAGGGGGCGCGTACAAGTACGCACTTTTATTTTAATGGGATTTGAGTTAGCAGTGAGGACAATGCGTTAAAAAAATGCCCATGAATGATATTTGTCCTTCTTTATCAAGGGAGGTGATTGCAACAGGGCTGTGTTTTTAGTCGTCTTTTATGCCGCAGATATACCCTATTTTACCAACTCTCTCGATTTCACAGAGGAGAACATGATGTGGCGAGCGCGCAGTTTTGGAGACAGCAGCCAGTTGAAGAAGGCGCAGGGTCTGGGCACCCCGTCCTGTCAACGTCTGCAGGAAATCTACACGTAGACGACGCGCCGTATCGGCCCCTAGAGATCCCAATATACACCGCAGTGGGCGAGACGGTCATCCCTACTAACCTCCCTTGCCTCTCGGTGATCATATGGAGCAGGCAGATCGGTTTCTGTGTTGGTAGATTACAATTTGCCATGTCACGCTGATTCCGATCTCGAGTGACCGACCGGGCGCAAAGTCGGGATTCTTAACGGAAACGCCGATATGCTGGTGAACGTCCTGTTAAGTGTAGGTGGGTAGGCGTCTATTTCGTCCATTCAGGGCGTTTATTCGTTCCTTGGTGAGAATGTTACAACGTGTCTCGAAGGGGGACGTAGTAAATCGTGATGGGGGGGGGGGGTAGAAGGGATCTGGGCGAGAGCGCCCGGGATGACGAGTACGCTGTTCAGATGGTCGGTGCAATCGCATATTATCGAGCTCCGCCGTAGAGGCTATATGTGTGTGTTGTGCGCCGCGCAGTGACTAACCCCTCGAGTGTTCAGTTTTCACCTGTATCACCCACTGAGTGGACTGCGCTCCGCACGCCGACGCGTTGGCGTCACACTGGCCCCCGCTGGCTCTCGGTCGCCGACGGCCGCCGCGGGGCCGGGCCGGGCGCTCCTGATCGGTCGCCGGTCGGCCGCCGATTGGTGCCGCTCCCCCGGGAGCAGTGAGCGGCTCCGGCCACGTACCGGCACCGCCTGCGTGTCGCCGCGCACCGCTACCCGCCCCGGGGGTCGCGGACGGGCGCCGGAAATAGCCACCGCCGCGAACGCGGTCATGCGTGGCTCAGTCCTGTACGGCGCGCTAGCTAGCTCCGAGTTTTATTCGCTGGTCACTGGGTAGTGTGATAAAAACGGTAGAAAAAGCCGTCAAGAGACCTTGTGTTCTCCTTGACGGATGTGCTGCTGCAAGGATAGCTGATAACTGTGTGTGGGCGAATCCTGTGTGATCCTTCCCCAGACTGGGAGGTTGTGATGATCCTTGGGTGGGGACGGTTCGAGGTGATTGCTAGAATGTCGAGTGAGCGTCTGCGGTGCCATGGCCATGAGTTTTGTGTGCTGTCTACCGCGTATAGGAGCAGGAATCGACTGCCCGCAGCATACCGTGGCAAGATCTGTAGCTAGATAGCACTATGATTAAACAGCATACCGTGAAACTACATAGATATATTATTTCGATTTCGTGTCGAACGATCTGTCACTGTTGTCGCGTGTCCCGTCTCGATTCACATACGTTTTGTTGAAACGTTCGCTGGCAAGAGGATATAGTACACCGCCTAGAGAACGACGGTCGTTGGCTAGACGATGCTATTCGCTAGCTATGAACGGCCTTCACCTCCTAGAGCAGCGTTCGCTGTACAAGATACGGTGATCGCGCGTATGTTTGACGCAATATCACCGACTGACGGTCGTGTAGTCGCCGAGACCGCAATGCGATCAATAACGCGACACGATGTGTCTATGAGTGATTATATACATTTATCTATGTGATTTTAACTTAAACAATACACACCATTCGAAGTCAGTTGAACTTTGCATAATTCGTTCCGGAAAAGGATGAGGAGCTTCAGCCCAAACATGTCAAGACATCGCCCATCGGAGGCATTCGAATTTCAAACTTCTCCAATATACGCGGGCGTCTGACGGAAAACGTCGGGACAGAAATGTGGCGCTTGCGAAGAATGGTTGACAATTACAAGACGAGTTGGTTTGAAAGTACGATTACCTGCCTGTTACTATTTATTATATATTTGGTGTAAATGTTAGCGCTTTTATCAATGAGGTTTGATCATCGTTTATGGCTTCCGTTTCGGCAACTGTTCATTAAATTCGAATGGTTTAGTCGTTATTGCAAGTAGAGTAGAACGTGAGGTCTAACGTATCTAGCGTAGATCGCCTATAATTTCGCGCTCCTCAGACATCAGTGGCATATTCGAAAACGTTGTTTGAAACACTGCGGGGGTACACTGCCAAAAATGGTTCTCCAGTATCTGAAATCTGGTTGGATTTTGCGTTCTGGTTCCTTGCTATGCAATTGAAAATATCTGAAACGTCTCAGGTCACGGCTAACGTTTGTGGAAAACCGCTCGGTCGGATCCTACTGTCGTTGACTGTCGTATTAGCGTAGTGATCTGTTGTATAGAGCTGCCCCCACTTCCCCTCTCGAACCAGTTTCAACTCTGCGTTATCGTCCACAGGCCACGCTATTACCTATGTGTGACACACAAGCGGCGGAACGAGGGGACACCGGGGCACTGTGTTCCGCTTTGATTTTGGCATTTTAATATTAGCCCTATGGGGGTTGCACGGAAAGAATAGGACTAAAAGTCGGCAGTGCCCCCCTTAAAGGGACCCTCCCACCTTAACATTAGATTTGAGTTGAGATAGCCAAAATGGGGTCCCTGGCTCACAATTACCGGTTTCGGCACTCACAACATCGAGAAATGCCTTAAATCGGAAATATTGAATTTCAAAATTGCAGCATTTTGATTCAGAGGGGCTAATGCATGGAATACCCCTCTGAATGTGTGACGTCAGCGCAGATATCTAACGATTTTTAAATGTTTGACTAAAACGTTTTGTAGCACGCGGTGGTATATGCTGCTTTGCGCGCAACAAGTGCCGCACTTTCAGCTGCCAAACTATTGCTTCCAAATAAAGTCGCTAGGAACAGCGGAGATTCCAAAAAGTAAACAAAAGTAAAAGTCTAATATCTTGAAAACCGGTGAATATTTTTCGGTGAAATTTGGTAGATATTCGTCTTCGCTCTTTCTGAACCGAGCGACATCACTTTCATGCCAATTCATACACTTTTTTGAAGGTGGGAGGGTCCCTTTAATTGAAGGTGTTCCGCCGCCGCTGGTGTGACGTCTCTAACCTCGCCTGTAACGCCGACTCGCGACTGAACAGGCCGTGCCGCTCCGCTGCCTGCACTGGTAGGCTGACCCGCACAGCATGCGTGTAGTGCGGGCCAGTCTACCCTGCTCAGTCACACGGACCATGGATCTGTCGTTCTGTATAGGCTTGATAGGGCCCGAGCCCTACCAATAATTTCTGAATTTTAACATCAATCCTATGGCGCTGCATAGTAAGAATGGCTTCGGCATCTTAAACTTAACCCGCGCACCGACGGGGGGGGGCGGATATCCGCCCCCCCTGAGGTTTTTCGCGAATAGCGGAAAAACCGCGGCGCGTAGCGCCGCGAAATTTGATATGACTATTCCCTTATCAATTTTACACATGGTGTGCAAGTTTGAACCTCCTACCTTTCAAGGTCAGGTCACCAGGTCACTTTGAATGACCCAACCTCAAGTCACTTTTTTGCAACTTTGTCACCGTGCCAGAGCTACAGTAGATGTCGGAGGCCTTTGAAAGTCGCAGGATGTTATTAGGTCATTAGTAGCTACAATTTGTATATCTCGGAATTTTGATATCGGTGACCTAAGGTCAGGTCAATTTCGCGACCTCCCCATTATAAGTCAATGGGGGAAAAATCAACTCCCTGTTTTTACCACTAAAACGGGTTGGAATGGCCCCATATACCATACATGACTTCATATACGATCAACCTTCACTACCTTGAGGTCTGTTTTGCTGTTGGGCAGCTGTGAGGTCATGTGACGTCATCAAAGGTCACCAAAGGTTTTTGGCCAATAACTCCGTACAGGAACAAGATACAGACGCGTGGATGGTCTCATTGTGTTCAGCTCGTCAAGACGCATCGAATGATATACATGATGACCTCGAGGTCACGTGACCTGAGGTCAACCTTTGACCTTGACCTTTCGAGGTCAACATATATATCATTCGATGCGGATTGACGAGAGGATCACGATGATGCCCTTAGTTTGTTCCTATCTTGACTAATTCGAAAGTTATTCGAGAAAAACTCTCTCCATATTTAGCGCCGCCATTTTGACTTTTTCGACCCCTGTGACGTCATCTTTGACCTGACCTGAAAATGACCTTAGTAAAAATTGTAGATCTTGACCGTGCGTATCCGATGCCGTTTACCGCTTGTCGGTATCTTGCTTCGTTCTCGAGATCTCAGGGGGGGGCGGTCATCCGCCCCCCCCCGTCGGTACTAAGTTGGCGCAGACCCCCGTCGGTGCGCGGGTTAACCATTAGAGCCCTACCAATAAGTTTCGGAAAGTGTCACCCGTGACACGGACCATTCTGATTCAGTCGCTACTCACTAGCATGCAAGGCCGTTGCAAGTTACGTGTGGCATTCAATACACAATTTATTTTTGATAAATTACACTAATTACATAAATTATTAATTATATAAATTACAATACACAATTTATTTTTACCGAATGGACCTAAAAATTCGAAGAAACATTCTCATTTTGAACGTCATGTTGAGGTGTCATCGGCATCCCGTCTTACCGCCCTTTGTTTGGCTGTTGCGCCCACGTTGAGCGTGGAGCCACGAGCCCACATATTTCGTGACAGCCTTGTTAGGGACCCGGGGCGGCCGATTTCGACACATGATAGCGAACCTGTGTAGCACTCGCTAATGATGACACCAGAGCAGTCCACTTGGTGGTGCATAAAAAGATTCCACGGGTATGGTGGCGGACGGCCGAATCAGCATTGGTTCACGACCCTAGCAGCCCGAACTCCAGCCCTGCTGTATTTTAGCAGTAGGTAGTTATAGGAGATTCTCGCTCGATGGGGATGAAGTTCTTCGCTCCATTTTTAACGCCTGCTTGAATAATAACGTTGATCGGAGACGTTTGAGCCGATTTGTTCAGTGCACGGCCACGATATAATGAAGCTTATGTTCGTTGCTGGTTTCTATCTCATTGCAATGTTGAACAATCCAAAGCTGAGGATTGATGTATCTCATTTATCGTAACAGGGATAACTTTTGAGAACAGCAGGAAACTGACATCTTTTGAATTTAGTTATTACATTTGTCAGTTTATTTAAAGTCGTTTATTTCTCGATTTACTCGAAGGGAATTAGGGAATGCCTTCTGGATGTGATAGGTTAAAAACGTGGCGTGCTATTCTTCATGCCTACTTATGCATACCGTAATATTTAACTGACGTTTTACACAGCTGTTATATGCTGTTTCTACCCTAATTGTTCACGTATTTTGCTTGAAAGTTGTTTTTGTGTGTGTGTGGGGGGGGGGGGCGAATGGCGATGCACATTGTGTATTGAATTGGCCGTATTTGTACTTTTCACTATACCCATACCGCAAACTAGTGTTCAAACACCACTGGCACTCCGCCTCATTTTTCTCTCGCTCCAACATCAAAAAGGCACTGTTTTGCACATGATTTATTCGGCAAAGACCCGGTGCGGAGATGGTACATTAGGTCACCCGTAGCTGCACTCCTGTCGGCCAATATGACCAACAGAATGGGGTGAGCAACACTGGTGCGCGGGCGCCGTCAGGAGGGGACAGGAGGGGACGATTTACGACGCTCGAAATAGAGTCTTTACGTTCAGACGGGACGCATTATTATACGAGAAATATTGACAGGAGCGCGCGTCCCGTGCGTCCTCTTTCGGCGGGGCCCGCGCACTGATGGACACGTTTGGTGAGACCTCGGCCGTTTGGCGCTTTCCGTCAGTTCGGAAGTAGAGCATCGGGAATACTCAAAGATTGCTAGTCACAAAAATGATTGTGCTGCAAAGTATTCCTAGGTTGCTTCCTTAGTCCTATCGGTCTGAAGCATGACAACATGAAGATTTCTTGTACATGTTTCTATGATAACCTATGCATAGACGATGTTACAGTTCAAACATTAACATTTAAGCTTCCTGAACTTCAAACTTGACCCTTAGCTGACTTAACCGACTTCGACGAAGCGTAACGTTTAACGATGCAAAGGATTGAGTAACCAGCTCTCGCTTGCTCTGCATTCAACTTTACAGAACACGAGTTATATAAACCAGCATTGAAAGTACGACACCAACCTGCATGCATAGACAACCTTTTACGATAGGTACTTTTATATCCAGCCTCTATGTGCCCGCAAATAATCTCCACGTCTTAATCTGTATCATATTTAATTCGAATTTCAATACTTACAATCGTGTACATAAAAACAATTGCTGGGACTTTTCCGATCGTGAATGATTGATTTAGGTTTATTATGCGCAAGTGTCTATTAAATTTATCATATTTTGGTAAATAACACGCTTCGGATAGTGGTATGTTATAATTTCTGACATTTCTCGCATTCTTTTGATAAATCCTTCCGCCAAAGCGAATTTTCTAAACAGGACATGTTTGTCCCAATCGCTTCCTCCCATGGATGTAGTTAGCGCCCCACTGGTTCCGTTTCCTTATTGTAGCTGTTATCCAGAGCGCCAAGCCCGCCGGCCTCTGTTGGTGGAAAGGGCCGACCTCATGTCATCGGAGACCGCGCCCTGGCCGGTGGCCCGCGCTCACCAGCGGCCGTCACCGGTTGGTGCCGAGACTCGAGGTAATCACTTGCCGCGCGCGCCCTTGAAATTGCACACTTTGCTGAGGCACATGTAGCCTGGAAATACACAAAAGAAGTAGTTATCGTCAGAAGCTTACACGGCGGATGCAGAACACTGTCGTCATCATTTGAAAGCAATATAAGTTTTTCGCACCGTGGAGTGTGAATGCCAGGATAGCTGTCCACGGCTTATGATCTTGAGTAAAGTCCTTGGAACTGTTCACTGCAAGCATTTGTAAATGATATTTTCATAAAACATTGAATAGATGCCGTACAGTTGGCTGCAGATCATACCTCGTGCCTGTCTGAGCAGGTCGCTCCTGTAGGGGTAGCTGCGCTTCTGGAGCTCCCTGAAGCGCCTCAGCAGCTGGCGGGTCAGTTGCTGGTGCTGCTGGCTGCTGAGCTGCTGCTGCTGGCTGCTCCGGTCGCCGTCCGGCCCGCTCCGGCGGCGCCGCGGAGGCTGCAGAGAGGGTACCGAGGGTAGAAGACGGCCCAGCAGCTGGCGCAGCACGGCACTGTCCTCGCCGTGCTCCTCCTGGGCCGGCAACGGCGCGGTCAGTTGGGCCGGGGGCTTCTATGCAATAACGAAAAACGCCAGGTTTTTAGTCGCTAGATCCTTGCATTTTTACTTATCGCAAATTCAAGCCAAGTCGGCAATCGGCGCCCTCTCGATAGCGGTGCATGCATAAACGAAACAATTCAGGGATATTTTCTAAATGGACCCTCAAATATCTGTAAAAAGTGGCCGCTGGTATAGCAGCCTCACCGTGGCCAGCTGGTCCTTGACGTCCATCAGCGGCGCGCCGGTCTTTTGCTGCCATGCGGTGCCGGGCGCCTGCTGCAGCTCGTGCTGCTGATCAGTGCCCTCCACCAGGCCCATCGAGCTGAGCATGACGTCAGTGCCGTCCGGCAGCTGCTCCACGGACGACGGCCGGCCCTGGACGGAGACCCACAGCAGAGCGGCCCAGAGGCAGGGTAGGAGGTGGCATCGGACCATCCTGGCGGGTCACAAAGGGGTCACACGGGTTAGGAAGGGTCACACGGGTCACCGTCCACCGACACGGTAGAAGGTGGCACCGGACCATTTTGGCGGGTCACAAAGGGGTCACACGGGGTCACAGGCAGGGCAGTAGGTGGCACCGGACCATCTTGACGGGTCTTCGGGGTCAGACGGGTTAAACAGGGTCACAGGCAATGCAGGAGGTTAGTGTTTGACCATCATTGCGGGTCACACAGGGCCAGCCGGGTATAACAGGTCAAGGAGATCAGGTTACACCAATTCATACAGTCAAGCCGGGTCACAAACACTTCTGGCTACTAAATATCCGTTCAAGGCACAAGTTGGCAACTATTTATTTACAGAAAGTAAAGAAACGTTTGAACGTGGTCAGGGTCCATTGTGAAGTCGGGAATTGCTAATCGCTTCCTCGATCCGACTTATTTAGCGGGCAGTTTTTCGATGACGCAGTTAGTCTGAACCTAAATGTCAACAAATGACGGATTGTTTCATTTCACGCCCTGTATCTGATTCCCAAAGGATATGCGTCACCTCACGGATAAAAGTCCCTGTTGTATTTTATTGTTGTATTTATACGCCCTTTCCGTTACATTTAACTTCCACCACCGCGTGGTTACCACTACCCGCAACTACCCGTACCTACCCGATGTTTCCAGTACCTATGTAAGTATTTCAGTCTTGTGTGCACTTTTTAGAACGTTCTCGGAAGCTGGGGATACGCTCTTATGACGCTCCAAAGGCACTACAAGACATGCTGCCATCAACGCCTGGGCGCGAGTTTTGTCGATAACCTTTAATGTCCCATCACTCATATTGGCTTCCTGGTGTGACATTTTCTTCTGCGGCCGTCCCCGGCGCCCCGCAGAGAGGGCCGGCGGTGACAACAGACCTCTGCAGGCCATCAGGGTAGCGGTGACGGCGCGCCGCCGCATTGTGCGCTGCTGATAGAGCGTCCGCTGACCGGCCGGCGCCGCGGGAGGTGCTCAGACACCGCGGCCGTCTCCCACGACCAGGAGCTATCTATCGACTAGCCCGTGGATCATCGTCTGACCGCCGACACACCGACCCTGTCACCTGCCGAGCCCCGTCCCCTCCCGTCCCCCTCCCCAAGACCGCGCCGCTCCCATCAGCAGCTGAGCCGAGATATCCGGGCGGGCGACGCGGCTGGAGGGTAGACTGCACCGCTGGACACCCGTGTGTGCCGGCACAGTCTACCACCTCAGGCATTCGATCGCTCGGGCGCTATACGGAGCATTGCCGTCTCGACTCACTTTCGAACGCCGTCCACCGCGCGGCGCGCCTTGAAACCCAAGAAAATGACATTTGGTAAAAACTTTGTCAATGCCGGTGATGCCAAATGGTAGCGCCAATGCTGCACATCGCATACCGTACGGCGTACGTACACCATACTGTACCGTAGCTAAGCTTAGCTTGAATCTTGAAGATAACAAATGTGAATGTAAGCAAATGTGTAATTGTGTAAAATATGATACGCCAAAAATGACAATGAAATTGGATTTAACTAGAGGCAAGCATCTTTCTAAGCGTTCCATGTGACTTCTACTACGTGTGTGTTGTTCATTGACATACATCTATTGTATACCTGTTTTAGAGTTTTAGACATTCCAATATGTAATAACACCGACCTACTTCAACAAAACACTACCCTAAAGGAACCCTCCCACCTTCAAAAAAGTTAATGAATTAGCATGAACATGATGTCGCTCGGTTCAAGAAGAGCGAAAACGAAAATCTACCAAATTTCACCGAAAAAAAAATATTCACTGGTTTTCAAGATATTATACTTTTACTTTTGTTTACTTTTTGGGATCTCCGCTGTTCCTAGCGACTTTATTTAGAAGCAATAGTTCGGCAGCTGAAAGTGCGGCAGTTGTTGCGCGCAAAACAGCACACAGGCAGCATAAGCAGCACACATCGTATACCACCGTGTGCTACCAAACGTTTTAGTAACAGATTTAAAATCGTTAGATCTGCGCTGATGTCACACATTTAGAGGAAGGATTTAAATGCATTAGCCGCTCTGAATCCAAAGTGCTGCAACTTCGAAATTAGATATTTTCGATTTGAGGCATTACTTGATGTTCTGAGTGCTTAAACCGGTAAGTGCAAGTCAGGGACCCCATTTTGGCCATCTCAACTCAAAACTGATGTTAAGCTGGGATGGTCACTTTAATAGGTAGGTATTAGGTACATAGGTAAGCAAGTAAGCAACAACATGAAGAAAAGGCTATCAACAAGTGAGACTTTCACAGAATGTAAGTAAGAGTAGCTGAGAGACGCATATAAATACAGCATACCAAAGCTCATGTTGATAATATGAAACACATTGCTAAGCAGTAAATACACAAGTTGTGAATTAAGCAGCATTATCGTATAATTAATATGGTTATTAGGCAGATAGAGAGCGATCCTTATTAACCTAATCGGATTACGCATAGTGGCACTGGCAGCTGCAGGCACCCATAACGCGATGCGCTTAAGGCCTAGCTACACTATGCGTTTTCTGCGTGCGTTTTTTGCGAGTTTGCGTGTTTTGCAAAATATCGTTCTAGGAAAAAGGTTATTATTAACCCGCGCACCGACGGGGGTCTGCGCCAACTTCGCACCGACGGGGGGGGGGGGCGGATGACCGCCCCCCCCTGAGATCTCGAGAACGAAGCAAGATAGCGACAAGCGGTAAACGGCATCGGATACGCACGGCTAAGATCTACAATTTTTACAAAGGTCATTTTCAGGTCAGGTCAAAGATGACGTCACAGGGGTCGAAAAAGTCAAAATGGCGGCGCTAGATATGGAGAGAGTTTTTCTCGAATAACTTTCGAATTAGTCAAGATAGGAACAAACTGAGGGCATCATCGTGATCCTCTCGTCAATCCGCGTCGAATGATATATATGTTGACCTCGAAAGGTCAAGGTCAAAGGTTGACCTCAGGTCACGTGACCTCGAGGTCATCATGTGTATCATTCGATGCGTCTTGACGAGCTGAACACAATGAGACCATCCACGCGTCTGTATCTTGTTCCTGTACGGAGTTATTGGCCAAAAACCTTTGGTGACCTTTGATGACGTCACATGACCTCACAGCTGCCCAACAGCAAAACAGACCTCAAGATAGTGAAGGTTGATCGTATATGAAGTAATGTATGGTATATGGGGCCATTCCGACCCGTTTTAGTGGTAAAAACAGGGAGTTGATTTTTCCCCCATTGACTTATAATGGGGAGGTCGCGAAATTGACCTGACCTTAGGTCACCGATATCAAAATTCCGAGATACACAAATTGTAGCTACTAATGACCTATAAATATCCTGCGACTTCAAAGGCCTCCGACATCTACTGTAGCTCTGACACGGTGACAAAGTTGCAAAAAAGTGACTTGAGGTTGGGTCATTCAAAGTGACCTGGTGACCTGACCTTAAAAGGTAGGAGGTTCAAACTTGCACACCATGTGTAAAATTGATGAGGTTAGTCATACCAAATTTCGCAACCTCAGGGAGGGGCGGATATCCGCCCCCCCCCCCGTCGGTGCGAGGGTTAATTAACCTTCTTTAATATTTACATAAAAGTTAATAAAACGTTTATGTTAATTAAAAGTTTATATGAAAAACATTTACCTAACAAAAACGTAATGTCGTTTCTTTCTAGAACGATATTCCGCAAATCACGCAAACTCGCAAAAAAGGCACGCAGAAAACGCATAGTGTTGCCAGGCCTAAGCATCAAAGAGACATAAGATATTTATTCGTTTATGTTTACGGCGATGCCTCGAGTAACATTGTTTCTGAAGGAATGTCCGGAAATAACTTTAACAATGCTACGGATCCTTCTTTTCAATATTTTGAAATGTTAGAGGGAAGCATGCCCAATTTGGAATTTATGAAATTACTGCATGAAGTTCAGATTCAATCATAAGCACATACATGTCACGTCGTCATATACTTATTTTACGCTAGTCTCTTCGCACACTTCCTGGACTAGTTCAGCTACATAAACACGCGTTTGTATTGGCTCAGGTTTCACGCGTCTGACGACCACCATTACTATGTCTGCACGCTTGTCTGTAGCTTTTGTCCCCGTCTCTGGAAACGCTCTCTAAGCATTGGCAAACACATAATATTTGTTCAGTGGACTACTGGCGGTACAGTTTCTTTTTGGCGCTTGTGCGCCACCATTCTGACCTACATGGTATGTGACTATTGATGTATGTACCTAAGTAATTGGGGTAAACAATCAGTAGGTAGGTAACATTTCCAGCACGCCGACAGATCACAGCTGCAAACGTTGTAGTAACGATGTCGTAAGCGAACATGCATGGAGACGTGGGCTAAAGGTGACGAGCTTTTGCTATTTTTTATGAACTGATATATTTTCTTTGAATGAATACAAAACAAGGTAGGTACTGCTCACTTGTTGAATGCAATATCATAGGCGCGGGAGCCGGGGGGGCAGTTGGGGCAGCTTGCCCCCCCCCCCCCACTCTGGGGCCGTGGGGGCGGTGCCCCCACAGCTCTGAGACGGAATACCACACTTTTTTTGCAAATGTTTTCTTTTTTGTTGAAAAAGCCGAGGGATGAAAAATAAGTGGCCTAAAACCGGTGAGAAAACTAGATTTGGGGGTACCCTAGGCTGATCTCTATTATGGTGTGCCGGGTGCCCCCCGCCCCCCAGTCGGAAAGTAGTTCCCGCGCCACTGTGCAATATTGATGCATGTTATAGGAAATAATGATCTTACAAAAGTAGGCAGAAAGCCAAGTGATCATAATATAATAGAGGCAGATAGCATATAAAGCGGGAATCATTTACAGAAATGATCATTTAAAGGTAGTGTGCCACCTTTGAAAGATTTCCCATTTTATTTTTCCTAGGATAAGAAGCTTCTGTTTTTACCTAATTTCGCAAAAAAAATCAAAAATGGGCCTGGAAAAGTGCCTTTTTTGCCTAAAAGTTTATCGGTTTTTCGATATGTATAACAACTGTAGTGGGCTGACCTGCAAACAGGCGTCGGCAACAATCGCGAGTGCGGCGCACATGTGACAATAAGCAAACGTCATTATAGAGTTACGACGTACGGGAATGAGTTATCAGCTGTCTAATCGTAGACAACACATTGTCGAGCCTTAAACTGTAAGCCTGTATTGGTATTGTTTCTTTTATTTGGCTGTCGAACATTATTTATGGTTTGAAATATGATTTTATGTAAAATAATTGATATGAAAAAGCCATATCTTAAGGTATGACCCCATTTCACCACACGCAAGTGGCAGAAATGACAATGATCAGCTGACGCATTTTTCTTGGCCGAAGTCAGAGCGCGCGGCCCGACGCACCACCACCGCACCACAAAGTATGAGCAGAAGCCGCGCCCAAAGCCAGGGCCCCGGTAACGTGAGGTAGCCGAGTCGGGGCAGCGTGCGCTGACCCAAGCCGGGGCCGCAGCTTTGGGCGCGGTCTACCGCATCCCCGCGGGCAGCCCCGGGCTATCACATGACACCGGGAGGACGCGCGGCCCCGGCTTGGGTCAGCGCACGCTGCCCCGACTCGGCTACCTCACGTTACCGGGGCCCTGGCTTTGGGCGCGGTCACCACTAACCTAACAGGCGTGTTCGAAACCGCAGGAGATGATGATGAACGGGTTTATCGAAACTTGATTGGATGAGCATATCGGTAATAGCGATTTCAGTGTGTGCATTTATTGTTCATAGTGGTGTGAAATGTGGTTGGGGTACGACCGACAACCCGTCGGGGCGAATTTCGCACTGGGGTACTCAAAATTTGAAGAATTTAAGACGTTTCCATGAGTTTTGAAGGTATGGATAAGTTCTAAAAATCCGGTTCTCCTTATCTGGGCCATTAACTCCATACGGTCCAGGAAAGCTGGCACACTACCTTTAACAACAAGCAGACGCACCCTTACCTCCCTAGGGAGGTAAACTACAGCACCGACCACAGAAGCTTCTGTGGTCTGTTTCCATGAGCCTGGCCGGTCTGAGCTGGTGTGCAGTGGGTCAGTGAGTGTCACGGGTATCGTTGACTAGAATTAATCCATTGGTCAGCACCGGCTGCACCAACACAGTTTCAATCATAATCCACAGGGGAAATTCAGTCTTTGCGACGGCATGTATCGTAGCCGATATCAAGTGACGTGTCTCTCGGCCGCGCACTTGCTATTGGAGAACGGCCACCAAAAATGTGCCTACTGCCTACTCTTGGGCTTCTGTGAGCGTTGATGTTTTTATCTCCTTCCATTGTCAGTCCTGTTTTCCGTGCGTAGTACCTATGCGTACCTAAAATGAATGAAATCTTAATTATTTCCAGTGGAAGCTCGAAATGAGCCATCACGCCATATATTGCAATGTTCCAAAAAAAGATCATTCTGGGAAGGTAAGACGAAAAAGTCCAATATTTTATGAAGTGTGCGTTTGATAGAGCACGTGTTCGGTGTATAAAGTTACAGCCAACTGCAGTTTTAGCCTGTAGTTTTGTTTTACCGGTTCAGTCTCCATACCAGATACACATGAGACATACACCATACACATACACCATACACATGAGAAGAGAGAGAGAGAGAGAGAGAGAGAGAGAGAGAGAGAGAGAGAGGAGAGAGAGAGAGAGAGAGAGAGAGAGAGAGAGAGAGAGAGAGAGAGAGAGAGAGAGAGAGAGAGAGAGAGAGAGAGAGAGAGAGAGAGAGAGAGAGAGAGAAGAGAGCAGAATCAAGACAGGGAGAAAAAATAAAGATATAAAGAATGAGGGGCAAATAGGACAGGATTTCTATTGCAGGGGCAAAATTTATAAAACTCGTATCAATCGAAATTGTCGGAACCGATTTGAATTTCGACTCACAGCTTGTGATTGGATAGGCATCGTTTGTGAGGGCCCACAAAGTCAATGGCAGCTTGTGGTGTGAACACTGGCACTAACCAATGTCATCGAATCAGCCAATCCGTGTGAACGACCATGGTTTCGCCTTACATCGTAAGGCGAAGCGCTACCGTAGCCTTTTACAGCCGATGTTCGGCATCAACTGTCGCTCGCCAACTGAAGTACACCTATACTTTCGACCAATGGTGATTGAACAGCTTTTGTCAGGCAAAATCAGGAGTCAGGACCTAAAGTTGGTTATCTTTCTCCTTTCGAATTCGAATTTACGGAAAGCAGCATAAAATTACACGATGAATAGAAAAGCTACCGTAGTTTCGTGCAACCTTGACCACCAAGGGCAACTTTGGCGCACTCCTGTAAAACTAATTTGTTTTGCAGTAACGTTTTACAATTAAGGGAAAGTGGGGTAAAGACGGTGCTTCCCTGACAGTTTTACCCCACTTTACCCTAAGTGTAAAAAGTTACGGCAAATTAAATTAGTTTTCTAGGCGTGGGCCAAAGTTGCCCTTGGTGGTCAAAGTTGCACGAAACTACGGTATTAAAAAGTTACGGTAAGTAAATGCCGAATACGGTAGGTATAAAGTCTGAAGTTTGTCATATCCCCAGGACCGTGTCAATGCCAATCTCGTTCACCATGGTTTCATCTGGCTAGTGGTTCGGTCACTGCTGCGCTACCGACTGAATGCACGAAAGACGACAGACAACTCAAACGTCGCCCTCATTATCGCGCTGGAGGTCAATCAGCCAAATGCTTTCAAGAGAGGTCACTGAGGCGGTCGCTGCTTCTGAAAGCTGAAGAAGGAAATAAAAGCATTTCATTCTTTTATAGCATTCAGTCTCCAATTATGCACCCAGCAATTGAATGTTTCAAACCCAATCTTGTCTGCGGTTCAGGCACAAGGTCACCTAGATTTATTTGGAGGCATGGTGTATTTTTCATTTACAACTCCTATTACCGTTAACTTCTATGACTTTTTATGGTCCGTTGACAAAACAAATTTAGTTTTGAATGATCACGCTAACGTTCCTGTACTCTTTAGCTTTGGCCTATTGCCTACATAATTTCACATTGTTTTTCTCGTGTAAGGTACCATTTTATGGTCTACCAGAGACTCTACACACCTTTTATGCATGCATTCTTTATAGAATATACGGAATTATGCTAGGTAGACCCTGTTTGGTGTTTCGGAAAGCTTATGCCAGTTGCAGTTCGTCCGGCGGACGGACGACGTCCGCTGTTAGTTTTTGCATAGTTCATAGTTGCACATGCTTGGTGTTGCGGCTCGTCTCACGGTTCATCCCTCCGCCGTCTCGCCGGATCCAGTGGTCCAAGCCCGGAGTGCCTCCCAGTGAGACCCACAGCCCCTGTCCAGTGCCCGGGCTCACCTGGTCTGTCTCCTCTGTCCGAGAGTCCGAGCTGTCAGGGTCCGCCGTGGTGTCGCCACTGCCGCCGGCCCGTGTCTCGAGTCCACACCGCGCGCTGTAGTGACCGGGCCGCCGTGTCCTCCGGCTATATAGGCCGTCGGCTACCTGGTCGGAGGCAGCATCACGAGGCGCGCGCCGCCGTCCCTGCCGCCGCCGCCGCCGCGTTCCTTTACTCCCACGTGCACAGAGAGCAACGAACTCACGGCAAGACAAAATGCGGGATGACACGAAAACTTGGGTGCAAAGACCTGAGATCGGATGACTTATTAGTATTATATTGTATTTAAACCGAATACGAGTCCAAACTCTCCGTCAGACTCAGGACTAACATTCGTTGGGCAATGATTCACCAGTGGGACAATGTCTTAGAAAAATCGACGACTTCGAGACTTATCTATGTCGAAATGTGGGTGTATAGTTCAGCCAACGGGCACTACGATTCCAAGGGTCGTAATGCAAATTGCCACTGCAATTCCATGGTCTAGCAGCAGTTTCATTGTCAGGAAGCTCCATTCAGTCGCTGCGAGGCCGTTGTTCGAGCTAATTGAGCCAGCAGCTGTCATGAACTCCTGTGTATAAAGCATGATTCTCACCATTTCGAAGCAGCGTTTGTGTACCGGGTTGCCAAGCATTTACGTTGATATTCATACCACGTTAGTCTTAGGCGGAAAACCAATAATTAACCTGCTGAATGTTGCATTATCTTGGTGCCAACTCTGCACTCGTTCATGGAGCATACGGCAGCTTAAGTAACACGTATCTAGTTATCATACGGACTTAACGTTTAAGCATCAATACTTTTCTTTATATATGAAAGGTATAATTGTCAAATATATGTACGTTTTGAATAGTCGTACTCATGAGCATTGAGCATCAGACTGCATTTCTTAATTTACATAGCTATGAATTCAAGTTACACCTTTTTACCTAGAATATGCTCCACCCGTATGCAACACTGCTCATTTTGACTAACTTTAACTACGATATCGGCACCGACCGGTGGCCCTTCCCCACATGCACAACTTCTCACCCAATCAACAGATTTCTAGACGTTACATAAAACTGGGAAGCCTTCCTAGAGGTTGTGATATCGGAGTTTCATCCAAACGTGTCTGAAAAGCCACATAGAAAAGTTTGGATCTTGCCAAGTGCCAAAGTACCCAGAAATCCAGCTCCACACGACACTATCTCTATCGGTGCATCACTGCCGATGGTGCTATACCATGAGAGGACAGCTCTTAATCAACGGCACAGCGGCTTTACTGGATCAGGTCGACATGCATCTGTGGATCATATCCGGGGCTTGCCAAAGGTCACTGCAGCTAAATGACCGGGCGAGGGATGAGGGCCGTGATATTGCAGTAACGCTTTCGCACTCGCTAGTTATGCACTTGCATGCGTACTAGTGAGTTATGATAGAGCTAATATTATTATTTAATTTTTACGTTGCCTACTTAGTATGTAGGCCAATGTGCATTTCAAGAGTTTTGTTTTGTCCTATAGCTACTGACGCTTTGCTAACGCAGACTCGGTTGGTGGGCTCCGTCAGCCTGTTTGCCAGGCAGCCTGCAGGGACAGTGAAGACTGATATCTCCCGCGTGAGATCGGCCCCATGAACTCCCGTGTATTTATACCACTCGTATATACCTACGGCAACAAAAGTTACACGCACCGTCAGGCGTTGGTTGGTCCAATCTTATATCGTAAGCGCTGTACTGTTCTTTTCATGGTATTTGCTAACATCTACAGTGATATCAGTGAACTGGCAAATGCGATCAGTCAGCGAAACGATTCATGAGACCGTCAATATATGTACGGCCCTCCAGGTATTTAGTGGTTGGTTGCCAACATCACAATAAGCGATCTGCATTGATGAATACGTCTAATGGCTGTTGAAAACCATTGCCGAAGTGTGTGCACGAACCCTCCTCTCATTTCTATTGAGTCATTTTACAGGAGCATCTCTGTCATTCAAAGTTATTACACCAAAAACACATAGGCTAACCAACCACTCTTTTGCTGGAGGGCCGTACATACGATGGACTAAAATCCGTAAAAACCATTTTGCATTAAGCAGCTCCGTTTTCTGTAGCTGAACCTTAGCCAGTGCTGCAAATCGATTTTACGGCATTTATAAGATCGGGCCCAGGTGTGGAGCCCTAACGACACTTCTGCTGCAACACTGCCGATCAGGCGAGCCGCAGAATACCAAACAGGGCCCCGGGCTCGAGGGAAGCCGCCTGGCCGTGCCTTCTGTACAGAGAACGGGCTCGGGTCCCCGAGAACTTGGTGCGTTACCTCTTCATTTTAAGCGCGCCATATACCACGGCTCGCATATAGACTTACGCAACCCCGGACGTTGGTGCATAATTTATATTGCTGCATACCGTTCGTGATCAAGGCATAAGAGTTCATTGAAGTTACGTATTTAGCTGTCTTACCTATGAAGATTTTTAATTATGATAACTGTGTAGAGCTTGCGTTTTGTGGTGTAATATTGGTTAATTACAAAAAATACGTTTAGTGTGAACATAGGGGCGAAGGACCGTGCACTTTGTGTATGTAGTGCCATCTTATGCGCTTTGCAGATAATGTATACAATATCCTTAGACTTGCCTTTTATCTTGCACACCAATGCTCACTTCACCGGATTGATTTTAGGAATGCTATACCTATAGTAGGTTAGAGATTGAATGTAAGCATTTAAAACGCAGACGTCTACATTTCAATAAAGAACGTTCGATGGCAATGTAGGGTAGATATTGCGCATTTTATCTTGGTTTCAGTACAAGCTGCAGTGCATTTGAACTTATTT